>NC_139011.1:61981720-62171720 GCF_964374135.1 Grampus griseus | reverse complement strand
CCCCAGCCAAAATCTCTCCCTTCTTGATTATACTACCCAAATTTAGCCCCTAGAATAGCTTCACCAATCCTGCACATCTACCAAAGTTAATTTTGTTAGAACATCATATCTATTTGCTTAAAATGAAATGTCCAATAATTTTCGACTGAATATATTCTAGAGAATATAACCTGATATACAATTCCCACTATAAATTATTCTCCAAAAATTTCAGGCTCATCACCTCTTTCCTTTAGTTTTCCTTTAAGTTCAGTTTTTTGTCCTGAACATCTAGAGCTTTACCAATTTCTGTGATTTAATTCATGCTCTTTGATCTACCTGGCATTTTCTCTAGCTTTCCACCTCCATATCTAAATTTGGTCTATCCTTAAATCTCATCTACACGCTCAATAATTTCCTGATTGTCCCAGCCAAATGCGAACTCTGTTTTATTTCACAAATTCTAAGACATTAGACATTAGAAATATTAGACATTAGCCATTAGAAATATTCAAGAGATTTTTCTAAGTTTGTTTGTCGACTTAATGGCAGAATTCTGTATTCTCCTGAGTCTGTGCATATCAATTACACGGAGTCACACTGATTTACTATTTTAATTATTTGAACCTTTACTATCTAGATAAACACAGGCCTGGTGGCCTTGTGCCCTTGAAAGAAGTGAAATTCACATTGTATGAGAAAAAAGACCTTCATAGCAGTGGAGCTCCAGCTGGGATGCCCATCAGGAACGACTGAAGCAAGCATTCAATGCAGTAATTCCCAGGCAATCTTGTGTTCTCCTGTGAAGTCCAAGCTCATCAGTGCTGAAATCAGTTCCAACTTCAGCATTTGATGAGATCTTCAGAGGTGGAGATCTTTCACAGATGATTTTCTGAGATCAAATCATACAAAATTTTAACAAAAATCTTACTAGAAGTTCTTTTAGTTGACACAGATGCTGTGTTGATTTCATGCCCATTAATGAATGAATCACTTGGCTGTACCCTGCTAAGGATGGGGAAAGGATGATTTTTATCTGTATTCCCTATCAGGAGATGGTAAGTATGAAGCTCTGGCTGGGGTAATTTGATGTGAGGCTTTTGGTTTCTTCAAGCTGCTAGGCAGCATGAGGCAGTGATGGCTGCAGCATGCTCTGTACTCCATCGCTTGTCTCTGTGCGTGTTTTCATCATTCACACAGTGGTGGGTGTATGAATGACTACCTCCAAGCACTTCCATGAGTGCTTATACTCTGTTGAGGTGAAAAGACTTCCTGGAGGAGAAAAATTATACATTCCCATGGCAGAGTAAAATGGAGTTAAAATTAATGTATATGTGTGTGTGTGTGTGTGTGTGTGTGTGTGTGTGTGTGTATGTGTGCGTTGTGTGTGTATTGCACCAAAATTCTCTCAGAGGAAGCTAATCAAGCTTTCTGTGATTGTCTAAATGTATATACATAGCTGCCAGAGTATTATGTTTTTAAAAATTATTTCAGACTGTGGGTATAAAAATAAGTGAGTCTAGAAATCTTGGCTATTTTTTTAGCTCCTTAAACGCTATAAAGTTTTAAAGGGTACCTGATAAAGGTCTTCTTATTTATTAATACTGCTTTCTGAAATCCAGTTGATTTTCAATTTTTTCTGTAGTTTGCCAGAAATTAAATAGTTTAATAACTTAATCATTGCCCTAGCTTGATATTTCATCCTCCTTCCCTGAGATATGCAAATATATGTCTCTTTGCTAATATCTTTTCTCAATTCTCTAGTCTGAAAGATGATGCAAAGAAGTCATTAAAATTGATAGCAATATCTACCACTTCAGTGAATAAATTACACTTTCTATTTCATGGAGGTCCCATTATCTCCAGCCCTGACCCCTTCTTACTTCTCTACTTGAAAGGATCCTGATTTATCTCAAACTCTTGTGCAATCTTCCCTTCATTTTCTACCCTTAATTTTCTTATCATATTTTTTACACTTTTAACTTCATTCCATCATCGCAGTGCTTCTCTATACTTCATATTTTATCCTGTACATTTTCTTCTTTCTTGGCTTTGATTGGTTGTAGACTCTCCTTCTCTGCACTGACTTTTTATTCTAACAAAAGCCATATTTATTTTTAGATGATACACATAGCCCTTGAACACACTTTAATTCATCTTTCAGTATATTTCATTTACTCTTTCTCAAAGTACCTTAACTCTCCCCCTTTTCTTTTTCATTTGGTTTGCATGTAATGTCTCTACTCAAAATTTACTTTTCTTTCTATTAAAAATCATACTTTTGCCTTTTTTATATTCCTTTGGTTGCTCTGATGGCCTAACCAAAAATCCAACTTTATTACTCTGATTTCACTGTTGTACTTTTTTATCTGTAATAATATCTCCTGTAACTTAAACTACTTTTGGAATTACAAAGAAAGCACATTTTCTTGGCCTTTGAAAAATGTAAGAAAGTCTTGTAAGCAGAAAAGTGGTAAGTGCAGGAAACACTGTGTTTGTGGAATCTTTGTTGAAACTTTCAGCTTTGAACTTCCTACACAGACAACCATTAAATGCTGCGATAATAGAACTAGTTTCATTGTATCCTCTTTGTTTGGCTATCTCTGTGGTTTATCAGCCCCCATAGAATATAGAACTGGAGGGGGTCTTGAGAGGTCATTTAATCTATTGCTCTATGGCCTGAAGGTTCTAAGACCTCATATGCCTTATAAGATACGTTTCACTTTAGTTCTTACCGGTATAAATGGTAGTTAGAATTCTTGGTAAATATTTGGGAAGGTCACCAATGTCATAGGGAAGAAATAACTTGTATAGACAGAAATTATAGAAGTGTCATCTACTGAAAATTTTGAACAAGAGGTTGTTAGAACAAAGCATTTAGCAATTGAAAAGTATAGGTCTCTGTCTGAGTGCAGGATTTTTGGTACAAACCAAGATAATAATAGATTTTAGTGGTTTGGCCTATGTTTCATAAGGATGAATATCCTCAGCTGGTGATAATGTGTGCTTTTATGTCATGTGGGAAACAATGAGTCAAATGTATTGAGAATAATATGTCTGTCTACTTTCTATACAGCACTGCCAACCCTTTTAGAAGGGATGACTTATTTTTTCCATTAGATTAACATTCTGAGAAGAAAATGGGTATAATATTGGAAATTCTTACAAGAATGTAAATACTCGGTCATTATAGATTGAACCAAGCAATGATAATTTAAAAATGAATCACTTTGATTCTAACGATACTTCTGACTCAGTCTCAGGTTTGTATTATTAAAATGCCATGAGTTTTCAAGACCAACTTTCAATTCATATTTAGAGAGGTAGGGTGGGGGCAGATTGAATAGCATCTAATTATTTTTATGGATGAAACAGCTTCCAAGTTCAGATCTCTATATATTAGTTGCAATTTTAGGGAGATTTAGTCTATCTTTGGTGATTCTTTAAGGTTACTGATCCATTGACAAAAATATTAAAACTAGACCAAATATTAATGACCATTGCTTTCAACAAAAATATCAAAATTAGCCTCATATTATTCACCTTACATACTTAGATTATTTTAAATGTTATAGTTTTTTTTTAAGCCATCATCACTTCACAAGTTATTAAGAATTTCAGGAGTGTTATAAAAATGATTTGAAATTAGTGACACACTTCAGTACAAATGTTGAACAGATATCTCACCTTGATAGATGTGTTCACTTAGTGGCAGTCAAACTGTTGAAATTCAAAGGACTATCTATAAATAGTTGTTGAGAGTGATAAATAAACAACAATTAATGAAAAACTGGAGAAAATATTAAATATGCATGTGGAGGCAATATAAAGCATTTCAACATAGAAATAAAATTTAGACACTCAATATATGTTTGACATCTGTGCTAACATTCTTCTGGTTTTATGAAAGCTTCTAATATAGGCCTTGAAGACATTACTTTAACATGAACATATTTCTAATAAAATATTTTATTTATGACAGAAGAGTTTTGAATTAAAGAATAATCCAATCTACAAAGCAAACAAGTTCAAAGTCTATGGCAATTTAGAATAGTATCCTTGTTATACTAAGTTAAAAAAAACAAACTATCAACAGATAAAAGAAATGTTTTCCAGGATTAATATTTAGAGAAATTAAGGTTAATAACACAGATAATTGACATCTGGTATGGTAACTAACATATACCAACTTTGGTATCAAGCTTTGAGTTCATAACCATATTGATTCAACATCATCCAAAATAATTTTATTTCATTATCAGTAGTTTAGATCAGAGGAATTTCACTTAAGTTCTTTGATTCTGAGAATAACTGCAGGATCAACTGTGGGACTCTCACTTCAAGTGCTCTGATTTGCTGTTTGTCTTTATGGTCAGATAAGGATATTTACCTTGAAGAAATTGTTAAGAGAATCACCTGGAATAATGCTTGTGTATAAATTATGTACAACAGCAGCTGGTACATAGCAGATGAACAATAAATTAGAGCTCTTCATCACATTGTTATTATCATTTATGCCTAAACAATTGTAATTACTTCCTTGTCAGGCAAGGTTCTCCAGTATTCTCAATAGTATTATACATGCAATTTTCAAATTAATATTCTCCAAATAACATGTCAATTGCATCATGTCCATGGTCCAAATTGTCTTCTTATTAAATTAAATTACTGGGTGGGGCCTTCAAGATGGTAGAGGAGTAAGATGTGGTGATCACATTCCTCCCCATAAATACATCAAAACTACATCTACATGTAGAACACCTCCTACAGAACACCTACTGAATGCTGGCAGAAGACCTCAGACTTCCCAAAAGGCAAGAAACTTCCCATGTACCTGTGTAGGGCAAAAGAAAAAACAGAGACAAAAGGATAGGGATGGGTCCGGCATCTCGGGAAGGGAGCTGTGAAGGAGGAAAAGTTTCCACACACTATGAAACCCCTTCACTGGTGGAGATGGGAGGTGGGCAGGGGGTGAAGCTTCGGAGCCACGGAGGAGAGTGCAGCAACTGGGGTGCAGAGGGCAAAGTGGAGAGATTCCTGCACTGAGGATTGGTGCCGACCAGCACTCACCAGCCCGAGAGGCTTGTCTGCTCACCCGCTGGGATGGGCGGGGGCTGGGAGCTGAGGCTCAGGCTTCGGAGGAGGTCAGGTCCCAGGGAGAGGACTGGGGTTGGCTGCGTGAACACAGCCTGAAGAGGGCTAGTGCGCCACGGCTGGCCGGGAGGGAGTCCGGAAAAGTCTGGATCTGCTTGAAGAGGCAAGAGACCATTGTTTCGTGGTGCGCGAGGAGAGGAGATTCAAAGCACCACCTAAACGAGCTCCAGAGATGGGAATGAAACACTAAGGGTGTTGCTACAGCGACCAAGAAGCCTGTGTGCAAACACAGGTCACCATCCACACCTCCCCTCCCGGGAGCCTGTGCAGCCCGCCACTGCCAGGGCCCTGTGATCCAGGGCCAACTTCCCAGGAGAACACAAGGCACGCCTCAGGCTGTTGCAATGTCACACTGGCCTCTGTCGCCACAGGCTCACCCTGCATTCCGTACCCCTCCCTTCCCCCAGCCTGAGTGAGCCAGAGTCCCCTAATCAGTCTCTCCTTTAACCCCATCCTGTCTGAGTGAAGAACAGACGCCCTCAGGCGACCTACATGCAGAGGCGGGGCCAAATCCAAAGCTGAACCCCAGGAGCTGTGAGAACAAAGAAGAGAAAGGGAAATCTCTCCCAGCGGCCTCAGGAGCAGTGGATTAAATCTCCACAATCAACCTGATGTACCTTGCATCTCTGGAATACCTGAATAGACAACGAATCATCCCAAAATTAAGGCAGTGGACTTTGGGAGCAACTGTAGACTTGGGGTTTGTTTTCTGCATCTAATTTGTTTCTGGGTTTATGATCTAAGTTTAGTATTTACAGCTTATTATCATTGGTATATTTGTTAATTGATATGGTTGCTCTCTTCCTTTATTTATATATATATATTTTCCTTTTACTCTTTTTGTGAATGTGTATGTATATGCTTCTTTTTTTTTTTTTTTTTTTTTTTTTTTTTTTTTTTTTGCGGTATGTGGACTCTCACTGTTGAACCTCTCTTGTTGAGGGGCACAGGCTCCGGACGCACAGGCTCAGCGGTCATGGCTCACAGGCCCAGCCGCTCTGCGGCATATGGGATCCTCCCGGACCAGGGCACGAACCTGTGTCCCCTGCATCGGCAGGAGGACTCTCAACCACTGCGCCACCAGGGAAGCCCCTATATGCTTCTTGGTGTGACTTTTTCTGTATAGCTTTGCCTTTGCCATTTGTCCTGGGGTTCTGCCGTCCTTTTTTTTTTTTAGTATACTTTTTAGTGCTTGTTATCATTGGTGGATTTGCTTTTTTGTTTGGTTGCTCTCTTCTTTCTTTCTCTCTTTCTTTTCTTATTACTTTTTTATTTTTTTTAATTACTTTATTTTATCTTTCTTTCTTTCTTTCTTTCTTTCTTTCTTTCTTTCTTTCTTTCTTTCTTTCTTTCTTTCTTTGTTTCTTTCTTTCTTCCTTCCTTTCTTTCTTTCTCTTCCCTCCCTTTTCTTCTGAGCCATGTGGCTGACAGAGTCTTGGTGCTCTGCCTGGGTGTCAGGTCTGAGTATCTGAGGTGGGACAGCCAAGTTCAGGACATTGGTCCACCAGAGACCTCCTGGCCTCATGTAATATCAAATGGCGAAAACTCTCCCAGAGATCTCCATCTCAATGCGAAGACCAAGCTCCACTCATTGACCGGCAAGCTCCAGTGCTGGACACCCTATACCCAACAACTAGCAAGACAGGAACACAACCCGACCCATTAGCAGGGAGGCCGCCTAAAATCATAATAAGTTCACAGACACCCCAAAACACACCACTGGATATGGCCCTGCTCACCAGAAAGACAAGATCCAGCCTCATCCACCAGAACAGAGATACCAGTACCCTCCACGAGGAAGCCTACACACCCCAATGAACCAACCTTACCAACTGGCGGCAGACACCAAAAACAACAGGAACTATGAACTTGCAGCCTGCAAAAGGGAGTCCTGAAAAACAGTAAGTGAAGCAAAATGAGAAGACAGAGCAATACACAGCAGATGAAGGAGCAAGGTAAAAACCCACCAGACCAAACAAATGAAGAGGAAATAGGCAGTCTACTTGAAAAAGAATTCAGAGAAATGATAGTAAATGTGATCCAAAATCTTGGAAATAGAATGGAGAAAATACAAGAAACATTTAACAAGGACCTAGAAGAACTAAAGAGCAAACAAACTATGATGAACAACACAATAAATGAAATTAAAAATTCTCTAGAAGGAATCAATAGCAGAATAACTGAGGCAGAAGAACGGAAAAGTGACATGGAAGATAAAATAGTGGAAATGACTATTGCAGAGCTAAATAAAGAGAAAAGAATGAAAAGAATTAAAGACAGTCTCAGAGACTTCTGGGACAATATTAAATGCACCAACATTCAAATTATAGGGGTCCCAGAAGAAGAAGCAAAAAAAAAAAAAAAAAACGGGGATGAAGAAAATATTTGGAGAGATTACAGTTGAAAGCTTCCCTAATATGGGAAAGGAAATAGTCAGAAGTCTAGGAAGCACAGAGAGTACCATACAGGACAAATCAAGGAGAAACATGCCAAGACAAATAGTAATCGAACTACCAAAAATTCAGTAAAAGAAAAAAATATTAAAAGCAGCAATGGAAAAGGAACAATTAACATACAAGGGAATCCCCATAAGGTTAACAGCTGATCTTTCAGCAGAAACTCTGCAAACCAGAAGGGAGTGGCAGGACATATTTAAAGTGAAGTAAGGGAAAATACTACAACCAAGATTACTCTACCCTGCAAGGATGTCATTCAGATTCGAAAGAGAAATTAAAACCTTTACACACAAGCAAAAGCTAAGGGAATTCAGCAACACCAAACCAGCTCTACAACAAATGCTAAACAAACTTCTCAGGCAAGAAACACAAGAGAAGGTAAGACTTAAAATAACAAACCCAAAACAATTAAGAAAATGGTAATAGGAACATACATATTGATAACTACCTTAAATATAAATGGATTAAATGCTCCAAACAAAGGTCATAGACTGGCTGAATGGTTACAAAAACAAAACCCGTATATATGTTGTCTACAAGAGACACATTTCAGATCTAGGGACACATACAGACTGAAAGTGAGGGCATGGAAAAAGATATTCCATGCAAATGGAAATCAAAAGAAAGCTGAAATAGCAATTCTCATTCAGACAAAATAGACTTTAAAATAAAGACTATTACAAGAGACAAAGAAAAACACTACATAATGACCAAGGGATCAATCCAAGAAGAAGATATAACAATTGTAAATATTTATGCACCCAACGTATGTGCACCTCAGTACATAAGGCAAATACTAACTGCAGTAGAAGGGGAAATCGACAGTAACACAATCATATTAGGGGACTTTAACACCCCACTTTCACCAATGGACAGATCATCCAAAATGAAAATAAATAACGAAACACAAGCTTTAAATTATACATTAAACAAGATGGACTTAGTTCATATTTATAGGACATTCCATCCAAAAACAGCAGATTACACTTTCTTCTCAAGTGCTCATGGAACATTCTCCAGGATAGATCATATCTTGGGTCACTAATCAAGCCATGGTAAATATAAGAAAATTGAAATCATATTAAATATCTTTTCTGACCACAATGCTATGAGACTAGATATCAATTACAGGAAAAAATCTGTACAAAATACAAACATATGGAGGCTAAACAATACACTACTAAATAACCAAGAGATCACTGAAGAAATCAAAGAGGAATTCAAAAAATACCTAGAAACAAATGAAATGAAGACACTACTACCCAAAACCTATGGGATGTGGTAATAGCAGTTTTAAGAGGGAAGTTTATAGCAATAAAATCCTACCTCAAGAAACAAGAAACATCTCAAATAGACAACCTAACCTTACATCTAAAGCAATTAGGGAAAGAAGAACAAAAAACCCCAAAAGTTACCAGAAGGAAAGAAATCATAAGGATCAGATCAGAAATAAGTGAAAAAGAAATGAAGGAAATGATAACAAAAATCAATAATACTAAGAGTTTGTTCTTTGAGAAGATAAACAAAATTGATAAACCATTAGTCAGACTCATCAAGAAAAAAATGGAGAAGACTCAAATCATAGAATTAGAAACGAAAAAGGAGAAGTAACAGCTGGCACTGCAGAAATACAAAGGATCATGAGAGATTACTACAAGCAACTATACAACAGCAAAATGGACAACCTGGAAGAAATGGACAAATTCTTAGAAAAGCACAATGTTCTGAGACTGAACCGGGGAAAAATAGAAAATGTAAACAGAACAATCACAAGCACTGAAATTGAAACTGTGATTAAAAATCTTACAACAAACAAAAGCCCAGGACCAGACGGTTTCACAAGTGAATTCTATCAAACTTTTAGAGAAGAGCTAAAACCTATCCTTCTCAACCTCTTCCAAAATATAGCAGAGGGAGGAACATGCCCAAACTCATTCTACCAGGCCACCATCACCCTGATACCAAAGCCAGACAAAGATGTCACAGAAAAAGAAAACTACAGGCCAATATCACTGATGGACGTAGATGCAAAAATCCACAACAAAATACAAGCAAACAGAATCCAAAAGCACATTAAAGGGATCATACACCATGATCAAGAGGGGTTTATCCCAGGAATGCAAGGATTCTTCAATATATGCAAATCAATCAATGTGATACACCAGATTAACAAATTGAAGGATAAAAACCATATGATCATCTCAATAGATACAGAAGAGGCTTTCGACAAAATTCAACACCTATTTATGATAAAAAATCCTCCAGAAAATAGGGATATACAGGACTTACCTGAACATAATAAAGGCCATATATGACAAACCGACAGCCAACATCGTTCTCAATGGTGAAACACTGAAACCATTTCCACTAAGATAAGGAAAAAGACAAGGTTGCCCACTCTCACCACTATTATTCAACATAGTTGTGGAAGTTTTAGCTATAGCAATCAGAGAACAAAAAGAAATAAAAGGAATTGAAATGGAAAAGAAGAAATAAAACTGTCAGTGTTTGAAGATGACATGATACTATACATTGGGAATCAAACAGATGCTACCTGAAAACTACTAGAGCTAATCAATGAATTTGGTAAAGTAGCAGGATACCAAATTAATGCACAGAAATCTCTTACATCCCTATACACTAATGATGAAAAATCTGAAAGAGAAATTAAGGAAACATTCCCATTTACAATTGCAGCAAAAAGAATAAAATACCTAAGAATAAACCTACCTAAGGAGACAAAAGACCTGCATGCAGAAAACTATAAGACACTGATGAAAAAAATTAAAGATGATACAAACAGATGGAGAGATATACCATGTTCTTGGACTGGAAAATCAACATTGTGAAAATGACTCTACTACCCAAAGTAATCTACAGATTCAATGCAATCCTTATCAAACTCCCAATGGCATCTTTCACAGAACTAGAACAAAAAATTTCACAATTTGTATGGAAACACAAAAGACCCCGAATAGCAAAAGCAATCTTGAGAAAGAAAAATGAGCTGGAGGAATCAGGCTCCCTGACTTCAGACTATACTACAAAGCTACAGTATTCAAGACAGTATGGTACTGGTACAAAAACAGAAATATAGATCAACGGAACAGAATAGAAAGCCCAGAGATAAACCCACACACATATGGTCACCTTATCTTTGATAAAGGAGGCAAGAATATACAATGGAGAAAGGCAGCTTCTTCAATAAATGGTCTGGAAAAACTGAACAGCTACATGTAAAAGAATGAAATTAGAACACTTCCTAACACCATACACAAAAATAATCTCAAAATGGATTAAAGACCTAAATCTAAGGCCAGACACTATAAAACTCTTAGAGGAAAACATAGGCAGCGCACTCCATGACATAAATCACAGCAAGATCCTTTTTGACCCACCTCCTAGGGAAATGGAAATAAAAACAAAGATAAATAAATGGGATCTAATGAAACCTAAACGCTTTTGTGCAGCAAAGAAAACCATAAAAAAGACAACCCTCTGAATGGGAGAAAATATTTGAAAATGAGGCAACTGACAAAGGATTAATCTCCAAAATATACAAGGAGCTCATGCTGCTCAATATCAAAACAACAAACAAGCCAATCCAAGATGGGCAGAAGACCGAAATAGACATTTCTCCCAAGAAGATATACAGATTGCCAACAAACACATGAAAGTATGCTGAACATCACTAATCAGTGGAGAAATGCAAATCTAAACTACAATGAGGTATCACCTCAAACCAGTCAGAATGGCCATCATAAAAAATCTACAAACAATAAATGCTGGAGAGGGTGTGGAGAAAAAGGAACCCTCTTGCAATGTTGGTGGGAATGTAAATTGCTACAGCCACTATGGAGAGAACATTTGGAGGTTCCTCAAAAAACTAAAAATAGAACTGCCATACGACCCAGAAATCCCACTACTAGGCATATACCCTGAGAAAACCAGATTTCAGAAAGAGTCATGTACCACAATCTTCATTGCAACTCTATTTACAATAGCCCAGGCATGGAAGTAACCTAAGTGTCTATCGACAGATGAATGTATAAAGAAGATGTGGCACAATATATACAATGGCATATTACTCAGCCATAAAAAGAAATGAAATTGTGTTATTTGTAGTGATGTGTATCAACCTAGAGACTGTTATACAAAGTGAAGTAAGTCAGAAAGAGAAAAGCAAATACCGTATGCTAACACATCTATATGGAATCTAAAAAAAAAAAAAAAAAAAAAAAGGTGCTGAAGATCCCAGGGGCAGTACAGGAATAAAGACACAGACTTAGAGAAAGGAATTGAGGACATGGGGTGGGGGAAGGGTAAGCTGGGATGAAGTGAGAGTGTGGCATGGACATATATACACTAGCAAATGTAAAATAGATAGCTAGTGGGAAGCAGTCGCATGGGACAGGGAGATCAGTTTGGTGCTTTGTGTCCACCTACAGGAGTGGGATAGGGAGGGTGGGAGGGAGACGCAAGAGGGAGAAGATGTGGGATATATGTATATGTATAGCTGATTCCCTTTGTTATACAGAAGAAACTAACACACCATTGTAAAGCAATTTTACTCCAATAAATATGTTAGAAAAATTAAATTACTTATTCTGGCCATCATATTTCCCTATGTTTCGCCTTAGCCTGTTTTGCCAGATTAATTTTTCCACTAGTTCCAAATGCAACAACCAAACTGCATTGCTTTTTACTCCAGAATATATACTTCATTCTTTCTCTCACTTGTATGTCTTTGTTAACACTTCCCAAGTTAGTGTGCTGTGTAGTGTCATGGAATCTGTGCTGGCATTTGCCTTTTTGTCTCAAATCAATTTCCTGCCCTTGCTCTCTTCTGCACCTTCATCACAGAGAACTACATTTCCCAGATTCCTTGATGATCTCATTTCTGAGTAAAATTAATCAGAGGGAGGCACTTAAAGAAAACTGGAAATAAGGGAAAAGTAAAAGTATTTCTCCCCTTTTTATTCTTCTTTTCCCTCAAGCAGTCTGTAACAATACCTGCATCTCCTTCATGTTCCCTGGTTCAGCCAGTCCACCTCTTCCACTGTGGTCTTATCTTCTACTGGAAACTCTGGACCTTAAGCTCTGATTAAGCTGTTTCAGTTCTCCTCCAACCTTAGGGTGGAGTTAGCTTTAAGAGAAAGGTATTCTCAGAGGTAGTTGTTTTGAGGTGTTGGTTTGGCTCCTGAGCATCTCCATTACTTGTGTATCCATTTTTCTGTGTTAAGTTCTCTTAGATTACAGAATATACTGGATGATGACTGCTAGGGAGTGCCATGGATTTGGGTTTAAATACTGGCTTTGTGATGCTGGGCAAGCTACTTCTCCGAGTCTCAGTTTCTTTGCCAATAACCTAATAGTGTTCTGGGGTATTAAATAAAGACAATGTATGAAAACACAAATATAATATCCTGGATACACCAGTTAATTGATACTTGGGTTTTCACTCCTCACTTTCCCTACTATGAAACTTTTAAATGCATATGTATGGGTTGAGATTCATTAATTATCAGAAAGTTAAGGATATAAAGAAAAATCTTTGATGATGTTTACCCTTCTGATGCATCTCATTATTTATACCATTTATGCTCTGAAATTGTGTCTTATTATTAGTTAGAATCTTAAGGTGTTTTAGTTGTAAGACATGTTAGATAGATTTAATGGATTATTAAACAACCATGTTATAACAACCATTTTTTAGGCAAATATGGAAGGTCCTATACTAAGAAAATATTATGTGGCTCAGGGGACATGTGCCAAGTGAGTACGGATGAACCAAATGCAAAGAAATCCCAAAAGTCCTGAGTGAGACAAGTAACAGGAGGAGGAAGGGATTTGTTGGATAAACATTAAAGTCAGAGGATTAGAATAAGGAGTTGGAAGGAACTTTCCAATTACTGAGGATTTTCGATTTCTACCCTCAGTCTGAACAAGGAACTAAAACAATCTGAAGGCCTATGGAGGCCACCAAGTTGGGGATCAGAGACACGCTTTCTTCTCCTATGACAGCTCGTGATGATGGGGCACTTCTATTTTGTGTCTCATGATTATTCTGGGGACACTTATCCAGACCCCAAACTATTTTTCTATTATTTCTCCCAGAACCATGAACCACTGTGGTCTAGTGTTGCTTGTACCCAGGTATTTACATTTTGTCCTGGGAAGAGCACTGTCTAACATTTCCTTTGTCTTCCTTATTTCAGGTATAACAAGCTTGTGAGCTCTGATTGTATGAAGTATCCAATTCCAGGAATGATGTCTGCAAAAGAGAACAAAGGTTGGTTCCATGTCCCCCAAATAAACAGCCTTTTGCTTTAAGAACTTGGGATCTAGAGAACCTCATCAAAACATTTCATTTCCTGGGTTGGAAAAGCTACATATAAGCTCTCTTTAAAACTAGGACACTGAGACCCTTCCACAAACCATTGTATGTATCTGGGATAAATTTTGGTTAGATATGGTAGGACAGGAAATAACTCAACCTGCAATTGGAGATTATTGGTGTAGAAGTAACCCAATTTCCCCAAAGACTTCTTCATCCAAGGATTTAGATGCAGAGGCTAGTGTCAGGTGAGATCTGGGATAAGCAAAAGCTCTTCTTAATTTATTATGACTTGTCAACTATAAACCTCAAGAGAAATTTGGTTTCCTGAGGGCCAAGGACTCTTCTGGCCTCCCTACCTCTAAATTTTAACCATCTTTTTAAGTCATAACTTTTAACTTTTAACCCACAGAATATTCTGGAACATTGAACAAAGATATATTAAATATTTGATCCAAAAAACACAAGTTATTAGATCTCTTAAATGATCTCTGTCTAACATAGTTTTGCTTGTCTAAATATAGAGGCAGCTAAGCGATTTTAAAGATGCCCGTTACTCCTTGAAAATACATGGGATTCAAAGGTTTTTCCCCTAACTGTAGCTGTTACCACTGTAATGGAAGTTAACTCAATTTCTTGATATAAGATTAAACCAGGTTACTCTAAACCATGAAACTAGTTTTTCTTGAGTAGCTTTACTCTATTTGTTGTGTTCCTAAAGGGAATGATAAAAGATAAAGGTATTAGCCAGCAGGATAGACAAGTATAATGAACTATGTATACTATGATGAAGATTTAATAAGTGCTAAAAGAGAGGGGCTATGAGAATAAAGTAGAAGGAACAATTACTTCTGATAAAAGCATTGGGTAAGATCTAATTGAAATCACATTTAAGCCAGGGATGAAAACATGGGGAATGTTTAGCTAAGTGAAAAACCAAAGGAAGAGTATACCAGGTTGAGAAAACAATACAAGCAAAGTCACAGAAGATGGAGAATGGAGAAGATGATTGGAGAGCCAGTTGGTGTGGACTAGAGTTGATAATTCCTAGTGGAATGTATTGTGAGATATGTCTGGGAAGATAATTTGAGACATAAAACACAGGATTTGGACCTTGAGGTTACAGGACTGTATTATTTTGACAAAGAGACACCAAAAATGGTGGTAAAGAGACATCATTTTAAGGTGTTGAATAGGTAGGTATCCAATGCTATTCACCCTCTATTTTGGAAAGGCAAATGTGTGAGTATCTTGGAAGGTATATTGGTGGAGAGACTAAGACTAGACCAGACAAGAAATTTTGCATGCTTAGAATAGAAACTATGGATGAACAAGAAAAACATTCTAGGCGTTGAATCAATAAGATCTAGGAACTAAGAGAGTCCCTAGTGGACAGAGCAAAAACATTTTCAAGGTTTCAGAAATTCATAACTGAAAATGAAAACAATGTTAATAGGCCACAATAGAACACAATATGTGAAATAAATTTTCAAAGAGGACAAGCAATTTAAGATATTATTTGGAAAGGTATGTGGGTACCTGTATATGTAAAGTCTTCTTGAGACTGCAGCTCAGGAGAGAGGTTGCAATTGTGGCTGAGTCTTGCAAATACAGCAGTTTTTAGTTTTTTGGCCTCAGTTCATGATCTGCCAAAAGGATTCCCATCCGTGACCACAGGAGTGACTTCCTGTAAATATCTCCTGAGTCTCAGACCTACATTTTCAATTACCTATTTGTTGCCCCCCCAGAGATGTCTAAAAAAAATATATCAAACCCAGCATTTCTAAAACTGATGTCATCATTTCTATTCTTCCAGCCAAACCTTTTCCAATTTCTAAGGAAATGGATGTCAGTGACTGCCATTACTATCAACCCAGATGTCAACAACTTGAACTACAGCAACACAAAACACACATACAAACACAAACTTGTGAGTCATGCTTGACTCTTCTCCATGTTGATATTACTAGTCTAGGCCCTAATTATTTCTTTTTAGGATTACTGAGACAAATTTCTACCAGGAGCCATTGCCTCTAGACCATCTGCCAAATCCCCTTCCCATACAACTACCTGAGTGACAGGTAAAAATGCCAATAAGATCATTTCACACTTAATCACACTGCCATCTATTTGTTTATGTACCTATTACTCTCTCCATATGTTAAACTCTATTAAAGAAGGAGGAATGATATTGTTTTATTTTTTTCATGATTAGTTTCTGGAGCAGTAATCATTAAGAGTTTTTTTTTTTTGTTTGTTTGTTTGTTTGTTTTTGCGGTACGCGGGCCTCTCACTGTTGTGGCCTCTCCCGTTGCGGAGCACAGGCTCCGGACGCGCAGGCTCAGCGGCCATGGCTTACGGGCCCAGCCACTCCGCGGCATGTGGGATCTTCCCGGACTGGGGCACGAACCAGTGTCCCCTGCATCGGCAGGCGGACTCTCAACCACTGCGCCACCAGGGAAGCCCAAGGGTTTTTGAATGAATAAAAATATTTATATTTACGAATAGTTAATACACAATGGTAGTCAAAGCTGTGGCAGTGGGGTATGTCCAAACAGAGCAAAGAGAAAAGAGACTCCCGAAAAAAATTTGACAAAAGGAAATAAAAGTAAATAAACTGTGAAGGGTGTTAAGAAATGCATAATCATAAAAGAATCAAAGGAAAGTAATATTTCAGGGAAAAATGTTTTAAGAAGGAAGACTTATTTACTTACTTTACCTCTGAAAGCACTAAACTACGAACACTCTCTCCTTGACGCAAGTTGCTTCTTCCTTCTTCCCAGCTGCCTGAAGTGTTCCCTTGCTTTTTCTCTAATAGCCATGTACACACTGCCGTCATCCACATTTCCATTCCTATGCCTGCTTCACTTCCCATTCGGTCCAATCTCCGCGGGCAATTATTACTTACAATTCTAGCATATAAACGATCATTTATAGCACAGTGCCTGCCAAGTCTGTATTTCCAGCCCGCTTTGTTACTGTGCTCCAATCTTACAATCCAGCTTTCAGCAAGATTATTCCACGTCCATATTTCCAAAATGAAAATTGCCTTCCTCCCAAATGTGTTCATCCTATTCCTCCTGTATTCTATAGATCTTGTTAAAGGTAATTTTTTTTTAATTTCATAAACTTGAAACATATTTCTTTCTTATATTAATTCTGATATTCTACTTTCTTATATTCCATTTCATGTCAGTCACCAAGTTTCATCAGCTCTACCTTCTAAATGTCTTACATTTTCTCCACAACCATCTCTGCTTCCACTGTTTTATTTTGTTTGTTTTAATTTTTTAATTTTTTTTCTTTTTTTAATTGATGCATAGATGATGTACGATATTATATGTTATGGGTGTACAATATATCTTCCACTGTTTCCATTCAGTTCTTTGGCATGTGTCATATGGATCATTGTAGTAGACTCAAACAGGTATGTTCACCACAATTTCTCCTAATCCAAAGATAATTTTCTAAGTTATAGTGTTGAACAAACTCATGTGCTTAAAAACAAAGCAACAAATAAAAACATCTTAACTCAGTGATCACAGAAAAATTTCCAAATTCATTAATATCTTAAACTTGGACCCTTAAAATATGATTGCAACTATATTTTTTAGTATCATCATCTTTAAGTGCTTTTTCCACATCACAAATAGAAAAATTCTCAATTTTTTAAAAATTCAATATGCCTTGTTGTATTTCCATGTTTTTGTAGAATCTGTTTTCATATCTTGAAATTTTCTTTCCCCATCCACTAAAAGTTACTTTTTGGAGAATATTTGCTTCTCCTTGAAGAATTGTTTTAAATGTCACCCCTTTTGTGGAAATCTTTTCAGATTTAAAAGTGTTAAATCCAACTCTTCAAAGATGAAAGCCTCTGGTCTGTAGTTACAAGCTATGCATTCTTACAAATTTATATCTGTGACAGTCATTTAAATTGTGATCTTAATAAAACTTGTCTGTTCAAAAGAAAATTACCTCTACTCATTATTTCTGCCCTCTGAATTATCTCATCTGGTATGTGTACATCTTTTTAACCTTATTAGTTTTTCAATGAGTGTTTGCATTTGTTTCACTGCTAATACTAAATGAAAACCCATAGCTCTGGAAAAACCAAATATATACATTTGTACCATAATGAATTGCTTAGACCTAATTTGTATCAGATGCTCAGCCATTAGATAAAGAGGCGTTTCTTGACTGGAAACAAAACTATGAAATCGCTATCAAGAAATTGATCCAATTTTTTTCTTTATTTTGTCTTGCTAAGAAAATAAAAGACACAAGCTTTGCCTTATATCAGTTCTGTATTGACATTTTTTTTTCCCACCTGAGAGCTACAAGACATATTTAGCAACAAGCAAATAATCAAGAAGCACACTAGGCAGAGACACATCCAGTCTACGGATGACAATCCCTGCCAAGATGCCATCTGAACCACGATGCTCCAAAGTTTGGCCAAAGTGACCTGGTAAAAAGAAAGCTGTGTGATGCAGAGGGGGAGCAAAATGAAATTCTATCATGCTAAGCATCACAATTGTAAAATCAGGACGAATAAGAAGAAATGAAAAGCTATTCATCGAAGCTGCCTCCACATGGGACAAATGATTCTTATGCTTGAAGTAGATTTAACTGTCCCCAAATGGCAATTTCACTCTCTCACAGGAAATGAAAATAAAAGCAAGCAAGCAGCCAGTTAGGAACACTCACCACCTTCTGGGTACAGCCACTTGAGAACTGGTAGAATGTGTAGCCCTGTAGGATCCACACAATTACAAAAACATCTGAACAGGATACTTGAAAATGATCTTTAACTCTACTGGGATGTTGAAATGACTTTTTTGAACTTTTCTCATTTTTTCTCAGGTTTCTTTTTCCTGACTCTCTAAGGTAAATTATGACTTAAATGTCTCATGTTAGGCTTTCTGTGTAGGATTTGGGGGCTTATCATAATTTTATTTTGTGTATGTTGAGAGGTTTTAATAAATTGTGTCAACCAGAAAAACAGTGGGAATCATTGTTTCAGATGTGAAGTGACAGCTTGCAGGCCTAAGCTGTTATTACTTGAAATTCCATTGAATTCTACATTTCAGCACTCTTTTCTTTTCTTTTCTTTCTTTTTTTCTTTTTAATTCAGCTCTTCATGATCCATGTATGTTTGCTAATTACAGAAGTTAATTCTTGAGTCTCAAGCATTGTACAGCAATTAAGGCCATGTTGTAAATGCAAAAGCCTGTGTATTTGGAATCATATGACAGGCTTTTTATTAATTGTGTTTGTCTGTTTGTGTGTGTGTGCCTTTGTTCAGGATGCTATAATAAAATACCATAGACTGTGTAGCTTATAAACAATAGGAATTTATTTCTTACAATTCTGGAAGCTGGAAGTCTGAGATTAGAATGCCAGGAGGGTCTGGTGAGAACTTTCTTCTGGGTTGCAGACTTCTCCTTGCACCCTCACGTGGTAAGAGGTAAGGGCCTCTTTTGCAGAGACATTAATCTCATTCAGGAGGGCTCCATTCTCAGGACCCAATCATCTCCCAATGTCCCTCCCTACCTCCTCATATCATTACCTTGAGCATTAGGATTTTTTTTTTTTTTGACCAAGCCAGCAGCATGCGAGAACTTGGTTACCTGACCAGAGATCGAACCCATGCCCCCTGCAGTGGAAGTGCGCAGTCTTAACCCCTGGACCACCAGGATTTCGGCATATGAGTTTGGGGTAACGCACTCAAACCATAGTAGTGTGTGTGTGTGTGTGTGTGTGTGTGTGTGTGTGTGTGTGTGTGTGTGTGTGTGTGTACATGTGTATAGTTCTAATTGGATCTGCCACTTACTAGCTTTGGTAACATGGGTGGGTTCTGGGAGTCTCCGTTTCTGAACTTTCAAAATATTTATATATTAGCAAGAAACCCTGGCCCACTCATTTCACCGATTTGTTGTGAAAATCATGAGATCATGTGTTAGGTCATTTTGTAAATTCTAAAGTAATACACACATGAAATACCTTGCTATTTACATGGCAGTATTGTTTAAAAAACACTGAACTAGGGAGTCATGTCACTTAAAATTCTAATTTCCCTTTTACTACTTCCTTGTTTTATGTCCATAGGTGAGTCAATGAACCTCTCTAAGCCTCTTTTAGGAGGAAACTGATTTTGGACTCATGATTATTTCAAAGAAACATTTGTTTCATTTCTCCTGTTATGATTTTTAGTCAGTAGTTACGATCTTGGCCCCTTTAGACTCCCTGAAATCAAGAGCACAAATTTGATATTTGTGTCAAAATTTAGAGTTGTGATTTGGGTCAGAGAACAGAGTAGCTATAACTGGTAATAATAATAGTAATTTATACTTCTAAAGTGGTTTACATGAATACTTGATGTCATTGTCACAATATCCCTAGGAGATAAACAGTATCAGTATTTTAAACTTTACAAATGGAGAAACTGAAGAACTGTGAGGTTTAGTTCACATAAGTAGTAACAGACAGAACTTGGGTATGAACAGAGGCAGGTGGACTCCAGAAAACCACTGTGCTCTACTAGCTGAGAACCATGATGTAACTAGTTAAGCTAATCTGAAAATATCTGTTAGTCTTATTAGTCTATACCTAAAACAGTAAAAAATAATACCTTAGTCTAGCTCTTCTAATAGGTGGAGATTCAAACATTCTAGGGGTATTTGAATGAGAACATCCAAGTTATTATGAATACATGTCTCTGTGTGGTAGTTTCTTAGTCAGCTTAGGCTGCTATAACAAAACACCATAAACTAGGTGGCTTATCAAAAACAGAAATTTTTTTCTCACAATTCTGGAGGCTGAGAAATTCAAGATCAATATGTTGGTCACTTCTGGGTCTGGTGAGGTCTCTCTTTCTGGTTGCAGATGACTGTATTCTTGCTGTGTCCCCACGTAGAATTAAAAACCAAGGATCTTCTCATTTTGAAGACCGTCTTTCCTTTTCTTCAGTCTATCAATTACTCAGACTTGTTTCAGTTTTGCATTCTCTTTGCTCTACCTATTTGTACAATGCTTAGAGTATGGTTAGGTCTTTTACATACTAAAAAGAAAAGATGCTTCTTACAAACATTTTAATTCTTCAAGCTATAACTTAACTTCCTTTAACCGTCAACATTTTTCAAAGAGTAATTTATATTTACTCCTTTTCTACCTATAAGTAGCATTTGTAATCTGGCTTTAGCTCAAACACTAAATAAAAATAAATCTCTTAAAAGTTGTAAATGTGTTCATCATGACACAATATAACCTTTCCTTCACAACTTTCTCCTCCTTGACCTCTTTTTAACACTTTGGCCTGATTGATTGATCTTGCATTCCTGATCTTGATTCGATCTCCTTTAGATTTCAAAGCATTTCAGAATGCAAACTACTAGCTCAGTATCCACCCTCTACATAGCTCCTTAACTGATTCTTTTTTTTTTCATCCACCCCATTCCAATATGTAGGCATTCCCTGTGGTTCTGTTATCTGCTTGAGGCTCTACCTACTCCTCCCCCTTTGCCTGACTAACGCTTATTCAGTATTCACGTCTCAGATTCAAGGCTTTTTCCCTCAGTATAGCAAAATACCCAAGGATGGGGGATTTCAAACTTTAACATAATGGAAGCGTTACTTAAAAGTAGCTGAGTAGGGTGATGAGATCATTGTATAAATATACAGCCAATGGAAGAACAATTTTTTTTTTTTGGTGGCGCCTTCTACCAGTTTGGTCATGTTATAGAGGGAAATGGCTATATGAGGGGATCCAAACAGCTGTAACACTGGAATTCAGGCCAACTTTGTCAAATAGGTTGGTAGTGAGGTCTGCACCTCTGTGTTTGTGTACATCTTGATAAATTAAACTTTGCATATCTCAGGGTAAATGGAGATTAGCTTTTACTACTTAGTTTTAACTAAATTGACCTTGCAAAAAGGACAAAGAAATCTTGCAAAAAAATGTAGGTTAAAGGTTATTTTAATATTGTTAGTAAAATCAGACCAGAAGTAAATGGTAGTGCTAACACTTCTCCCCCTAGTCAGAAATCCTGATATGACACACGTTAAGTACTAAGCAGTGATGATCCAAAAAGTTCTGAACAATTTGTTCATAAAAAAATAGAGGGACTTCCCTGGAGGTCCAGTGGTTAAGACTGCTCTTCTAATGCAGGGGGTATGGGTCCGATCCCTGGTCAGGAAACTAAGGTCCACATGCTGCTCAGCCAAAAAAAGAGAAAGAAGCAGAAATTAAGAAAAACACTTTTGAATATATAGAGTTATATTCTTTAATGAAGAAGTTCACTATATTTATTGGATGATGCCAATAGAAAAACATTGTGTATTTTAACTTGCTTTTAAATAATATCAAATTTATATAAGAGTTTTAAGTATAGTACAAAAAAGCCCATTTAACCTTGATCCAAATTCACCGTTTTTACCATTTTGTGAGATGTGCTTTACCACTCCTTCTCTATATATGCATATACAGGTTTTTTTTTTTTTGTTTTTTTCTTGAGAGTTAGTTGCAGGTGTCATGCACCTTTACCTCTAAATATTCAGCATGCATTTTCTAAGAACAGGGATAATCTCTCAGATAACCAGAGTGCAATTATCAAATTCAAGAACTGTAACATTGATACAATCTAACACTATATAGCGTAAGATATTATTTACTATATACTCCATATTCAGTTTATGACAATTTCCCTAATAATACCTTTTGTGGCAATTTGCCCCTTATGTAGGATTGTGGATTACATTTAATCTCTTTTCCTTTGGAACAGATCCTCAGCCTTTTTCTTTTAAAAGTTCAGCCAGTATTTTGTGATGGCCCTTCACTTTGGTTTTGTCCAATATTTCATCATAATTAGGTTCAAATTATTCATTTTTGGCAGAAATACTACGTAAGTGATGCCTGTTGCTTGGTAAATCATATCAGGAGACACATACTGTTGCTTTGCCCAATATGGTGATATTAAATCTTATTAGATAGTTGTTCACCAGATATCTCCACTATAAAATCACCCATTTTCTTTGTAATTAATGGACAATCTGTGAGAAATATTTTGAGGCTATGTAAATATCATGTTCCTCATCAAACTTTCATGCAATAGATTTAGCAGCCATTGATGACTCTTGCCTAAAGCAATAATTATGTTTGTTGCAACATAGTGAGGAGTATATTTTCAAAGTAAATATCTAAAACATTATCTAAATATCTAAAACATGCCACACTCTTCAATTTGGCAGCAATTTTTTGTCCCATTTTTAAATAAATTAAATAACATTCTTTAAATTTGTATTCCTTTCTTACCTCATTCATGATACTTTTAAATTTTTTGAGCACATTTTATATCAAATCTATACATTTAGGTGGCAATAAATGCTGTATGGCAATAAACGTATGTCATAAATAAACATATAACTTTAGATATGTTAGCAGAATTATCTCAAAAACATTTTATTGACTGGAGTTTTTCACCAAAAATTTTGGGAAATTTCCATCACGGGTCCCTTGAAAAGCACATGGAAAATTCTGCTGTTAGTTCTTTAATTTTATTTCCCACAAACACTCAGTAGCTTTTATTGGACATTTTACACATCATGTTTTAGTACAAAATTTACTCATTCAAATAGAGATAAACTTAAATGATCTTGAAATACTTAAATGCTGCTTAATCTAAATACTAAAGCTTAATGAGTAGAAATGGTAGAAAAAAGATTCCACTCAAAGACTCACTTTGTTACTTGTAACTTCTCGGAATGCAGACTTGCAAAATTCCCACTCTCCTCTGCTTCCTTGTTATTACTGTCATTTAGTCTAGTGATAAACATGATTAAGAGTAGTACTTGATGAATTAGGAGTGTAAGCTATGGCCAAAATAGCTTGTTATGGCTCTTGAATCACATTTAAATTGACTTAGTACTTTGAGTACTGTACTCAGGAAGGACTTGTTGCTTTTATTAGAATTAGCTTTCATGGACAGGTTGGTTAATTCTAGCCTTGCCCTTTAGACTACTCAGCTCTGATTCCTTCTCAAAAGAAGCAACTCAATCTTTCATAGGACGATGAACATCTAGTATATAATAATTTTTGGTTGTCAATAAACTTTGCTCAAATGATAGCATGATACTGATATCCTAAGCAAAGATTAAAGCCCTTATTAAAAGTCTGCATTTTGGGGGTTTTGTTAATAATGTTCAAATATCTTTATCTTACTTTCCTTGCTACATCATCAAACATCAGTGGCAAAGTTGTAGAAAATGTGGAGGGGAACACTACACTTCATAAAACTATGAAACAAATACAACATCAAGTCAAAATCTATACAGTATGACCACATACAAAAAAACAGGAAATGTGTACTCTGCTAGGATCTGGAAATACTACATGAATAAGACTGAGCAGTTTCTGCTCTAAGGAAAGCTACTGTTTAGTGAAACAATGAGCTAGAAAAAAATTCAAAGGAATGAATTCTTTTTAAAATTACTACAGAAAGGGTAAAAATGCCTAGAACAAGTATAACAAGAGCCATTCAGTGTGTATATAAAGAAACTTTTAAAATTCTGTTAAAGACTATAAAGAAATATGGCAATAAATAGAAAGGCTTCCCTGGTGGCACAGTGGTTGAGAGTCCGCCGATGCAGGGGATACGGGTTTGGGAAGATCCCACATACCGCGGAGCGGCTAGCCCGGTGAGACATTGACTGCTGAGCCTGTGCATCCGGAGCCTGTGCTCTGCAATGGGAGAGGCCACAACAGTGAGAGGCCCGCATACCGCAAAAAAAAAAAAAAAAAAAAAGAAATAGACCTAAATTTAATTTTCCCAATGTAATATATAAATTTAATATCATTGCAATAAAAATATATGTATACATCATGCATACTTCTGTGTGTTTGTGTTTATGTATATATGTGTATGTATATATATATATTTGAAATTAAATAAATGAAAATAGAAAGGGAAATTCTGAAAAAGGAGAGAATTGACGGTGTTGGAGTTACTAGCTCTATGAGATATTTAAAACTGTTTAAAATGTAATGTGATTAAAGTATTTTAGTGCTGATATGTAAGTAGAAAGACAGATGGATTAAGAAAGTAGAAAATTCAGAAAAAGATCCTCATGCATGGGCAACATAATATACCTAACCCTCTTTAGTAACCCTAATTCTTTATAAGAAAGTAGAACATACAGAAAAGTGTAAAGATGAAAAGGTCATTACCATTTTATTTCATGGAAAAATATTGTGATTTGTTCCCTGACTTATAAAATCACATTAATTTTCATGTATTATATATAACATATAAATTATAGATTATATGAATAAACTAATTAAAAACATTAATAGTTTAAAAAATAAATTACATTTATTTAAATGAAATTATAGTTATGTAGTGTGAAGAAGTAGACAAAACTGCAGGGAGGGAGTATTCTTTGCCCCTTTAGCAAAATCCATTCATAAAATATATTTTTTTCTAGCTTTATAAGACAGGGAAAAATATGCTCGAGTTCTTTTCTTCACACAGTATTTTCTCTCATTCAAAGAATAAAAGCAACCTTTTCAGAAATTAAGCTGATTGGAAAATGCAAATGCATGGAAATGCAAAATAACTAGAATAGACAAAACGATTTTGAAAAAGGACAAAGATGAAGGACTTTCATTACTAGGTATCTAGTTACAGTAAGGTATCAAGTTACTCAAGTTAAAGTAATAAAATCAGTAGTACCACAGGTATAAGGATGACATATTGATCAATGGAACAGAGTGCAGAAATTGACTCACATCTATATAGTCAACTGAGTTTCGACAAATATGCCAAAGTAATTTAATGCGGGAAAGACTAGTCTTTTCAACAAAGTGGATATCTACATATAAAGAAATGATTCTCTAAACTTACCTTACAAAAAATAATTCTAAGTGGATCTTAGAGTTACATATAAGATTCAAAGATAAAATTATGAAGGAAATAGAAAACATTTCTAACTGATTGATAATATAAAACACAACATGTTAAAATTCAGCTATAGCAGTACTTGAAGAAAATGTATGTCTTTAAATACCTCCATTAATAAAGAAGAAAAGTGTAAAATCTATGACCTAATTTTCCACGTTAAGAATTAGGAAGGACTTGCCTGGTGGCGCAGTGGTTAAGAATCTGCCTGCCAATTCAGGGGACACTGGTTCGATCCCTGGTTCGGGAAGATCCCACATGCCGTGGAGCAAATAAGCCCATGCTCCACAACTACTGATCCTGCACTCTAGAGCCCTTCAGCCACAACTACTGAGCCCATGTACTACAGCTACTGAGCCCATGTGCTACAGCTACGGAAGCCTGCGCACCTGGAGCCCGTGCTCCACAATGAGAGAAGCCACCACAATGAGAAGCCCATGCATCACAACGAAGAGTAGCCCCTGCTTGCGGCAACCAGAGAAAGCCCGTGGGCAGCAACGAAGACCCAGCACAGCCAAAAATAAATAAATAAATTTATTTTAAAAAAAAGTTAGGAAAAGAAGAGCAAACTAAGCCCAAAAGTAGTTAGAAAAAAGAAAATAATAAGAATAAAAGTGGAAATAAACAATATAGGAAACAGAAAACAATAGTGAAAATCAGCAAATCCAAAAGTAGGTTCTTTGAAAAGACTAATATAATTGATTAACTTGATCAAAATGAATCAGAAAAAAGAGAAAGAGTGAGAGAAAGCACGTGAAAGGAAAGTTTCTCTCCTACATAGATACTCAAAATATCCATAAAAAGGGAATTCCCTGGCGGTTCAGTAGTTAGGACTCCGAGCTTTCACTGCCGAGGGCAAGGGTGTGGTCCAAAAAAATAAATGTCCATAAAATGATTTGTACAAGAATGTTTAAAATATTGTTATTCATAGTAGCCAAAAACCTGAAAACAGCCAAATGTCCATCAAGTGGATAAATTAACAAATTGTAGTTTATTCAAATAATGAAATACTAATCAGTAATAACAAGAGTTGAAAAAAATACACAAAACCCTGGGAATGCTTCAAATATATATTTAACAGAGGAAAGTAGGCACACAACTACTATATAGTCTATGATTCTATTTATGTGAAGTCCAAGAACAGACAAAGTTAATATGTGGTGATAGGAATCAGAAAGTGATTGCCTTCAAGGGTGAGGGTATTGACTGGAAATAAGTATAAGGAAAGTTTCTGGGCCAGTGGAAGTGTTATATACCTAGTTTTGAGTGACAGTCACATGGGTGTATAAAATTGTCCAAAATCATCTAAACAATTCATATCTGTGTATTTAATTTTATGTAAATTATACCACAATAATTTATAAATCAATCAGAAACATACCAAGAATAGATAGGCCATTAAGATTATATATTACAATTTTTAACACATATTAATGTGAGAATCTTGACAGTTAGAATCCTTGTCTAAAAGGGAAGTATATAAAATGTTAGCATAATAGTCACTTGGAAATCATATAGTATACTTTTTTAAATTGAAAAAATAGATGAAGTGAAAGACAAATCAAAACCCAATTTAATTGATATTTAATTGATATTAAATAATCTTTTACATTTTCTATCCTACATTTGACTATTTTTGTATGAGTTTTAAAGATGCAATCCTTTCAACAGCTTATAATTGACTCCCACAGAATTTCTGTGGGATGGAACTAATTATGTTTCTTGTTTCCTCCCCATTCCTTTCTATGCAACTTAAATTTCATATTTCATGAATATATAGTAATATATTTATTTTAGTTTACATCAAACTTAAGAGAATGTAACAAAGCACAGATACAGTCTTAAGCAAGATAGGTAGCTATGAACAGAATCATCTGATCAGTCTTAGACCACGTTGTTGAATTTGATGGATTGAGTTCTTATGAATTAGGAAAATGAGTGATAGATCCTTTAAAGAGCCCTTTAGAGAAAAAATTTAAGAAAGTTACAATATATATTTTTTCACATACCTCCTTAAGTATGTATAAATTTTTTTTCTATAAAAGTCAATTCCAGAAAATAAGTAGAAGCTTTTGTGGGCAAAATTAACATAACTATAATTAGAAAACATCAAAATTGCAGGCATCATCTACTTTTAATAAATTCATCATCTATTCTTATTGCTTAAAAGTACATTACATGTGCATTTTAATTTCACTATGAATGGAATCTTTTGCATACCCTTGGCAGCAAAAAGACAAAGTCAAGGCTGTCAGGAAAACAATCCACAGAAGCTCCTGCTGAGTGTGCAGCAAGCTGTCCAAGTTTTACATGAAGAGGTCAGAATTTTCTTGGAGAGTCACTTTCCAAGTATAGCGTGCTATCAATAATTAGTATCCTGACTACTCAGGAGATGGTTGTAGACACAGCTGTTTTTTAAGGTAGTGGGCACATCAATGGCAAGGCACTAGGTATTGATTTGCGCAGTGACATCCTTCTAACTATGTCATCTGAGTGAAAGAAGCCCCAAATTAACCAATAATAAAGTGTTAGAAGTTGTAATAGCTGTCCTCTTAGGACTTGTTCTAGAAGAGTATAGATGCTCCTCCCTCACCCAAGCCATCAATCCTGCTAAAGGACTCACAGTGACATTAAGTTGACCAGTAGGACAATGTAAAGACTACAGTAATGTTATATCCTATTTGGTATGTGTGTGTATGTGTATGTGCCAGTTATATATCAGTTTTCTGTATGCAAATACATAATAATGTATGGATATCTACATAAATAAAATATACAGCCATGCTATCATGATCTGAAGAATTCTTAATTAAAGAGAATCATATATAACAATCAAACTGCATTTTACATGTTTCGTAAAACAAATCCCACTAATTTGATAAAACTATTTTCAAAGTCAAAAACTAAGTTATTATATTTCCATCAGAATTAGATAAGAATAAATTCTTGGCAAGATTTGATTTTTGTTGTTGTTTTTTTTACTTTCTGATTTTATTATATTTTCTATTTTAAATATGAGCCTTGTCTACAAAGTTTATGAAGAGATCACAAATAAATCTGGATTAGACTATACTGATATCACCAAAGCCAGAGGGCACACATGTTTCAGAAACAGTCAATAAAAAGATTATAATTACATCTGTTTTGGTCCAAATTATCCTTTGATCCATCATTATATTAAAAATAATTATTAATTTGCAAACTTTTGGATATTATCTTATAATTTGATATAAGCTTTCAAAACATACATTTTCTTGTGCTGGTCTCTAAATTTTTGTGGTCCTACTCATTGAACTGCATGGATTTGCTATTTTAGCTTTTGCATGACCAAAAATTAGGATCCCATCTTACCATTTGACCCATCCCCCCCTTGCCTCATATATATGAAGTTTTTTTATAATGGGTTTTATAGAAACAGAACTTTAGAAAACAGCTCTCACTTTTTAAAAAAATAGAGGCTGACATCAACAGGAATGATACTGGCATCAGTAAATATAAAGTTCAGCTTGCAATAGCTTTCCATAGCTCATATCAGAATCTCAGCACAAACCATCAGTATTCTATAGCCTGATATATGGTCTAGTTTACATTAAAAAAGGGAAATCAGCTTTATAATACTGGACCCAGGCAAATTTTTCCAATTTCTTTAGTGAAGTTATTTGTAGTTTCTAAGGAGACGTATAATTATTATTGCATTGCCCTTGGTGTTGGCTAGTTCAAGCATAATACAAAATTTGCCTCTAATTGTTATCAGGAAAAGAAAGAACGGTGAAGAAAAATCTTAGCTGGATTACAGCCTATGAGAAACATCTTGTCATTGACTGTTATCTTTGTTAGATTACTTTCCCAGGCAAGTATGGAAGTTGCCATTAAAAGTTGATCTAAAATATGTGCACTATTATTGAATCTCAGTTGGTCAGGGCTGATTATTCTCCATTTGTCTTTTGGGACCATTCACTGCTCTTCTCTTTCCTACTCTGTGCTCCAGGAGGCTTATATCTACAAATTTCTCATTTGTGCTCTCTTGTTCTCTGGATTTTTACTGGGTTTGGCCAATGTAAGGCAGCAGCAGGAGAGTAGAAGGTGGGAGGAGAGAGACTTGAGAGGGACTCAATTCCTTCCTTCCTTCCTTCCTTCCTTCCTTCTTTCCTTCCTTCCTTCCTTCCTTATTTCCATCCTTCTCTCCCTTGATGTTATAAGAAGTGGCTACCACCTTTTACAGCTACAGCCCCTGTCTAGTGACCTTAATCTTATGGCTCCATTGCTCTCCAGGTTCCATTGACATCATTTCCTCTCCTACGTCTTCAGGCTTGGAGTAGTAATGGCTGCATGTTCTTGCTCCTCTGCAGAGCTTCACCATCTTACTTAATTCCCTTAACTCTACCCACACCACTGTAAATTGTCTCTTCAATAGACTCTTTATTTAAATCATTTGGGATTCAGCCTGGTAAATCTAAATATATCATGCACACATATTGTACTTAAGGGTTGCGAGGCATGTTCCTATTATCTTTTTGAATTGAGAACAAGATTATTTCCTTAATTTATGAAGACATGACAATTGTACCATTGGGGGTATTTATAACATCAAGCTTTAAATTATAGAGTATGTATGTGCAAAGCTTTGAAAGCAGGCCTCCAGCATATCTACATTTCACTGATGAAGAGCATAAACTTTGGCATACTGGGTCTTCCATGGATCCAGGTGGTCTGTCAACAAAAGCAGTGTGTAGGGAAGGGCTACAAGTCATGATTATATTTCATGAGGCATAAAATCAGAAAGTTTGTGTCCTTGTCTTATGTAGCTTTACTTTGCTTTAATAACCTATTAAAAAGCTGCTGTTCATTCATTCATCTCAACTTATTTGTAACCCAAAATATAACACCTTAGATAAAATAATTCAATAATTTTATTATTGCCTACATATCATAGTAACTAGGTTTGTCAATGACACTTGAGTGATGAGGTCTATGCTTCCTCCCCTGGAATCTGGGCAGAGACTTGTGACTGGTCCAGTGAAAAGAAGTGATACCATGAAGCTAGAGATTTCTAGGCTTTTTCATAAAAATGATTCAGCTTTTGGCCTGCTCTGTTTCTTCAGACATAAACCTTTGGAAACTTGAATGCCATGAAAATCTGGCCACCCTACAGATGCCATCTTAGAGAGATCATGTGAAGAAACAACAAAGATAGAGAGAGTCGCAGGATGAGCTCCATCGATTTGTGCCTTGTGTCATGTGAGGAAAGACATGAGGACCCCAATCACAGTCATCATTTGACAGTGACTGCATGGGCATCCTCCAACTAGAACCACCCAGCTGAACCTCTCCTGAATTGCTGACTCATGGATATCATGACAAGTAATAGGTTTTTGCCTTTGTTTTAAGCCACTGTGCTTTTGAACAATTTGTTACACAGCTATAATAACCAAAACATGTACCAATTACTACAGAAAAAAATGGAAAAATAAGACTCTCAAGACTTCTGAAAGTTATCCCTCCACCTGCATTAGACGCTCCTTTTAATGTAAATTTTAAATTTTAAGTTACATTTAAATTAAATGTAGTGTATTTTTTAAAGCACTTGCTTATTAAAACACATATTTATGGATTCCTTCCCAGATTAAAGGAATCAGCATCTTTTGTTCTGAAGCGCCTGGAATTAGTTCTCTCGCTCTCTCTCTCTCTCTCTATATATACACAATATTTGTATTAATGCTTTTGAGTAGCCTCTCTAAAAATGATGGAATTTAGGAGATCTTGCAGCCTGAGAAAAACTCCAAATTAAGGAAGGCAGCAGCCATTGCAGAAAGATCACAGATTTGGAATCAGACAAAGCTAAGTCCCACTTCACTGACTCCACTACCCACTTGTAAGGATACACTTTAACTGTCCTGATCTCAGGTTGTCTAGAACATGGGGATGATTTCTACCTACCTTGTATCAGGGTTGCAAGGATGAACTACATTGAGCAGCGTATAAAGAGAGCCTCTTTCCTCAGTTAACACTAATTCTTTCCATTTCTTGCCATAGCTGTAATAGTCTAAATAGTATGTAACAAATATTCAGGATCACACAACTAGCCAAATTTAAGATAAAAAAGATTTATTTATTAGAGTTCAATATATTAAAGAATGTAGATTTTATTTTTCAGGATCATCTTTATTTTTTTTAACATCTTTATTAGAGTATAATTGCTTTACAATGGTGTGTTAGTTTCTGCTGTATAACAAGTGAATCAGCTATACATATATCCCCATATCCCTTCGTCTTGCATCTCCCTCCCACCCTCCCTATCCCACCCCTGTAGGTGGTCACAAAGCACCAAGCTGATCTCCCTGTGCTATGCGGCTGCTTCCCACTAGCTATCTATTTTACATTTGGTAGTGTATATATGTCCATGCCACTCTCTCACTTCATCCCAGCTTACCCTTCCCCCTCCCCATGACCTCAAGTCCATTCTCTACATCTGTGTCTTTATGCTAACACATATATATGGAATCTAAAAAAAAAAAAAAAAAAAAAAAAAAAACAGGTTCTGATGAAACTAGGGGCAGGAGAGTCAGTTTTTTATTAAAGGTTTCTTTACGAAGGTTCCCCAAACTTCCATCCCTCAATTTGTCTGCCTTTGTTTGCTTATTTCCATACAGCTAACACCAGATATTATTTTTTTACACTTTATGTATAGTTTCAAGGTTTACAGAGAGATAATCAGGTACAATTTGATCCTCAAAAAAAAAAAATTACAAAAGTAAAATGCAATCCTGAAACTTAAATAATTTTTGAAGGTTTTATTTTTTTCACTCATCATGGAATCAATATGTTTATTCTTGATTAAATTTTAAAATGTGATTGTAAGAATATAAAAAGATAAATTGAACAAATTAAGATCACATGTCAATGTATATTACTTGATGATATTGACTTGCTTTGAAAATTTCCAAGAAAAGTTTCCTCAACCAAAATATATTTGAAAACTTCTCAGATTTACCATTGAAATAATGTCAAATATATCAACAATATTGTCAGCAATGAATACCAGAATATAGATGATATGCAAATATTGAAATCTTGGCATATACATACCTGATTGAGACATTATTATTTACCCTGCACTCCTGTGTTACCATATGCCCTCGGGTTCTACTTAATAAACTTTCCTGAAACCATAAACATTTTTTTTTTGCTGCAGAATTTACTGGCAATTGACAGTCTTCAGAAGGAGGAGTGACATTAGTTGGACCATAAGGCCAGAAAATATAGGCCATCAGTCTGGAATCTGGAACACTTGTGGAACAGAGGCAATTTCCAAGAGTAGCCCTGATATGGAAAAAAATGCGTGGCTGTTTAGGTGTGCTTTCATACATGGACCACAGGAAATTCTTCATAGATCCCATGGATGCTATTCTGTAAGAGCTAGTCCTACAAATATGGGCAAGAAGCCAGGAGGGCTACCACGACCCTTATGTTAACATAAGACAGAGCTTAGCATCTAAAGCTATTACTAGCCATACATATTTATTCTTCTTATTTCCTCAGAACCAGGCATTTCAGTGAAAACTGTGTCTTGGATGTACTCTCATTCATCACATTAAAATTTTTTTAATAGCTTTAGGATACAACTTTTCCAGAAAGACTGTCTTTACAACATGTGACCCCACAAGTCTAGACCCCAGGGGGATAAAGTCCGGAGATGTACTTAAGTAGCACTTTGAGCCCAAAGAGACTTGGCACATTAAACTAATAAAAAATGACTGTAAAACCATCTGTAAACATGAAGTGCCATAAAAATGCTTATTAATAAGAATTTTTTTCAATTTATATTTATTTTTATTCCAAGATGCCTCTTAAAAAATGCATTATGGTTTATTGTGTATAATGTCTTTCAAACAAATTATATTCAAGGCATTTTAGAGAGTTAAATACACATCAGTATGTGGCATAAATTATAGAAGGACACTTTGAATGGTAAATGAATTAGTGTATTCAGTCATAAGGCCAGAGAGAAATGGGTTGTGTAAGCGTCTGGTTTGAAATATCTAGACTCCCTGGAACCAACACTTCAAATCCCAGCAGGCCAGCTCTGTCCTTCATCCTTCTGAGATGAGTCCATTCAGTTTACAGTCTGCTAGTTTTCTGAATGATTCCTTGGAACAGTAGGCATGTCTGCTCTGTGTGATCATTTTACAGAGTCAGTGCAAGGAAAAAAATCTTCATGAGAATTTAAACAGAACTAAGATATCATTTTATGTGGGCAATATTTTAGTGGTGAAGAGAGGCTGACTTAGAACATAGCAGGAATGAGGGATGGAAAAGAATATTCAACGTTTTAAAAGAGAAAAAATAAGTTAGTATCTGACTGATTGCTACTACTGACCCCTAGAACTATTAAGTATAGGGAAATGGATTCCAATATAATGATAGACTTTACAGCAGCATGGAATTGACCTACACTACATAGTTGATATTTTGGATTGCCTTATGTTTTTTTATGAAGCATTAATCTGAATCTGTAATGAAAAGTATTTATTATCTGGACAAAACTTACAAGATTTTAAGTATGAAGCAGAAGAATAGGGCCCTATAATGTAATAAAAATAACACAAATCACATTTGAATGTAGCCTTTCTAAAGACATGAGCATGGTGCTTCTAAGTGGTGATTTTCAAGATTTCCCTGTCTCCAAAAACTCTGCCAAGTGTCAGGCATATGATTATAAAAAAGCGGCATTCAAATAATCTAATACAGGGGACATTAATCTTTCCCATATAATGACTTGTGTTGGATTTTCCCAGTTTCCTATTAGGGTTATGAGGATGCTTATAGCATAAATTAAAACTGGGAATGGACATGGTACCAGGTTGTTCCTCTTCCACTTTGAGACACTCCACAAGTCCTGGTGGTAAATAAAAAGCCAGGATAATCTAGATGTATCTTCAAATTTCACCAGTAGATTTTGGCTGACCAGTGATTGTAATCAGCTGTTTAAGAAAAACTTATTTTTCTTGAAACTAGTATTTGATATTTTACTTTTCCAAGACACCTCCATAAATCTACTCTTTTAACCTTCCACTGTTTCGGAATCCCTGCTATTACCTTTGCAAAGGCCATAAAAACAATCCATAGTACTGATGAGGTGCCATACAGACAAGCTGGAAAAACTATCAACTTGTCCCGAGAAGGATAAATTAACAGAAATAAAATAGAAGCATGAGACCAACCTCTGGACTTTTATTAAATACCTCATCACTATAATGTAGGTATATGTATAGCAATCCTGAAGCAAGGTAACCATTGCTGTCTACGTCTGTATGAATAAAGAAGAATCATATTATCAAGCCAATAGATAAATTTCTGCCCTTATTTTAATTTTTTCACTTAGATAACACTTGCTCTTATTTTTAGACCCAAAGTTCTCCTCTATCAGGAAGGTTTGCCCAACTCACTTCTTTGGCTTAGATCCCTTCATATGGCTCTCACAGCATCCATGTGTCTGTCACATATCTCATGTAAGGCCTAGCAGTCATTATCATCTCTCTGTCTGTCTTTCTCCTCTACTTTGTATCCTCAGTATGCTGTGAACTAAGGGTAATACTCTCCAATAAAAGGAGTTAAATATTTTAATAAATAAATAAGTGAATAAATAAATCTCTTTCAAGATTGCCCCCAAATTTCTCCCTTTCCCTGATGTGCACATCCTGTATAATCTTCTGCGTTTGAGTGTAAATATGATGGGATATCACTCCTGTGATTAAGTTATTAATCAGTTAGTTTTGAGCCAATCAAAAGGAAGATTACCCAGGTGGGCCTGACCTAATCAGATGAGCCTTAAATTAAAAGGGACTTGGCCCTTCCTGAGTCAGAGAGATTGGACCTGTGAGAAGGACTGTGGAGGGGACCATGGAACAAGGACCTGAAAGAGGTCTCTGTGAGTTGTGATTGGTCCTCAGCCAACAGTTAGCAAGACAATGGAACTTCAGTCCTACAGCTGCAAGGAAGTTAATTCTGTCAAAAACCTGAGGAAACTTGGAAGTGAATCCTTTCCTCATCAAGCTTCCAAATGGGAGTATAGGAGGCCAATCAATACCTTGATTTCAGCCTGTGAAACCCTGAGCAGAGGATTCTACTAAAACATGCTGACCCATGGAAACTGTGAGGTAAAATTTTTGTTGTCTTATACTACTGAGCTTGTGGTAATATTTTATACTACCATAGGTAAACTAATACAGTGACTTTTCTTACTAAAACTTGCAAACATTCCCCAACACTGTGGTCCTACCCAGCTCTCTTTTCTATTTTATTTTTTATCATGCTTATCAATGCCTATCTTAATACAAAATTTATGTATCTATTTTGCTTATTTTCTGTTTATCTTCTTCACCATGGAAGTTCCATGTGGGCAAGGATATTTTTATTGTTATGATTCATTTATTTTTATAACCCTGGTAACCTCAAATATGGCATAGCATATGACAGCAGTCTATATTTGTAGAATAATACATGCATGCATGAAGGAATAAATAAATTAAAAAAATATTTAACATGTCTACCACTTGTGTTGGAGGTTAGAATATACATTAGAACTAAATAAACAAGTAAAAAAATAAACCAATATACTTAACAATACAAATCAGCCTAATACCTTAAAAGCTCTGATTGGATTCAAGGAAGAAGACTAGATCAAATCCCATAGAAATATGTAGTTACTGACAACTTGTTACTGATTAGATATAACATGTAGGAATTTCATTTGATCTGTGATTACTGATTTGCATTTTTAACTTGAATCACAAATAATGTAAATAACTAGTAATTTGAATTTTTAACTTTTGCTACCTTTCTCTTAACTATTCATTTGATTACTAAGTGCATTTAAGCTATAGATTTCCCAGCCAGGTGGGCAAAATAAAGGACATTTTTTTAAAATCCAAATTGCCAAAGTGATACAGAGCTAAGATATAGCAGAGATAGGAGCTTCAACAATTGGTATGTCTGCTGAATATTTCATTAATGTAAAAGAACAGTTTCTACTTTTTGTAAAATTTTAAAATGTAAAGAGCTCAAATATGAGAATTGCTATTATGCATCTAGTGTTAGTCAGAAGTAACTGGTCTATGAAATAGAAGTGATTGATAACATGGAAAAATAAATACCATTTCAGACTTTATAGCCAGACAAATATTACTGCTGAGTTAAAGGAGTATTCTATAGTATCGTAGGATAATTTTTAAGAATGTCAAGGAAAGATAGATACTGTCCCATAACTGGTATGTTAGACAAGAAGATATATCAACAGTTTGGTAGGTCCTCACATTTAGAGTTTCAAATGAACTTGAAAAGTTCAATTTGATTAGAGAATAGCTAAAATAATAAATGTTTCTTCTTAGCAGATTTTTATCTTCAGCTTAGATTTTTGAATGTGTGTTCACAACATAGACTAGTGGGCATGAAATTAAAGACAAATATTAAAGAGTTATATGATTTTTTAAAAATACCAGAAGACCACCACAAAGAACAATAAAAAGGAATTCACTGGTAATTTAGAGAATGAAGACATACAAGGAAGACACAGACACAAGTTTGGGAACAACAGAATAATCTTCCTGGATTACAAACACACACACACACACACACACACACACACACACACACACACAGTAGTTATATGTCAATTATATCTCAGTATTCAGCTGGAGACAAAGAAAAAAAAAAAACAGTAGACATTTTGAACTCACAAATTTTTTTTCTGTCTACTCTGCCAAGGAGAATGTTCCAGAGATTTTTAAAAGGTAAACAAATATTAATGGAAAGAACTTGAAGCCCTAGATATGTCAAAAGTATGAGAGAATTTGCTACTCTAAAGTATTCACAACTCCATGCTCAGAAGAATTTCATTCCAGTCTACTGAAAGAACCATTCAATGAGATTTCTGAACTACTTCTCACATGCTTTAAAGTCAACTATGTATTTTCTAGATCAGCCAGAGAACAAGTTATTTTCTAAATATTTAAAGAAGAGGAAGTAGAGTAAAGCATTAGACAGTATGACTCATTAGTAGAACTATATATAATTCTCTGTGGTGTGGTAGGCACAATTTTAAGAGGACATCAAATGACACATACCCCATATAATTCCTTCCTCTTGAGGATGGGCAGGATCTATGACCCACTTTTATGGAATGCAACAAAAGTGATGGGATATCACTCCCATGATTGTGTAGCATTATACAGCAAAAGTGAGGGATTCTGCAGATGAAATTACAGTCCCTAATTAGTTGATTTTTAATTAATTAAAAGGGAGATTATTCTGGGTGGTCCTGGTCTAATCAGGTGAGTCCTTTAAAAACCCACTAGAACATCCCTGAAGTCAAAGATTCAAAGTATCAGAGACTCTCTCACCTGATATCCTTGAAAAAACAAGCTGCTATAAATTATATGGTCACAAGAAAATGAATTATGTCTACAATCCAAAGGAGTTTGTATGCACATCCTTCCCTAATCAATTCTTCAGTTGAGAATGCATCCCATCCAACACCTTGATTTTAGATGTGTGAGAGTCTGAACACAGAACCTAGGTAAGATGTGCCCAGCCTTCTGACCAACAGAAACTGAGATAATAAATGGATGATGTTTTAAGCCACTCAGTTTACAGCAATTTGTTACACAGCAAAAAAAAAAAAAACCTAACGTAATGGGTACTGTAGATTTTTTGTAAAAATTGCGCCAATTAATCTCCTTCCTATTTTCACACCCTTTGCACTGACTGACTAGCCTTCCATTAAGAGTTTATTTTCCACTCTTAGTCTGATCTGCATTGTGACTCAATTTAATCAATAGAACGAGGCAGATGAAATGTTTTGTCATTTTGAAGTATCCTGTTTTCTTCTTATGATCTTTGCTCCAGTTGTAAGAGCAAGTCTGAGATAAACTACTGGAGGATGAGTGATCGCATGGAACAGAGCTGAACTGTTTCAGTTGAGGACAGCCAAGACCAGCCTAAACACAGCTATCTGTAACATATGTAAGAAAGCCTAGCCAAGATGAGCAGATCTGCTTAAATGACCAAGAACTAAAAATGTCTAGTGTAATTTACTTGAATAGAAGCTCCAGTATTTGTTTGTATAATATAGCTGACAAAAAACTGAATGAGCTTAAGCAGGCATAACAGTAGTGCATGGTCTAAAACAAGGGAAATTAATATTTCTTACTTGCTTTTAGGACTCTTAGTTGAAATAGAGTGTTCTATCTGAGAACTGCTGCTAATGTGTGGGCATTGATGAAATTGTTTTCCTCAAAAGGAGTTTATATAATAATAAGAATTTGAAAGCTATCAATATTTCACATTCATATAAAAATAGATTTTTTAAAAGACTTAAAGAAAAAATATAGATGATGAGACTACATCACATTGGAGGCTTTATTATGCAAAAGAAATCTTCAGTATTTTTGGTGGGGCTAAAGGCCAAATACTTCTAACCTATAAATGAAAATTCCCATAAGAAAGAGGTTGGTTCAGTTGAAGGAGTAATGTTCTGAAACTTAGAGCATAAAAAACAAAACCAAAAAGAAAAAACAAATAAACAAAAAACCCCAACAATCCTCATAAACCAGTGCTTTTCCAGTAGCTAGAAATTGCTTAAGCCTGGGATTACTGTTTCTCATCCCATCACTGGAGCTGGGATCTGTGATTACTGGCCCCATGCCACTGGGAGAATTGATGCACTGGACAGATGGTAGGACTAGATGACTTCTAATATTACTTCCAAATTTAAGAATGTTTATTAGTTTGTATCTTGGAGCTTGATTTTAATTATATTTACATTAATCCCTCATAATTTACTTTTGCATTTTCTAAACTCTTACTCTTTTAGATAGTTCCATTAAAATTTGTATAGTAGAAGCTTGGAAAATGATTTCAATATGGAATATATCATGAGATGTAATAGTACCGTCAGGTCTGGCCATTATAGTTTTCTGTACAGCATATACAAAAAAAACCCCAATATTCAGAATAGTTACTTATTTTAGAATACAATTTTCTTTTGTCTTTTTAAATTCAAATACATATATCAAAACACATGTATTTTTAAAGAACAACACAAAGAACAGCAACATGCATTCAGATTACATTTTAAGTAGAATAAACAGATCATGAATATTTATGTATTTGGAAAGACTTGTATTCCGCACGTTGTATGGCCAACCAAATAATTATGCAAAGATAGTTTCACTTAAAATTACAAATGCCATATTTTAGTTTGTGCTCAACAGTTTATAATGTATATTGATAATGGAGGGAAATGGCTTCTATTTAAAAACAATACATTTAAGTTGGAAAAATGCCATTACAGCATATTTTAAAACGTTAAAATGTCTGGAATTGCGTTACCTTAAGAGCTAACAAAGGTCCCAATGCTGACTGATGTTTAAAAACTAGACATTATTTCCTCTGTTGAAGAGAATATATTTCTAAGATTTAGTCTGATAAGTTCTTATGCTCTGATTTATGCATTTATTGTGTTTAGCTTGTTCAGTTTGATCTGTACATACAAGAGGAACTCCAAATAAAGGTTATTATGGGTTAGGAACAAAGTGACATATCTCTAATAGGAAATTATATGAATGGCAATTTAGTTCTTTTATCTTTTTCCATGACAGATCATGTAATTAATCTTAAAAAAAAAGAATTTGTGATCATAATCTCTACATAATACTCTGCTAGACATTTGGGATGTAAAAAGTATGATACCAGAAGGGGATAAAGAGCATGCCTACAAAATATATAGGTTATAATAAAAAGAACAGAAATATTTTACTAAAAGACAGGATGGTAAGTAAGATGCTAATATCCTCACATTCTGTTAAATAGAAAAAATATGGGCTTAGGAATCAGACATCATTTCAAATTCAGGGTGAACTACTTTTTAGCTCTGTGTCCTTGCACAAATATTTTGACGGCTTCAAACCTGTTTCTCTGTTTATAAAATGTACAATGTAAAGCATTTGTTACATAAGAAAAGTTCTTTATGTGCTAGTTTCCACACTTTCTTCCCTTTCTCCTCCTCTCATTGAGTCATCCTAGCCCAAGCCAGTGTACCACTACACATTTGGCACCTGGAATTCATGTCCACTTTTAATCACTATTAAAACTGAAAACACCCATTCTGTATTTGCTGTGGAAATGTATTTTCCTCTCCTCACTTAAGTCTAGAGGCAATGTTTTAAACACAGTATTTTTACAATAAATATATTGTATATTTATGGAAACCTTTAGATAGGATTGAAAATAATTTTTACTTTCTTAGTAGAAAAAAAAAATCTCAATAACTGACATTAATGTTAGAGGGAAAAGAGAACTTGAAGAACAATTTTTTTCCGAAGTATACTCTCCTGAAATATGGAGGTAGATTTCTTTTGCCTCATAGATTTAATCTTTATTCCAATTAAGTGTAGGCTTTAAGATTAGAAATGTACACAGTGATCATTTCGTCCAGTCCTCTGCTTTCAGACTGGTAATTCATTATTATGGCAATTCACAACTGACGCAACTGACGTTAAATTGAAAAGGGAAGGGGGTTCCTATAAAAGGACTCGAATGGCATTTAACAAGCTACAATATAAAGTTGCACTAGGATGTTTCACTGTGCTTTGTATTTCCTATCTTCTCAGCAAACTTCTAACACCTTATTCAGAACTTCAGAGAACTTCTCCTGTTCTCCTATTCTGAAGAGTTTTCTATCTAGCAGTTAAAGATATAAGTTCTATACAGAGCAATTTAAGTCATTAGACTTTCTCTGGCAGGAACTGACTAGCTATTTACCAATTCTGTCTCTCTCTTCCTGGAGAAGAAATTAAACTACATAAATAAAATACATTTTCCAGCTTCTCTTGTGATTAGTTGTCATTGTGACTGATTTCTAACCAATAGAAAGCAAGCAGAAGTGATGGGTGCCACTTCCCTGCTTCTTTAGAACAATTTCTCATGCTGGATCTTCTAGACTCTTTGGCCATTCTGGTAAACTGGAATGGAGAACACTGATGACTTTTGAAGTAACTTGTTACAGGTAGAAACACCAGACAAAAAAGAGTTTTAAGTGATTGCCACCTCTTTGGCAAGACCAGCATTGGACTCTCTCTTATATTAGGAAGAAAAAAAAATGTCTATTTTATTAAACAACAGAGATTTTGTGTTCTAACCATTTTGGTTGTTAACATTACTTTATCCTATCCATGAAGTTTAATACCTAAGACAAATGTTATGGGAAACACATATGCTTTGTTCTCCTATTGATTTAAAATATATTTGTTTTAGATATCTAAGTATATATAATATGCATACATATGTGTTATATATACAGTTTTATATTTATTATATATAATACATACATGCATTATACACGTATTAATATTTTTTATATAATATATATAGTATTTACAGAAATTAAAGGGAAAAGATTGAACTACTGCACTGTAGATAAGAAGGAGAACTAGCACCAGAAAAGAGAGCATGCCAGATGTAAAGTCTTACAATTGAAGAGTATGGAGGTGAATATTGCATGAGAAAAAAGAAGTATTTGAAATATTGGAAAGAAGAGCCTCTCAGACATTTAATGTGATACCACAAGAAGCACTGTGTGGCATGGGGGAGAGAGGCAATCATTGATTGGTGCTATCAAAGTTATTTGTTCAACTGGACAAGGAGAACATTTCCAACCTGAAGCATGAAATGAGGAAAAGTGTAAACGTATATTGTCAAAATCACTTCTAACTCCTGCCAGTAGAAGCACTGGAAGTGGCTTGGTGTACAAATGTATTAGAATCAAGGATTTCTGAAATAAAGAATCAAAATGAGAGAGGTCTTGAATTAAGGCTATGAATGTGGAAAAATAGAGAGAAAAGAGAGGATTTGAAATATGCTATTAAAAGTATCAGCCAAAGATCAATGTTTTATTAAAAATCTATCCTGTGTGGTGCTAAAACCTTGAGAAATATTTGTTCATAAGAAAGACAGTGCCATTGAAAATATTATCTGACCTTGTTAGTGCAATAAAAACTATTCCAGTCATTAATGTATCTTGACCTTGGCTTTTATATATTAAAATAACTAATTCTTATCCTTGAGGAAGTGTCTGGAAACTAAAACATACGGTTGTTTGCAAAACCATTATTACAGATGAAAATTCTTGGAGTTTTGTAACTGCAAATGAGTGTACAGTAGTCTTTTCACACAAAAATGATCAATGTGTTTCATTCTGGAAAAATAATCAGGTACATATGGACATATGAATAACAAAGCAGCTATTGGTTAAGACCATTTGTCTTAGAGCTAGTTACCTTTGGAATCAATTGAGTTTCTGTACTAGTGGTCGTGATTTCTGGAATGATTTTGCTTTTTGTCTGAGAGCCTCAGTTTTCTGATATCCAAAGTGTGGACAAGACTGTCTCTCTCATAGAGCGATTGTGGAAAAAATGAACTAATATTTGTAACGTATTGGGTTTTATTAAGCCAGGTACAAATTAAGCTCTACTAAAATCATTTAAAGCCTTAGCGAACACTAACATTTTCATCTCTTCTCCTAGTGGAAATCTCAGACAGGGTTCTGTGTCTTTACCTGGATACACATATAAGTGTATATGTACCTGCTTATATATTTTTGTATAAGGGTACACGTGTTTATACATGTATTTGTTCATATATACATATATGTTATGTAAGTTCTGTGTATATATACATATTTATGTGAAGAAAGAGCAAAAAAGACCTGGATTCTATGTTTACAGATATATAGTGAAATAAAGCAAATAGATACTAATAGTACAAGAATTTACAGAAGTAGACAATGGAGGCTAACTATTGCTGATAACAGCAACGTGAATATTTAAGCTTACACTAAACATTAATATTTCTGATTCTGAGAATTAAGGACTCTGAGTGCATATAACTTTGAAATATTCCAGTGATTAAAGGGTCATGTTCTCAATTATGTGTTTACTTTAATATGCAGATATATGATCAATTTAACAAAATCTTCTAAGGAAAAATTCCAAAAACTATAATTATAGTCAGATATGTATCATTAGCTTTGATATGGTTAAACTTCACTTAACATCCATTTCTTCAGGTGTAAAACAGATTAATAGTTTGCCCACAATATCTTCTAAGGCTGTCATAATTATGAAATAATGAAAATATGATGAGATTAAAAATTGAAGATTAAAATGGTATAAAATAGATGATATTATTATCATTGTTGTGAAAGACATAATACCAAGAACACTGGTTCCATAAACTTGTATAACATTTTTGTCAATAAAGTCTTAAACAGAAAGCAGTAACCACAAATGAAAAAAGAGCAATGATGGTTAGATGTTTGTCTTTCAAAAGAACACTGGGAAAATTAGGAAAGATTACAAACAAAGGCATAAAAATAATACTTTAAGAGATGGAAAATGTATCTCATGAAGACAAGAGAAAGTAATTAAGATGGTTCTGTCTGTAAGATAGAAGAATAAAAATTGGTTTATCTTAGCAAATAAAGAGGCTCTATCAAAAGTATGCCATTATTCTGCAGGTTTTATTTTTTTAAAAAATTGACAGAGAAGTTTTGGATGAATATAAGAAAGATCACCCATGACAGGGTCAATACTGGAGAGAAGAGCTATAAAAAGTAATACAAATTTATTTTATTGAGTGTATCTGTCTATCATCTATCTATCTATCATCTATTTATCTTCTATATATGCTTTGGATTATCTGCTTGAAAATCAAGAACTAGACCAATTTATCCCTGGAATCCTCTCTAGTTCTATCATTTCCAGAATAAATAAATGCATTTGCTAATTTCTCTACATGTCAGTCCTTTTTACTAAATCAACAAGACAAATAGCATTTAAATTTATCATTGCTAGTAACTTCTTACAGTTTTTTTAAGTATATAGACTGATTTTGTTTGTGGCTGATAAAATATCTGATTATTTCACTAGTTTTCCCTAATATTGTTTATAAGGTTATGAAGTGAAATTAATTCACGCAGGGAAATATGTTCAAAATATAGGAACCTTACTATATTAGGACTATTTAAAATGAAAAGAGTGAAGATTATTATAAAATATAAGAAATATTATTCCAAACATTTGTTTACTTTCTTTGAAAGTGGGTAAGGAAATCAACAGAATCTGAAATACAGGCTAAAATACCATATGTTATGTATGGACTATAAAGATAAGGTATCTAGCTCTGAAGTGATTTTTTTAAATAATATTTTCCATACTTAAAATTCTAAATTATCCAGTTCTGTCTTGATTGACTTAGAACAGTCAACAATCAACAGAAACAGAAAATTGTGTTAAGAGAACTAATTGATTTGTGGAATTTTCATTTCAGTAATGACCTTGAGCCTTTGCTGCCTGTAATGCCCTCAGATCATGTCATGGGGCTCTAGTAAAGATCTATTGTCAAATCAATTACAAAAAGCAATGGAACATCTGATCCTTCTCTTGAAATTAACTAGGGAAAGTAGGATAGCACACCTTCAAATGACACAATGAATTATTATGTTTTCAATGACCCAGGAAGGAAAGCACTAGTGATTGATGGGAAGTGATATTTAAATGAGAATTGTACATTTCTGGGATTAAACATGTAGCAATGATCATGAAAATTAACAGAAACTTAAATCTGTTAAAATACTTTCTTTTTTTCATGTTAGCCATGGAAGTGTTTTCTTCTCACTATTCTCTGTATCCAAAACCACAATTCTGGGAAGGGACCTACATATTGAGGTTACTGCTGTACCATTTAAAAGTATGACGGTGAGTATAGCAGACTTCTCAATTTCATTTTCATTACTATATAAGAAAAATATGCAAAATGAACCATCATATGTTAACTGCTACAATTTGTTTCCCGCTATGGCAATTCAACAAAATGAAGTTAGAAAAATATGGTCAAAGATGACAAATTTAATTATAGTAATTCATTTGACAAAATAAATATGAATATTATTTAGATAGTGGTTCTATTCTGTAAACATAAAACTCATAAATAATAGATGCAACTGCCTCCTTCCAAAAAATTCCCCAATATTTCCTAATTGACTGATATTTTATATAATTATTGTGTTTTTATATGGACCCTTGGAGTCTTTTAATTAGGTGATCTAGCACCTAGACTTATAATGTAAGTTTAATATAGAGCGTTATTCTTAATTATCTTTGTAGCCAATACAAATTGCACTGTTTTTATTGCAAATGGTTATAAAATATTAAAAATTCAATCCAAATATTAAATTAAGGAATAATTTTCTTTGGATGCCATGTAAAATACAAATGTTTATAATTCTCTTGCCTACATAAAAATCTATCCTTATGACTGCAATATGGTGGGTAAGCACGTGGGGACTTAGGAGTTCAGACCTTGCCCCACCCCTAATTTTGAAGTGTGTAGTCTTGGTTAATCTACTAATTTCCCAGCCTCAGTTTCTTCATATGTAAAATGGTATTGATGGTAGTCATTGTCGTATGATCTTTGTAAAGATGACATTAAGAAATGAATATAAAATGGTTAGTCAGAATTCAGAGGTAGTAAACAGTGTGAGCTATGATGATGGTCAGAGTCGATTATTAAGTATTCCTTTAATTATGTTAAATCCTTAAATGTTTCTATTCAATTAACTATAAAGACTTCAAACTGGCAATATAGTGTGTTTTATTTAATAATGCAAGGAGTTCAGCTTTCTTTTAAGTCGTGGTGAAGTCATTAATAGGCCTATCATAATATTTTATAAATTTTTGTGTAATACTTACTATGATATTATGACTTTATATTAAAGGGTGACAGTGAATTAATATAGCCATTTGATGTGTGTTGATAGTATAAATTACTGCATTATCTTTGTAAGGGAGGTAAACTATGTTCAGGAAACACATTCCTAAAGTACCAAATTTCCCATTTTTATACCTAATGGGATAAATGAGTTTTCTATTTCATTAACACAGACTCTTTAGTAATTAGTCACATTAAGTTGAGCACAGAAAATAATCTCAGTGTGCTCAGAATTTCGTCCCATTCACTTAATAGAACAGACATTTTTATCACCTTTGATTTCTGGGATTTCTTGGCTTTTAGCACTAGTATTATGGTATTCTCAGGATAGAAGCAGAAGTCTTAGATGAGAATAGACCGTCTTGCTAGCATCTTCCCCTTCCTGTCTTAAAAAAGACCCAGGCTGCCAAGGAACTCTTGATTCAGCCTTGCTTTGTACTCAGCCTAGTCCCTGCCTGTAACAACTGAAAGACGCTGGAGGGTATCATAAAGGACCCCGTGGAGTGTTTTTCTCTTCAGAGATCTTGAAGGAAAACATAGCTCTTATCTTTATAGTCTCACTGCGTTAGAGGTCAAAATAGGGGAAGAAAGCTCTTTAAATTCTCATGTGAAGAATCAGGGACATAGAAAAGTAAGGAGTGTCCTTACACAGAATCCTAGACATAAACACGAATCAACCATCAGTACTTGCAATTAGGCATTAAACTTTAAATGTCTCTCTAGTGTAGCAGTAATTATTATGAAACATGTAAATATGGAGGGAAGAAGAGAGAAATGGTTACACATCTTCACCTTGTTTCAAAGAAAAGGAATTCTCACTGATGAACTGTTAAATGCCCAGCAATCTGTTTGGGCAAATCAGACACACACATACACAACCTGATAATAATAAAATATTTAGTTAAATGATATTTGAAGATAATAGTAGCAGAGCTATGCCAGTCAAAGCATAGCTAATTACTAGATGGATTCAAAGGTCCCACACCAGTACAGAAACTTTTCCTTTCTAGGTTTAGCCGAGAGGTCCATTTGGTAAGAAATAGGATTGGTGGATAACATTAATGGTAAAACTTTTGATGACTGCAAGTAGAAATGAGGTTAAATCCTTAATATATTGAAAATATATGAAAATGCATAAAAATGTTTCAGGTACTAAACAAAAGTCCCTCCTGCGTATACAACAAAATGAAAGGTGAAACAAAGCAGAATGAAAAGCAGTGGACCAAGTCAACATATTCTTTGGTATTTTGCTCTAACATTTCCGAGAGAAAACAGTAAAGGAGAACAAAGTTCTTGTGCTTCAGGTTACATGGGCCTGCACATAGGTAGTTGGAATAAACAGGGAACTAGAGAAATGTTGTCAAGGACTCTTGTACTCAGTGTGGATTTTGTGCTAGTGTAGACAGAGAGACTAAAAATTAAATAAAAAGTAAAAACATAATTTTGTGCTTAGTATTTAAAAATCTGGTATCAGCAGATATTATAGAATAAGAATAATGTAAGGCACAGAATAAAATTAATAAAAATGAATAATAAATGGTAAAAAAGAGCTGGAAAGACCTTGTATGAGGGACTTCCCTAGTAGCACTGTGGTTAAGAATCTGCCTGCCAGTGCAGGGGACACAGGTTCAAGTCCTGGTCCGGGAAGATCCCACATGCCACGAAGCAACAAAGCCTGTGCACAACTACTGAGCCTGCGTGCTGCAACTACTGAAGCCTGTGTGCCTAGAGCCCGTGCTCCACAACAAGAGAAGCCACCACAATGAGAAGCTCATACACCACAACAAAGAGTACACCCTGCTCGCTGCAACTAGAGAAAGCCTGTGCGCAGCAACGAAGACCCAACGCAGCCAAAAAAAAAAAAAGACCTTGTATGAGAGACTGAGCAGACTCATCAACTTCCCTGTGAGGCAAGATGGTGTTGTGGAAAAAAGAGATCTGTTGCATATTATTTGTAGTTTATTATATTTGGAATTTGGCTTAAGTGATCTATAAACTCTACATAGTCTATTCCATTCTCTATATTTAGCTATTCTCAATTTAGTATGTTGTATTCTTTATAAAGTCATAAAAGTTAAGGAACACTGCTGGATTCATTTAGTTTCTTGAATGATCTAAATAGTATAAACATATTTTAGAGCAGTATCTTGGTGCAGCCAGTTCTGTCACTGAGATATTTAGGCAAACCTACACTTCACTGTCACTGGTAAAAATATTGTGTGGAAGAAACAAACCAGTATGCACATAAGGATGATAAGTTAATAACTAGGCAAATCCAAGACCTGGGTTCACTACATATATTAGTTTTCCTTTGATGAATAATAAATTTGTGGCTCAAAACGACATACGTTTATTATCCCAGTTTCCATGGGTGCAGAGACCACAGATGGTTTGGCTAACTTCTCCATTCCGGGTCTAATTGGGCTGAAATCTAGGTGTTTAGCCAAGGCTGCAGTTCTCATTTGAGGCTTGGGGGTCCTCTTTCAAGTTACTGTTGTTGGTAGAATGCAGTTCTTAGCAACTGTAGGACAAGGGCTGTTGGCCTCTAGAGGCCACCCACATTTTCTTGCCACATGTTCTTCTCTACAACACAGCAGTTTGCTTGTTCAAAGCCAAGAGGTGAGCATCTCAGTTACTTGAAATCTTCACTCAGGCAAGGGTTGAACTCTGTTTTAAAGGGCTCACGTGATTAGGTCAGGCTCACTCAGGAAAATCTCCTTTCTGACGAACTTAAAGGCAACTGGATTAGAGACCTTAACTACATCCCTGAAATTCCTTCACCTTTAGCATCATAACATAACCGAATCATGGCAGTGAAATCCCACCACATTCACAAGTCCTGCCCATAGCTAAGGGCAGGAATCTCGGGGATCATCTTAGAATTCTGTTACCACATTACAATACTGATGTAATATGCGTTGATGTACAGCGGGATTACAGACAGTTCTGGTCTCTTGTACTTATTTCCCTTCATTTCTATAGAGGTTATGATAATAGTTCCGTTTCATAAGATTGCAAGGATGAAGTGAAGTAATAATTGCAAAGGGCTTGCAATAGAGCTTGAACCTAGTAAGTGCTACATAAATATTGTTTAAAAAAAGGAATACTTAAAATAGTTACTGGCACATACTAAATATTCAAGAATGTTAGCTGCTATTATCTTTTTAAAATTATTATTAATTCTTGAAATGTAATGTTTAGTCAGAAACAGTGAGTGGTGTTTGGCTTGTCTTTTATAGTTGTGGTACAAGAGATAAAAATATATATTATGGGGCTTCCCTGGTGGCGCAGTGGTTGAGAGTTCGCCTGCCGATGCAGGGGACACGGGTTCGTGCCCCGGTCCGAGAAGATCCCACATGCCACGGAGCGGCTGGGCCCGTGAGCCATGGCAACTGAGCCTGCACGTCCAGTGCCTGTGCTCCACAATGGGAGAGGCCACAACAGTGAGAGGCCTGCGTACAGCAAAAAAAAAAAAAAAAAAAAAAAAAAAAAAAAAAAAAAAATTTTTATATATATATATAAAATGCATTTACCTTCATATTAATACAGTGATTTATACAAATAAGGTATTTGAAATGCATACTATCTCATATATATTTTAAATTGCATACTATCTTAATAACAACATGATAATTAGGAATAGTATGTTTGAAGAACTGATTAATTTCGGATAATGATTTTCCAGTACACAAGAGACATGTGCAGTTTTTAGTATAATTAGACTTTGAATGCCAAAGTTGTGATCAATAAGAGTTAAAAGACAATTTGCAAATGCTTTACTTATGGAATTTATACAATCATTTTTTTTTTAAAGAAAAGTCAAACCCCATTGTTAAAAATATATCTAATGGGATTATTTGCTAATGTCGCCATTATCTTAACTTCAATCAGTGTTTTACAAGAAAAGAGGATTATCAATAATTCTTTCAGCAAAATAAAAATTTTTAGTTTTAATTTAACATGTCAATTTAATTAATAGTCAACAAAATGGCATTCTAAATTTCCTTCAGATGGCAATTCAATGACATCTGTTGATTTTGTATTACTGGATTGAATATTGTCATCATTATTTCTGTGTGGCATGCTTTGGGCAGGATTTGAATTATGCCACATCACACAACATTTTCTTTTTTGTGTGATGCATGTGTATGAATTGTCTCAAATGCTATAAAATTTCATACTGCTATAATAAGAAAATCTCTCAATGTATAGTATATAATATTACATGTATTCATATATATGTGTGTGTATACAAAATATTTCTCTAGCACAGTCAATAGTTATTAAATTAATTCTTCATTCATTCAGCCTTTACAGATCACCTCTCATCAAGCACTCTGCAGAGCATAATAAAGCTCTTATATGTGATAAAGATGAAAAGGACCTCGGAGTGTGACATTCAGAGCAGTCTTAAATGTCATACTAAAGAGTATGCACATCATCCTTTAGGGAATAGAAAGATTTGACATCTCCACATGGCCATCAAATATCTTGGAATAATTTGTGATTTCTTTCTTTTCCTTACATACCACAACCCTAATCGTGTTGGTTTTACCTTGAAGATATATCCAGAATCTGCCCCATTTATCACTGTGACAACCCAAATACAAGCCACCATCTCCTCCTACCTGGGCTGACCATCTTCAATCAGTTTCCTGCTTCTGCCTCTGCCCGCTTCCTGTCTGCTCTCCACAGAGGAGCCAAAAGGATCCTGAAAACTTAAATCAAATCACAGCATTCCTTTTCCTAAAACCCTCCAATGGCTTCCCATCTCACACTAGTGTAAAACACAAAGTCCTGACAATTGTCTACAAGGATCTGATGATACGGCTATTCACTACATTTCTGGGTTCAACTCCAGCATGTGTTTGCCTGTCACTCCCCAATGTTTCAACCACATAGAACTCCTCGTGTCCTTAAACACATGAAGGACACTATCATCTCAGGACTTTCATTTTTTCTTCTGCCTGCTTGGTATTATTCCTTCCTTTAGGTCTGTTAAATGCAACCTTGTTAGATAGGACCTCTCTGAACACATTCTATGAAATAAGATCTCTCCCTCTCTTCTTTATCATCAATTGACATGCATTTGTTTATCTGTTTGTTTTCTCCCTCACAGCTCTGAACCATTACCCTCATGGAGCAGACACTGTGTTTTGTTCCTTGACATACCTCAAACCAGAAAATAGTATCCTGATACTTAGAAGGTGATCAAGTTTTATTCAATTTTATTAAAACTTAAAAAAAAATTGTCTGGCAGTAATATTAGAATTCTAATCTCTTCAAGCAAAAAGGTTGTTTAGCTCATGCTTTTTCTCAGATTCTGGTAGCATTTTTCACTATTTTTACATTTGTGTATGTGTGTCATAATCATTTTTATTGGAGCTAACCTCTGGAAGAAAATCTCTCAATTTGGGAAAATTTCAGTCTAAAATATAAGAGAAATTAAACTAAATTTTGATTCTTTTTGATTTGTACTTCCTATTTTTCATATTGTTTTCTCCACCTTATTCTTCCTTCTTGCACTAGGGCTTCTCTTTTTCATTTCCCATATTGAACCACTAAATGAAAATGCATACGTTCTCTGGTTGAAGTTTATAAAGTGAAGGTACTTTTACCTTTCATCACTACTCCTAAAAAGGGAAGGAAAAAAGAGTAAATATTAGACAAAAGAAAACCTATATCACAATAAAACAAGAAAATGCCAGAAGGTGTAATTAGGAAGGCATCTGTGAAGTCTGGTCTTGGTTGCTGTAGAAGGCTATAGCCTTCTTAGAATTCCTGCAGTTTATAGATTTCTCTGAATTTGAAAGGCTTTCTCAAGGATCTCTTAAGAGAAGATAGTGTCTAGAGGTCTGGTATTTCAGAAAAAGCAAATATCTCTGTAGAGAACCAGTTTAACTTTGAAGAAAGTAAAGGAAGATAAAGATAATATTGGAAACAAGTTAACCTTATATTATTTCTGTCTACAACCTACTCTTTTGGCTAAAAATGAGGAAATAGGAAGGTAGTGATCCATGGCAAGATGAAGAGTCTTTGCTATCATAAACACTTACGTGACAGAATGGAGGGGAGGTACATCTGTCAGGGTAAAATGAAATTGCATGCGTAATGAAAGTTCAAGAAAAACGAAATGGCTAGAAGCTGTAAGCTGTTCATCTCAGTACTCTTCTTCAGAAAAACTATATATAAGTATATTAGCTTTCCATCGCCGTCATAATAAATGACCATAAACTTAGAAGCCAAGTATTGCTAGAACAACAACAAAAAATTATCTCATAATTTCTATAGGTCAGAATTCTGGGTGTGTTTTGTAGGCTCTCTGAATAGGGTCTCACAAGGTTGAAATCAAGATTTTGGCAGAGATACATTCTGTAATGTATATAATTGGACAAATCTACTTCCAAGTTAATTTAGGTTTTTGGCTGAATTCAGTTCCTTGCATTTGTAGGACTGTCATCCTTGTTTCCTTGCCAGCTGTAAGCCAGGGTCTTGTCTTTACTTCTGGAAGTTGCCTGTATTCTTTCTCATGCTTTCCATCTGCCCCACTGTAGCAATAGCAGATGGAGATCCTCTCACATTTCAAATCTCTCAGACTTCTGCTGCATCTCTCTGACTCAGCTGAAGAAAGTTCTCTGCTTTTAAGGACTTATATGGTTACATTGGGTTCACATGCATAATTCATAATAACATCCCTATTTTAATGTCAGTAACCTTACATCTGCAAAGTTCCTTTTACCATGTAATGTAACACATTTACAGGTTTCAGAGCATAGGGGATGGTCATTTATGGGTGACCATTCTGTTTACCACAATAAGAATTATTAACATAGCAGTAATATACTTATAAACAGAATGTAAAATCAAAGAAACACAAGCTTAAAGCAGAGAAGGAAGATAAGTTGAACACAAGAAGAATCACCCAAGGAAATGGGTCAAGAGTTCTGAAAACAAAAGTTCTTCATTGTTTTAAAGAAGTGATGTTGAGAGTTCCCTCGTGGTCTAGTGGTTAGGATTTGGCACTTTCACTGCTTTGGCCTGGGTTCAATCCCTGGTCAGGGAACTGAGATCCCATAAACTGCACAGCCCAGCTAAAAAATAAATAAATAAATAAAACTAAAAAAAAAAAAAAGGTGTAAATAATGATCTCCCTTTAAAAAAGAAAAACAAGCAAACAAACAGGATACATGGATTGAAAGATGATGTCATAAGACAATAAGTAAGTTGAAAAGAGATTTTATAGAGCTTAGCAAAAGAATTGAAGAAAAATTAAAATACTGCAAAGATGAAAGTTATATGTTAAGTGAAAAAAAAAAAAAACTATGGACAATCCTGAAAACATAAAAGAAGCATCAAGAAAAGAACTGAGATAATTACTCAAAATGAAACAAATAGAAAATTTTAAATAATTTTAGAAAATATATGTATATAAAAGAGATGGAAAAGTTAAATATAGGTAGACATAATTAGATGTTTGGGAGATTAGAGAAAATTGAAAAATATTTATAAATACAGCAGAAGAAAACTTTTTTTGAAACGATCTTTAAATAGACCAAGGCAAAACCAACTTCGGAAGAAATTGAAAATGTTATAAATTGGATGTATTAAATGAGTTGAGATAAAGGAAAAGGTGGAAGGAGGACTAATAGATTGTCAAATAATTGTGCTAACCTCCTCACATCTCATCTTTCATAGCAGGTGGTCAGTAGGACCTAAAATTAAAACATTTAACTTTAAAAATAATGACTCTAAACTTAATAGTTTTCATAACCATTTTATCTTAAACTTAAAGGAAATAAGAGACATTTGAAAATAATCTCTAGAGTAGTTAACAATGATAAGAGTTCCTATTTGAATTTCAGGGAGGAAGAGGAATTTAGTGTTAGTTAAATTTATTTTTCTCAGATAAATTCAGGTAAAATTTAATTTTTAAATTCATTTGTATATAACTGTACCTATTATCTACCTAACCATTTAGTCATCTTCAATCTACCTACCTGGTCATCCCTTCTATCCAAATACATTGACAAGAAGTGCCCTTTTACTGGTAATGTCTCCGTCTAAGGGTGGATCATGTCTGGTGTGGTGACCAAGATGAAGATGCAGCAGACCAATGTCATCCACCAAGACTGCCTCCACTACGTCCGAAAGTAGAATTGCTTCGAGAAGCGTCACAAGAACATATCTGTGACATTTCCCCCAGCTTCAAGGATGTCCAGATTGATGACACTGTCACAGTGGGCTTGTGCCAGCCCCTGAGCAAGATGGTGCACTTCAATGCGCTCAAGATCACTAAGGCTGTTCGCACCAAGAATCAGTCCCAGAAGTTCTGAGACTGAACCCTCATCCACTGCCACAAACAAAATAAAGTTATTTTCCCAGTCAAGAAAATAATAGAAAGGAAAAATTTTTTTAAAGGCAAACTGTGTAATCTATTCGGGGTACAATAAAACTCTTGAGTGTCTCTCAGAATGTGTATCCAAAGATCACTGGGGACTACAATAGCATATATCTGAGACTGTAGGCTCTATTTCCGCTTCTGGATTGGACCAGTTGCATTAATGGGAACTCTTCCCTAGAAGAATGACTCACAGGCTGACTCTAAGAGAGTTACAGGCAATCTGGATGTGGCAAGAGTAGACAGCTTTGTCTAGACTTCTTTATATTTATTTAGTACATATTGCTTCTGTTGTAGTATACATTGCTTCGGGTGCCCAAAAGTTGCCTGATATCTGTGCCCGGTGAGACTGGGAGTTTGACTTTCTCCAATACGTCATCATCATAATAGTCTCTTGAGCCTTCTCTATAAGCACAGAGGTTCATGTGCTGCCAACGTGTTATGATCTGTACCACTTACTCTGTTTTGCCTTTTACTGTACCCAAAAGAGAAGTACATATTGCTTTTATGTAATAAAATTTTAGATAGTAGGGTTTTGGAGGCTTGAGAGTAAAATTCTCAATAATTAAAATGACCTCTTATATAGGTAATGATCCAGTGGGCTTTGCTTACAAAAACTGATTTGTAAAGGATAACAGCTGTAGGAAGCAGTAGTACCCTAATTCACCTTCTAGTCAAACATGTGGAAAAATGAATGTTGTAATTCTCACCTTTATTCATATTTTATCATGATCATAATTTGACTCTGCAAGCAGCTTTCCTTGGAAGGCTAAAAATAAAATTAGAGAGGTACTGGAAGTCACTAGTACCTCAAATGTGTGGTACTGGAAGTCACAATGACAGTATAATTACAATGTTAATTTAATCAGTACCTGTTAAACAGTTTTAAACAATATTTTTATTTCTTCAAATTTCCAATCACCAAATCCCTTCTGGTATCAAACCCAGATATATTATTAATATTATTCCCCAAATTCCATTAATTTTAAAATTTGTATCATAATTCTGTATATCTCAAAATGATATTTTGCAATGTCTTTACATTTCATCCTTTTGTAATAAACTGTAGTTGGTTAAATAATTTAAAGTACACAGTACTCCCTAAATACATTCTTTACCAAAAAAAGCTTCTCATCCAAGTGCCTGTGAATGTTTTTTCTCTTCTCATTCACAGTGACATACAACAAAGAAACTCTGCTAAGAGGACAGACTGATACAAGGTGCATCTATAATGCCAGTCATCAAAAAAAATGGTCAGAGACCCTGCTTATGGTCAAGACTCTGCCTTACAAGTCACTTCAGCTCTGCAAGACTCACGGTCTCCTCTATAAAATGGAAAGGTTGAAGCACACTGGATGGAGTGCAACGTTTCTTCTAGCACCAAAATATTACTTGTAAATATTAGGGGAAAATGGATATTTTTAAATATACATCAAAGGAATATTAATAGTAAAAAAACCTTAAGATATCAAATAATTTATTGTTTTCTGCAGTTACGAATTATTTGGTTTAAAATACTCCTTCTAGATATTGTTCCAAAGGATCTAAAGTTTCCTCAATTTGGAAACTATCAGTATGCCTAACCACATATTTGCCACTTTCTACATAGGGTATGCACGTTATATTTATATCTCTTTATATTACTAAAATATGGTCATTTTAATTTCCAGTGAGCATGATTGAACTGTTTTCTGCTATTTCACACACTAGTTTGCAGAATTTAATTTTTTTTGTAAACAATTTTTGGTTGATATTTTAAAAATCAAAGCATTGAAATGTGTTTTGTGCACATATTTTATTCAAGAGTTGAGACCAGAAAGATGGTTCATTTTCTAACATTTGCATTTTTAATTGACTTTTGATACAATTGGTTTTATTACATGTATCGTGAATTGCATTGCAGTTAGTCTATCCAATACAAACTGAAGTCATTTACAAAACAACTGAAATCACAATACATAGTTTTTTGTTTCTTTATAAATTTATTTATTTATTTTTGGCTGTGTTGGGTCTTCGTTGCTGTGCGTGGCCTTTCTCTAGTTGCAGTGATCGGGGCTACTCTTTGTTGCGGTGAGCGGGCTTCTTATTGTTGTGGCTTCTCTTGTTGTGGAGCACGGGCTCTAGGCGCACAAGATTCAGTAGCTGTGGCACACAGGCTCAGTAGTTGTAGCTTGCGGACTCTAGAGCACAGGCTCAGTAGTTGTGGCACACGGGCTTAGTTGCTCCGTGGCACGTGGGATCTTCCCGGGTCAGGGCTCGAACCCGTGTCCCCTGCATTGGCAGGCAGATTCTTAACCACTGCGCCACCAGGGAAGCCCAATACATAGGTTTTTAAAAAAATAGTGGACTACTTTAAATTTTATTTAGCTGTTAAATTTTATTTAGGGTTTGAGCTTTTGCGGTAGAAGATAATTTAAAATTATTGAAACACTTCACATATTTTAAAAACCACTTCAGTGGGGGAAATGATGGTGTTCAGAAAATGGCTGCTAGGGTATAAAATTATTAGAGAGCTTAAGTGCATCAGTGTGAAAGTGATCGAGCTTCTTTGCTTGCACATTGCAAAGCAATTGAAAATTACTGAAGTGCTTCAAGGGGTTCATGTTTCCAGAAGAGTTTTCAGCCTTTCTTCTTCAAAGTGCTTTACATTTTTGAATGTCTGAATAATTCCATAATGTTGCGTATATACCTCTGGTCGTGATTATCAGTTTAGAAGTCATGCAAATATTGAACTTCTGAGCTGAGTTGAGCCAATGTGAAGTGATTGCGGATCATTGATTTTAAACAGCTAAAACAAATCCTTGAAGCCAGCTCTCCATTTGAAACTCAAAATGCAAAATTTAGGCTGTTATTCAGAAAAATAAAGCTGGAGTAGAGAGATTTTGGAGGAGGGGAGGGGAAGGTAATAACTTTTTTGTTTGTTTTGCTTCTGTATAATATAAATATCAATTTCAATTTAAAAATTTAGTCAGAATGCAATTTTTTTGTAGAAAACTGAAAAATAGTATAAAAGAATAACGAAATACAGACAATTAATGAAATAATTTGTGATCTGAAAGCCACAGAATTCACATCTGATTTATAAAATTACCAATAATAAACAATATATTTCCAGAATTGCTAATGCAAAATTTTAGAATGATTCTAACAACTCTTTTGGCTTCCTCTTCTACTGGGTTAGTCAATACTTAAACTACCTTGTTTTAAGGCCATCTATCTGATGCTTTAAATGTATGTAATATGATATGTAGCCAATCAACACAGATTTATTGAGCACCTACAATGTGTCAGGCACTATGCTGGGCACTGCAGATAAAATACAAACAGAACATCTATCCTCATAAGCCTTATAGTTAGAAAGACTTTTAGAAGCTTTACAAGACAATGTTCCTTTACAAAACAAGAAAATCAAATAGTGTGACTTTCTCATTGTCAGGATTCTAGGGTGAGAGGCAGAACAAAAATTGGCCTTCAGAGGTAAGGCCCTCTCCACTGAGCTACACCACTAAAAGTTCATTTCAGTTTCATTTTCCTGGTATGAATACATTTTTGAAGTTTGTGAAAAGATAAGATCAAATGGTTGGAGGTTGTCAGAAATACAATGTTGATAATTTCTAAGGATAATCTGACCTCAGTTCTCAGCTAAGCACTATATCAATAAAAAATATAAACAAGTTGCATAGTATGTAATTTAGAGTGATTGTTTATACCTGAGTGACTGAATATTCACCTTCAGAACATATGGATCAGAAATCTGATAAACTGTCAATATAAAGTCAGTAGAAGTATGAATGCATAATGTCATTATAAGAGTAAAATTATTTTAAAAAAACAACAAAAAATTTATATACAAAAACATTATTAAGAAAATTAAAGTAAATAAGTGGGAAATAGCTAAATAACTTTACTTAGAATTTTAACAACTTTATTGGAGTATAGTTGCTTTACAATGTTGTGTTAGTTTCTGCTGTATAACAAAGTGAATAAGCTATATACATACATATAACCCCATGTCTGCTCTCTCTTGCCTCTCCCTCCCGCCCTCCCTATCCCACCCCTCTAGGTGGCCACAAAGAACAAAGCTGATTTCCCTGTGCAATGCAGCTGCTTCCCACTAGCTATCTATTTTACATTTGGTAGTATATATAAGTCCATGCCACTCTCTCTCTTCGTCCCAGCTTACCCTTCCCCATCCCAGTGTCCTCAAGTCCATCTGCATCTTTATTCCTGTCCTGCCGCTAGGCTCTCCAGAACCGTGTTTTTTAGATTCCATATATATGTGCTAGCATACGGTATTTGTTTTTCTCTTCTTGACTTACTTCGCTTTGTATGACAGTCTCTAGATACAACAAGCTCACTACAAATAACTTAATTTCGTTTCTTTTTATGGCTGAGTAATAATTCCATTGTATATATGTGCCACATCTTCTTTACCATTCATCTGTCGATTGACACATAGGTTGCTTCCATGTCCTGGCTATTGTAAATAGTGCTACAGTTAACATTGTGGTACATGACTCTTTTTGAATTATGGTTTTCTCAGGGTATATGCCCAGTAGTGGGATTACTGGGTCATATGGTAGTTCTATTTTCTGTTTTTAAGGAACCCCCATACTGTTCGCCATAATGGGTGTATCAACTTACCTTCCCACTAACAGTGCAAGAGGGTTCCCTTTTCTCCACACCTACTGCAGCATTTATTGTTTGTAGATTTTTTGATGATGGCCATTCTGACTGGTGTGAGGTGATACCTCATTGTAGTTTTGATTTCCGTTTCTCTAATGATTAGTGATGTTGAGAAACCTTTCATGTGTTTGTTGGCAATCTGTATATCTTCTTCAGAGAAATGTCTGCTTAGGTCTGCCCGTTTATGGATTGGGTTGTTTGTCTTTTTGATATTGGGCTGCATGAGCTGCTTGTATATTTTGGAGATTAATCCTTTGTCAGTTGCTTCATTTGCAAATATTTTCTCCCATTCTGAGGGTTGTCTTTTTGCCTTGTTTATGGTTTCCTTTGCTGGGCAAAGCTTTTAAGTTTCATTGGGTCCCATTTGTTTATGTTTGTTTTAATTTCTCTTTCTCTAGGAGGTGGGTCAAAAAGGATCTTGCTGTGATCTATGTCATAGAGTGTTCTGTTTATGTTTTCCTCTAAGAGTTTTATAGTGTCTGGCCTTACATTTAGGTCTTTAATCCATTTTGAGTTTATTTTTGTGTATGGTGTTAGGGATTGTTCTAATTTCATTCTTTTATATGTAGGTGTCCAGTTTTCCCAGCACCATTTATTGAAGAGGCTGTCTTTTCTCCATTGTATGTTCTTGTCTCCCTTGTTATAAATTAGGTGACCATATTTGCATTGGTGTATCTCTGGGCTTTCTATCCTGTACCATTGACCTATATTTCTGTTTTTGTGCCAGTACCATACTGTCTTCATTACTGCAGCTTTATACTATAGTTTGAAGTTGGAGAGCCAGATTCCTCCAAGTCCGTTTTTCTTTCTCAAGATTGCTTTGGCTACTTGGGGTCTTTTGTGTTTCCCAACAAATTGTGAAATTGTTTGTTTTAGTTCTGTGAAAGTGCCATTGGTACTTTGATAGGGATTGTATTGAATTTGTAGATTGTTTTGGGTAGTATAGTCATTTTCACAATGTTGATTATTCCAATCCAAGAACATGGTATATCTCTCCATCTGTTTGTATCATCTTTAATTTCTTTCATCAGTGTCTTATAGTTTTCTGCATACAGGTCTTTTGTCTCCTTAGGTAGGTTTATTCCTAGGTATTTTATTCTTTTTGTTTGGTAAATGGGAGTGTTTCCTTAATTTCTCTTTCAGATTTTTCATCATTAGTGTATAGGAATGCAAGAGTTTTCTTTGCATTAAGTTTATATCCTACTACTTTACCAAATTCATTGATTAGCTCTAGTAGTTTTCTGGTAGCATCTTTAGGATTCTCTATGTATAGTATCCGGTCATCTGCAAACAGTGACAGTTTTACTTCTTCTTTTCTGATTTGGATTCCTTTTATTTCCTTTTCTTCTCTGATTGCTCTGGTTAAAACCTCCAAAACCATGTTGAATAATAGTGGTGAGAGTGAGCAACTTTGTCTTGCTCCTGATCTTAGAGGAAACGGATTCAGTGTTTCACCATTGAGAACAATGTTGGCTGTGGGTTTGTCTGATATGGTCTTTATTATGTTGAGGTAGGTTCCCTCTATTCCTAATTTCTGCAGAGTTTTTCATAAATGGGTGCTGAGTTTTGTAAAAAGCTTTTTCTGCATCTATTGAGATGATCATATGGTTTTAATTCTTCACTTTGTCAATATGGTGTATCACATTGATTGATTTGTGTATGTTGAAGAATCCTAGCATTCCTGGGATAAACCGCACTTGATCATGGTGTATGATCCTTTTAATGTGCTGTTGGATTCTTTTTTCTAGTATTTTGTACTAGAAAATACTAAAGTCTTGTACTAAAGTCTGCATAGATGCAGACTTTTGCATCTATGTTCATCAGTGATATTGGCCTGTAGTTTTCTTTTTTTGTGACATATTTGTCGGTTTTGGTATCAGGGTGATGGTGGCCTTGTAGAATGAGTTTGGGAGTGTTCTTCCTTCTGCTGTATTTTGGAAGAGTTTGGGAAGGTTAGGTGTTAGCTCTTCTCTAAATGTTTGATAAAATTCTCCTGTGAAGCTCTCTGGTCCTGGGCTTTTGTTTGTTGGAAGATTTTATTTTATTTTTTTAAGGTTTTTTTTTTTTAGATGTTGGAGGTAGGAGTTTATTAATTAATTAATTAATTTTGGCTGTGTTGGGTCTTCATTTCTGTGCGAGGGCTTTCTCTAGTTGTGGCAAGCGGGGACCACTCTTCATCGCAGTGTGCGGGCCTCTCACTGTTGTGGCCTCTCTTGTTGCGGAGCACAGGCTCCAGACGCTCAGGCTCAGTGGTTGTGGCTCACGGGCCCAGTTGCTCCGTGGCATGTGGGATCCTCCCAGACCAGGGCTCGAACCCGTGTCCCCTGCATTAGCAGGCAGATTCTCAACCACTGCGCCACCAGGGACGCCCTGTTGGAAGATTTTAAATCACAGTTTCAATTTCAGTGCTTGTGATTCATCTGTTTAATTTTCTATTTCTTCCTCTTTCAATCTCGGAAGGTTGTGCTTTTCTAAGAATTTGTCCATTTCTTCCAGGTTATTCATTTTATTGGCATATAGTGGTTTGGAGTCATCTCTCATGATCCTTTGTATTTCTGCAGTTTCTGTTGTTATTTCTCCTTTTTCATTTCTAATTCTGTTGATTTGAGTCTTCTCCATTTTTTTCTTGATGAGTTTGGTTAATTGTTTATCAATTTTGTTTATCTTCTCAAAGAACCACCTTTTAGTTTTATTGATTTTTGCTATTGTTTCCTTCATTTCTTTTCCATTTATTTCTGATCTGATATTTATGAATTCTTTCCTTCTGCTAACTTTGGGGGTTTTTTGTTATTCTTTCTCTAATTGCTTTAGGTGTAAGTTTAGGTTGTTTATTTGGGATGTTTCTTGTTTCTTGAGGTAGGATTGTGTTGCTATAAACTTCCCTCTTAGAACTGCTTTTGCTATACCCCATAGGTTTTGGGTAGTCGTGTTTTCATTATCCTTTGTTTCTAGGTATTTTTTATTTCCTCTTTGATTTCTTCAGTGATCTCTTAGTTATATAGTAGTGTATTGTTTAGCCTCCATGTGTTTGTATTTTTTACAGATTTTTTTCCTGTAACTGATATCTTGTCTCATAGTGTTGTGGTTGGAAAAGACACTTGATACAATTTCAATTTTCTTAAATTTACCAAGGCTTGGTTTGTGACCCAAGATATGATCTATCCTGGAGAATATTCCATGAGCACTTGAGAAGAAACTGTATTCTGTTGTTTTGGGATGGAAGGTCCTATAAATATCAAATAAGTACATGTTGTCTAATGCATCATTTAAAGCTAGTGTTTCCTTATTTATTTTCATTTTGGATGATCTGTCCATTGGTGCAAGTAGGGTGTTAATGTCACCTACTATGATTGTGTTACTGTTAATTTCCCCTTTTATGGCTGTTAGCATTTGCCTTATATATTGAGGTGCTCCTGCATTGGGTGCATAAATATTTACAATTGTTATATCTTCTTCTTGGATTGATCCCTTGATCATTATGTATGGTCCCTCTTTGTCTCTTGTAATAGAGTTTATTTTAAAGTCTATTTTGTCTGAATGAGAATTGCTACTCCAGCTTTCTTTTGATTTCCATTTGCATGGAATATCTTTTTCCATTCCCTCACTTTCAGTCTGTATGTGTCCCTAGGTCTGAAATGCGTCTCTTGTAGACAGCATATGTACGGGTCTTGTTTTTGTTTCCATTCAGCCAGTCTGTGTCTTTTGGTTAGAGCATTTAATCCATTTACATTTAAAGTAGTTATCAACATGTATGTTCCTATTTTCATTTTCTTAATTGTTTTGGGTTTGTTTTTGTAGGTCTTTTCCGTCTCTTGTTTTTCCTGCCTAGAGAAGTTCCTTTAGCATTTGTTGTAAAGCTTGTTTGGTGGTGTTGAATTCTCTTAACTTTTGCTTGTCTGTAAAGGTCTTAGTTTCTCTGTCTTATCTGAATGAGATCCTTGCTGGGTAGAGTAATCTTGGTTGTAGTATTTTCCCTTTCTTCACTTTAAATATGTCCTGCCACCCCCTTCTGGCTTGTAGAGTTTCTGGTGAAAGATCAGCTGTTAACCTTATGGAGATTCCCTTGTATGTTATTTTTCATTTTTCCCTTGGTGCTTTCAATAATTTTTCTTTGTTTTTAACTTTTGCCAATTTGATTACTATGTGTCTCGGTGTGTTTCTCCTTGGGTTTATTCTGTATGGGACTCTCTGCACTTCCTGGACTTGGGTGGCTATTTTCCTTCTCATGTTAGGGAAGTTTTTGACTATAACCTCTTCCAATATTTTCTCAGACCCTTTCTTTTTCTCTTCTCCTTCTGGGACCCCTATAATTCGAATATTGGTGCATTTAATGTTGACCCATAGGTTCTGAGACTATTCTCAATTCTTTTCTTTCTTTTTTTTTTTCTTTATTCTGCTCTGCAGTAGTTATTTCTACTATTTTATCTTCCAGATCACTTATCCTTTCTTCTGCTTCAGTTATTCTGCTATTGATTCCTTCTAGAGTATCTTTTATTTCAGTTATTGTGCTGCTCATCACTGTTTTTTTGATCCTTAGTTCTTCTAGATCCTTCTTAAATGTTTCTTGTATTTTCTCCATTCAGTTTCCGAGATTTTGGATCATCCTTACTATCATTACTCTGAATTCTTTTTCAGGTAGGTTGCCTATTTCATCTTCATTTATTTGGTCTTGTAGGTTTTTACCTTGCTCTCATCTTAACATATTTTTTTGTTGTTTCATTTTTTTTTTTTTTGAGGGGTGGGGCTGTATTCCTGTCTTACTGGTTGTTTGGCCTGAGTCGTCCAGCACTGGAGTTTGCAGGCAGTTGGATAGGGCCTGGTCTTGGTGCTGAGTTGAGGACCTCTGGGAGGCCTCACTCTGATGAATATTCCCTGGGGTCTGTGGTTCTTTGTCCAGTGGTTTGGACTTGGAGGTCGCACCACAGGAGTTCAGACCTGACTTCCAGCCTGGGAACCAAGATCCCGCACACTGCATGGTGTGGCTAAAAAAAAGAAAAAAAAAAGTGATCAGAGAAAAAGAGCAGTACAATATCAAAGAATAAAAAACAAAATAAAATTAGAAAGATAAAAAATATATTACGAAAAATAAAAATATAATTGAAATAACTGGAACAAGGTAAAATGAAACCACAACAGAAAAAAGGAAAAAAAGAAAAGGTGGTGTGTGTGGGGGGGGGGCACAAGCCAAAAGGAGAGAACAATAACAAAGTATAAAGAATAAACTAAAAATTAGAAAAATAAAGATTAATTAGGAAAAATACAAATATAAATGAATCAACAACAATGAATCAACAAGGTAAAACAGAATCCCAGTCTAAAAGAGGAAAAAAGAAAAAAAAAAGCCTTGGTATGGGGGCAGAGTGTAGGCTGGGGTGGAACTTAGGCAGGGATGGGGTTTAGCATGGGGCAGGACCTAGGTGGGCTGGGGGTGACTTTTGAGCATGAGACGGAGCCTAGTCTCAGGATCCACAGAGCTGGAAAAGGCTTTGGGGGCAGGACATAGGTGGCACGATATTCAAGCGTGGGGCGGGACCTCTGCTTAAGACCTGCGGGGAGAGGCAGCACGTCCAAAGGGGGGCATCTGGAGTGTGGAGTTCTGAAGTTTGGAGGTAAGGCCCTGGTGAGGATGTGTGGGTGGGGTTTAAGCCCAGTGTGTTGGACGAGGTCTCAGAGGGAGTCTCCGAGTGTAGAGGTGAGGCTCTGGGTGGGAGTGTAGGGGTGGGGCTAGGGCTCTGCACGGCAGGAGGGTGGCTCCGAGGGAAGAAGATTAGGTCCAGGAGCCCAACAGGCTCCCCGGTGCCTAAGTGGACAGGGAAAGCTCTGGCCGTGTTCCCTTCTGTTCCTCCATGCCACCCCCACCATCTCCCACAGGGTCTCCCCGTCCCCGCTGGACCCCTAACCATGGGTGGGTCCCGCTGGGTGTAGGAACTCCCTTCCCCCAGCAACCCCTCAGGGGTGCCGGTCCATAGGTCCAACCTTTACTTTTGCTCCCCCTTCCCTCTCTCCCATTCACTCAGGACCCATGGCTGGAGGGGGCCTCAGTGGGCAGTGGGTCAGTCTCGGGATCTCAGCAGGCTCCCAGGGGCCCAAGTGGGTGGGGGAAGCCTGGCCATGCTCCCTTTTGATCCTCTGCCCTCCCAATGGTCCCCCAATTTCCCCCTTTGGACATGGGATTCCTTCCATTGCACCTCCCCCAGCCCTTCCCTACTTGCACCTCCCCCAGCCACCTCTCAGGGGCACCAGTCTCATCCAGCCTCCACTTCTCGTCCCCCTTCACTCCCCCCCCACACCCCACATCCTACCCAGTCGCTAGGGGTTCCTCCCCTCCTCTTAGGTGTCCGTGGTCCCCCACTGGTGCCTGGTAGGTGCCCTAGTTGTGCGGAGACGCATATTCTGCATCCTCCTAGTCCGCCATCTTAACTCCACCCTGAAATATTATATATAGCTTAGACAACAGATGTTTTTTATAATATAATATAATATAATATAATATAATATAATATAATATAATAATAATATAAGGAAATACAGATTTGATTATATAATTATCCTAATCTTTTTAGTATTGTTTTTTATATTTGCATTCAGAAACACAAAAAACAATTTTATGGACATTATTTAATTTTTAATGAGATAATTCCATTTAGGACATGATTTTTTCATGTAAAATTTATTTTTGTGAATTCTTTACATGTTGCAAGAATGGATTAAAGGGAAATTTCAAAATTTCATAAGAAAAACTTTAAAAGAAAGCACAACATTCCAGATAAAGTATATTTGATCCAGTAAAGAATATAAAAAGAAGAAATAAAAGAAAAAAGTTTCAGAGAAAAATGAGTTTTTCTCACCACCATGTCAAACATTTTGGATTCAAAGGCAAGAGTACAAAAAGGAAGCCAAGAATCATATGTCTAAATACTTAAAAGTTAACAAACTTTCTTGATAATATAACTTCATAAAAGCATAATTGAAAAGTTAGTAAGTCCAAGGTTTCTAATAATGCAAAATCATAAAAATATTAGATAATTTTAATTAAGAACTTCATGTAATAATTGTTTAATAGATGATTTTCACCAGAAAGTCTCTTGAAATGTCTCATTCAATTTTTGGAGACCAATTATTTTTCTGGCATAATGACTTTTCCAGCCTCCGTCTCACTAAATAAACAGTCTATAAGTGATATTTCAATACTACAGAGTAGTATGACATATTATATGGTTCACATGAGAGAAAAAAAATTCATTATTATTTTGGATAGATAGTATGGTACAAAAGTATACCTAAGCAAAATAAGATAAGCAATAAGCCAGGAATACACCTTTAGGGTAAAATAAAGGTTAAACACTGAAATACTTCAAAACATGGGGGAACAGATCCAGCACAGAATACACCGTTTCACAGAAGATGTTCCCTCCTATTCCCTGTTGCTTCACATATATAAGCAAAGCAAAGCGTTTTGGATTCATTCAAACCTGGCATGCAATTCAGACTTGTTCTTTGCAAGATGTTCTGTCTAGAAACTGTTGTGTCAAATAAGTTGTTGAGCCTGATTTTTCCTGAAACTGTAAAGTCCAAATATCATTTCATGTTGAAGCTGACATATACATTATTAAACAAAAATGTTATACTTGACAAATATTTCCTGTAAGTACACCAAAACTACAAATTCAGGATACAGAATTGTTTGTAGAATATTATTTTCGTTATTTAGAACATATTCATAGAAGAAAAAAAAAAAACCTAGAGAAATCTTACCTTTAGCATTGATGAGATTTTTAGGTGTTTTAATTTTTTTCTTTATCATTTGCTATACTAAAATGGTGCAAAAATGTTTTAAATGTGTTGAACACGTAAAAACCCTTTAGCAAGGTACAGAAATATTGATTTATGTTGACACAAAGCCATTAATTAAAAATGGTTTTGGGGCTTCCCTGGTGGCGCAGTGGTTGAGAGTCCACCTGCCAATGCAGGGGACACGGGTTCATGCCCGGGTCCGGGAGGATCCCACATGCTGCGGAGCAGCTGGGCCCGTGAGCCATGGCCGCTGAGCCTGCGCGTCCGGAGCCTGTACTCTGCAACGGGGGAGGCCACAACAGTGAGAGGCCCGCGTACCGCAAACAAACAGAAACTGGTTTTGTATGAACGATCAACTAGCTTCAATTCTACCTAACAGTATTAAGAACCAGCTCACTACTTAATCTCAAATAAAATCTCATGGGAAGTCTTGTCAACAGTTTTTCTGTAATCAAGATATTACCTGTTTTAGACCAACATGAATTATACAAATAAAATTAGTACTTGTTAAGCACAATTTTGTTGATTTATTTAGAAGGTAAGAAAAATGCATTGTGTACTTGGCTCTTTTCAAATACTTAATTCAACAGATATTTTTGAGAACAGATATTTTGAGTTCATTTCCAGGTGTTATATTCCAGAGATGAGATGCGGTCCCTACCAGGAGTTCACGGTTTTAGAAAGGAGAGAAGTATAACTATTACACATTTACATTCTCTGTGTGTGCACGTAGGGCATATTTTAGATAGCTGATATATAGGAGAGATATACATACACACAAATATACACATACAATAATATATATGCATATATGTATATGTTTATATACATTCTTGACATATTTATTTTTTAGATAAAGAATAAATTCAATGAAAAATAGATTTATATTTGCCAGGACTTATCAAGTAATTCAGTACATACAAACACTTTTAACAAGGTTGCCTGTACTTTGTGAAATCAAAGCTGAAATGTGAGTCTTTTCTGCTTTTCATACCTCTGCCTATACTCCCCTGGTAGACCCATGGGCAGGGGCCGGAGCGGAGTGAATTTAGTGATGTTGCCCCAAATCCCCAACAGTGAACGCATGGTTGGATTTGAGCCTCAGTGCTCACATTTATGAGTCCTGTGACAGTAAACATTTTAGTTCACTTGGTTGAGGCTTACTTTCCTCACCTGTATGCTAAAGATTTATTTCAAAGAATAAATGAGATAATTAAGTGAGATTAAATACACTGATTGCCACAGTGTCTGACCCATATTAACATAACAGGTTCTCAGTTATAAACATGTATGTATGCACATATGTATAAAAAAACGTGAGGTGCAGAAAGTTAAGTAAAATGGCTCATGGTCAGCTAAAAAAACTTGATAGGGACTGTGTGAATCCAAAGTTTATGCCATTTCCATAGCAACTTGAAACTCCTAAATTTTCAAGATGAGAGTCATTATTACTCCTCCTTGACTCCATGGGATTAAATATACTGTTCACCTACTTTGTGTCAGGCACTAGTCTAAGTATTTTATGTAGGATTTATTGATTCTTTGTAATCAATATTTGATCTTGAGTTTGAACTGTACATCGTAAGTTTTATCTATTTTTTCTTATATGGTTACAAATTTTAGTGATTTTGGCATACAAACAATATAGTCAGGAAATCTACTTTTGTATGCAGACTCTAAAATGAAAATGTGTAGGAACTTTCCTACTCATTCAAATGAAAACATGTCCAATTCCCTAGAAACAAAATAGAGACTTATCAAATATCTTGAAAATTATTTTGTACTTTACACTGCTCACGGCTGAGTCCCAGTTATCCTATCCGGCTAAATGAAAAGAAGTCTTACTGCTTTAGTTTGCAGTAATATGTCTGTCAGTTAGAAATGCCTGCAAGACAATCACTCAGTAACACTGATGGAGTATCCACTTTGCACAAAATACTGTGCATTGTTAGATAGCCTTGATATTACTAATGGTGCCAAAAAGCCAGACTGGAACAAAGGTGTTGTTTGATATTTGTGTTGTTTGAGACCGTTGTGGCATTTTAGTTAGTTTTCTGTTATTTTAAGTCTAATAGTTTTTTAAACTGATTATATACCCACCAAATTATCTGCCTATCAAGTCAGAATAACTTCATATCCGTAAAAGGTATCCTTACAAAGTGAAAAATCAAACAGTTGTACCTTTAATACTTGTAAATTACCATCTATCTCCAGTTGGAAACTCTTCCTGAAACACAAATACATGGATGGCATTCCTCTGCTTCAAACCTTTCAAGAGTTCTTCATAATCTACCCCACTCTTTCTTATTAAAGGGGTCTAAGAAAGAGTAGCTGTATCAGAATCCCCAGAGATGGAGGCTAAAAACTGTCACTCTTGCCTCCTAACAGAGTAAAATTCCCAAGGATGCCGCCTAGAATCCATATTTTTAATAAGCACCCTTCATGATTGTTTTGCACAGGAACTTTTCTTTGCTCCCAGATGCACAGGATCCTGCCCATGACACCTGGCATGATTTATAAAGACCTTGATAATGAGGTCCCCTATTTGCCTTTTACAGCCTCATTTCCCAATGACTGCTTTGCCGGTTATTAATTGATTGCCCTTTAGAGTCAAATCCACTTTTCTTCGAACTGCTTCGTGATACTGGCCTTGAACCCTGTAAACATTTCTCACTGGTCAGCTGCTACACTGTGAGGCATTATGAACAGAGGGTGCTGGAGGGACACTGCAAGGTCATTATCAGGCGCAGGTTTGTTTCTGGTTCTGAGTGTTATTTTTGCAGGCTACTTCCAGGCTTCTATGGCAAGGTTGCCACAGGTGTGTCCCAGTGGTGTGTTCCTTCTCCAGCAGGCCTGGCTGGCACTCCAGAAGGTGGTTTCCTGCTAGTCAGCTCTGTCCCGTGGGATCCTAGCCACCTTCTCTCCCATCTCATGGGCAGCAGCCACTCCCTCTCCTTTGAAGAGTGACTCAGTCTTGGAGGAAACCCTCCTCTATGTTTCTTTCTTCCTTAAATTCTTTCCTCAGTCTAAAAGGTAGTAGCTACTCTCAACCTTTTCTATCTCTATATTCTTTGGAATTCTCTTTTGCCTCTAATAAATTTCAGATTTTTGTGCAACCTTCTTTCTGGATGCTCTCTGACCCGTTCTTATTTTACAGTATCTTCCAGAATCAGGTTAAAGATCACCTCTTCAAGATTGCCTTTTTTAGTATCTTTAGATGAAGAGGAGAACTTTCCTCTCTGTGCTCTCATAGGGCCTTTGTCATCTCTCTTCTACAGAATTTATCTCCCATAAGCAAAATCGTTTATTTAATTCTCTGCCACTCTCCGTAGTCTTTGAAACTGAAGCAGCAGCATTCTATCATCTAGGTGTCCACATCACCTAACACATGCTAGGTACCTAATAAAGCATTTGTTCCATGAATAGCTGCTGCTGCTTTTTCTTCTTCTTCCTCCTCTTCTTCTTCTAAATTTATTATTTTAATGAGGGAGGTTTTGAGGGTATATAATTTTGGGGAAGTGTTCTTTATCTCCATTCTGTATAGACTTCCTCAGGGCTGACTGAGCTTTTTGTCTTGTCTGAATCCATAGAGCAATATGCTTTGTAGATAAAGAAGCGAGCACACTATAGTGATTTCTGTTACATTGAACACTGAGCTGTTAGGAATTGGACCGATGCCAGGACACATTTCTCATTGACAGTTAAACACCCATCAACTGGTAACGATGACTCCTAGTCACTTGTGACACGGACCAGGCAAAAAGGCTGTGATCTAGATGGGAAAGGTATTTGATCTCATTACTCATCTTTGGAGACATTCACTGCCTCAGAATGTTGGATGACTAGAGCTCTCAATGAACAGAAAGCTACAAAATAGAGGATTGTTTATTAGAAATACACACATGCTGTTGTAAAGAATACACATATGCTTTCTATTTGCTTTATGTGTGTGTGTTTTTGGTAAACAAACATTTTCTCAGCTATTAAATTCTAGTTTTCAGAAGTAGCAAAACTGTTCATGATATACACGAAGAAAGTTGGTGTCAAAAGGGAATGATCTATGTTTTACACAGTATTTCCTTCTCAACAGTTGATATTAAAATGTTAATATTAGTTTTTAAAAAATATTGAACTACTATTGCATATACAATATGAGTATAATGGCAAGGAATGTTTTTCAGAACACAATCATTTGGAAATCTGTACTGCACAGAGTAAGGTCAAGTTTGGTTTCTCAAGCAAGTAAAATGCAATAGACTTCAGTACATTTTTAAGACTCTTCCAGCACTAATAATAATAAGGAGCTGCCTTATTATTTTTGACAAAGAATCTATGCTTTATCTAAGGATTTCAGAAACTTTGGACTTTCACTCTTCTTTTGTGAGGAAATTACTCAAGTTCTCAACTATGGAAAGTAATATGACAATCAGTGGCATTTCATTTGCCCCTAATATTCCATAAACTATTGGCAAGAACATGATGCAGAGCTGTACTCTGGATAGGATACTATTTAGTTTGTTTCTAAATTACGGGTATTTAATATCGTAAAACAAAACTGTGTAATATGCACATTCAACAAATTTATCACTATATATTACATATTATCACTATATATTACCTACCTTTTTCTGTATATCATTAGTTTATTCCTCAAAACTGTGAGGTTAATAAAATAATTTATTTTATATATTAGAAAATAAGATTCAGATAAGCAAGGAAACATTGATTCAAATTAGTAACATTCTAAAGTCACTTTGGGGGTCAGAAAATATATGAGATATGAAAAATTAAATAATTGAAGAAATTCTCCTTTGCCTAGGAAAAAACCCCTAAAAACTCTGGTTAAGGATAAGTTTTAATAATGTGACACTAAAATTTACCAGAATGAAAATCGAACACACCATTGGAATGGTTCCTAATTTGGTATCTAGAATAAGTTTACCTCCTTTTCCCAGTTTTTCTTGGAGCACCACCAGTGAAGCTGAATTACTGCACTATGATTTGCATTCTGTACCTTCCTGCAGCAAGCATAGGGGTTAAAAGCTTGGAGTCAGACTACCTGAGTTAGTTGAGTAGCTCTTGCACTTACTAGCTGAGTGAATTTAGGCATGCTATTTACACATTCCGTTCCTCAATTTTATTATTTGTTAAATGGAAATATAAATATCACCTCTCTTTGAATTTTGTTATGTGGATTAGATGACATATTATTTAGCAAACATTCATTGCTAGCTCTTAATCTTCAATTTTAAAAAATGAAGTATTATGATCAATAATTTAGTCTTTACCAGATAGTTTAATTACAAATATATGTACATTTAATTGTCACAAGTTCCTCTTACATGATTTTTGCTAGGTTCTATATTTAATTTTTGAAAGAGGTTATACATTTTTTAAAAGTGTGTTTTGCTTAAGCACTATAAAGGTACCTTGTCTACTCAACAACAATGCATCAAGTAGGTTTAACTGATTAACAAGTCAATGGATGCTAATGGCTTCTGATTGTCTGTCAGTATTGTTTAATGCCATGGTGCAAATCAATTACTGATGCAAAATTTGCAAATTTTATTGTTTTAATATGCTTTATTTAAGTTTTTCAGACATGGCTATAAATAGTCATTCTAAAGGCAGATTATAAAAATGCAAATTCATTTCTATTATGATCTGCATATGATAATATGCAAAGCACTTCAATTGCTACATTATATTTGATTTTTTTTTTTGCATTTTGAAGAGTTGCAAAGGGCAAAGGTTGTAAACATACACAAATCATGATTATATTCTGATTTGACACATTTACCTGACATGTCTCCATATATCAGAACTTACCTTTCAAACTGCGGAAGAACTAGGTTGTGAAAGGTTGTGAGAGATGTCAAACTACGATGCCAAACAACTCTTATCTCTAGATGTGTCATGGTCAGCCTTCATTAAAGGTCCCTGATCTCGCCCACAACAGTATGGAAACCTAAACATAGAAGTCTCGCTGCCAATCATTATTTAGGGTTTGTTGTTGCCTTTTGGAACAGTCACCATAGGAATTAAAGTGAATTCATTGATATACTTGAGAAAATTATGGGCTCTGATCAGTAGGAAAACTTAAGTTTTTCATTTAATTTTATCTGGCTTAAATGAAGCCAGAAAGTATCTTACATAATTACCTTTCTCATTCTGGAAGGATATTAAGATGCAGCCTTTTTTTCTATTAAAATATATTTTTAAAAAACATTTCCAAAGCAAATCTCAGGGTATTTTTATATTTTTGAAGAAAAGTTAAGGCAGAATTTCAGGAATGAATGTACGAATAAACTTTATATAAGAATTTTATACATCAAAACAAACAAACAAACAAAAAACCCAAAAAACCTCTGGGATTGTTTACCAACTAAAATGGCTAATGTTTCCATCTCTCCAAAGCAGTGTTAGTATAGAAATTGCATTACTATGTTTACTTTACATTGATTAATGTGGTTATATAATTTTCTCCCTACTAGTCTCTTATTGGTTTTTCTATGCTTTTATTTTCACTCTTTTAAAATGGTCATAATATATCTGAAATATCTCTATTTATTGTCTTCATTGAGTACAAGAGGAAATCTGATCTCCCTGATAATATCAACTAAAATTTACAACATAATGTATAGTTAATAAAGTGTTTTTCAATTAACCATGATGATGATGATGATATTTTTTAAATTTCTCTTTTAGTTAGAGCACTTGACTCATTTTGTTATTCCTATTTATTGGCAACACCAAATAGGTCAAAATAAGTCTTCTAACACATAGTTGATCTCACATACTCTGGTTGTCAATTGAGCATATTCTAGTCTAGTTAACATCCATCTGAGTATAGCAACTCCTTACTGTGAATGTCTACGTTCAAGATACTTTATAGTAAATGCAATTCTTGCAATACCTTGTAAGTGAGGCATGTGTCATCCAACATAGATAAGAGAGCAGCTAAGACAGAGAAGATAGGTGATGTACCCTTAGTCACCCAACTAGGATGTGGCAGATCTGCTATATAAACTCTTGTTTCTCCTTCAACTACGTGACGCAGCATTTATGAAAATTGAGTCCTGTTTCCAGAGTCAAAGTGGATGTAGTCCCCTTACTAAATGCACAAACTTGGACAACTTGCTTTACTTTTTTGAATCTGAATTTCCTCCTCCTTGTAAATATAAAATTAATTCTTGGTCAAATTCCCAGAAGTGATGTATGGTAATGAGCATAGCTGCTGCCCAGCAATTGGCACTAAAAGCTGCAAATTACTTTATTACTGTTTTATTCTCCCTCTCTTATTTCTACTATTTCCCCTCCCATCTTCCTTCTCTGGCATGAAAGAGTAAAATAGATGTCCAAGTTCAATTTCTGGCTCCATTTTGTTGCAATCTATGTGACTTTGGGGACATTATTCTACCATCTGAACTAGTTTTCTTATATCATAAACAAGGGATATCCAGGTAGAATATGTACAATGTTTAAAGTACAGTAGATATTAAATATTGGTTCCTTCCTTTCATCTTTGTTTTTTTAAGTATGAAGCTCTATGCAAACGTCAGGTCTTATTATTATTAGGAGCTGAAAGAGTGTTATTAAATTTACATGTAATTTGATATCCAGAGGGACCCAAAAAAGGGCATTTAACTTCTTGTGTTCTAACTTTTCAAGCGCCATTTGCCAACGCGATGTCATGGTTGCTTGCTGATTATTTAGAAACCAGTACTTGTTTCTTTTCTAGACAGGAAAAAAATATTCTCTTCTTAATCTACCCTTTCAGTTGTACAGTAGACACCAATCTCTCATATATTATTTGAGCATTGGTCCTTTCCAAATACATTGCCAGTGCAGAGATTTTATTATTCTAAGATTGATATCTTGCCCCTTTGTCTCTATATTAATTCTTTTTATCTTATTTATGAAATCTCAAGATCTGGTTCTTCTTAAATTAGCTAATTTAATATTCCCATAGCTGCTTTGTTTGTCAACTCTCCATCAACTCTGCCATGCTTTTCTAGGCATTTTTCGTCTTTGACCATTTTCTTCATTCTCTATTTCCCCTTCTATTTTTGTCTCTCATTTTCTATTATCTGTGTCCCTGCCTTTAGTTCCTCTAATATCTATTTTTTTTCTTTCCTTCCTTGCCACTTCTTCCTGGCTGTGATCCAATCTCCCTTCTTCCAAATAAGAAACGACTATTTTTCAGAAGATACAGACAAGGTGGGTTAAAGGAGGTAGGTAGTATATTTGTAAAGAACATAAATGTTTATATAACATAAAATACATGGCAAAAGAAAGATTCTAGGCTTGGAAGTGATTCGTGTGGGTAGCTAGAATTTTCTGTGGCAGATATATTTCCAATGCTAACGAGTAGAGGTTTGATGTGTGTCCAGTAAATGAAAGCTTGCCTGAGAAGACCTTGGAGAAATCATAACCTTGCTAGGAGGTAGTACAAAATTAATTCTGCATTTTTAGTGCTTTCAATTTCTTACATGTGATTCCATTGTTATGTCACTCCTGTCACTTGACAACCATGCAAGGTGGCTTAGTGATGTTATCTTTCTGTGTTTCATTGTTAGTTGCATGAAATGTATTTAACTATTCACGCTGCTCTCTGTTTTCTGGTGTTCCTGTTGCCTTTAAAGTCTTTATTTTTTCTGCACCTTGTTCAAGATGAATTTGCAATATTTTTCTAGGTATGAGTTGCAACTTGTGAGGTTGAAACATATGATATTGACATCTCTTTTTATCAAGTGCCAAATTTTTGAGTTTTTTCCTTAGATATTTTTGAAAGCAAAATTTATGTTCATGTAAATAGACAACTGAACCAAGACATTGCTTTAATAAATTTACTGCTAAATTCTCATGAAATACTTGTTTGATTTCTCAATATATATAAATATGTACTTCTATAAAATAATTCTAATGTATTGTATTCATATAGAATTGTAATAAAGTTTCACATATATCATCTTCTTTGAGATTCACATAAACTCTGTGAAGTAAGTAAAGTAGATATTGTTCCTCCTATTTATAGATAAGATAAGGGCTTCCAGAAGTTTTTGGACATTCTCAAGGTCACATGGCAAGAAAAGAATTGAAACTGGAATACTTAGGTCCACTATATTTATTCATAATTCATTGCTTTTTTCCACCAAAATTTAAAACCATTGATATAAGTGTGTATAGTATGTACCTGCCTTAATGACTTTGAATAAAAAAAAAATCATTCGTATTTTCTGTCACCATTATCATAACAGCTATAATTTGCCAGCCACCATACTTACATTATCTCTCATTCTTACAGCAGACCTATAATCCAAGTCTAATTAATCCCAATTTATGGACGAGGAAGACGGTGTCAGAGAGTTTTAATAACATGTCCAAAGTTATTATCTCAGGTACTAAAAGCGCTGCTCTTGCTTTTTTGTTCGACTGTGTCGTATGTCTTGCAGGATCTTAGTTCCCCAGCCAGGGATTGAATCGGGCCCTCAGCACTGAAAGCAGGGAGTCCTAACTGCTCTGGACCACCAGGGAATTCTCACAAGTCTTGCATTTTAACTTGCTCTACATCTGTCTGAGTGTGTATGTTTTTTTTTCTGCACTAAACAACATAATTTCTAGATAAATTCTTTAGTACCATTTTGTTTTATAGTTAGGAAACCTAGTTTACAACTGTTACTCAGTTAAAAAGGAAAAAAAGAGAAAAATAAGTTACAGTATATCACCAGCAGAACTTCCAGGTAACGTTCTCTCTAAATCCACTTCTCTAATACTTATTTTTGCATCAGGGAATCTGTGATCACATCAGTGACTTGGACTCATGTACAGTGATGTACCTCCAAGTGACCACTGAGGCCAGATGCAGATTGAGATAGATACAAAATGATCAGAATATCTCACACAAACACATACATGTACACACATACATTGCTCAAAATCCAACCTGTCACATTTCAATGATATCAATTGTATTTGTTTCTATTGCTATGGAAAAATTACCATAAACTTAGTAGTGTAAAACGATATGAATTCATTTTCTCACAGTTTCTGTGGATCAGCAGGCTAAGCAGCAGGACTAATCTGGGTCCTCGGCTCAGGATCTCCATAGATCGCCACACTGCAATCAAAGTGTCAGCTGGGTTGTTTTTCCTTCTAGACCTGCGTTTGTCTTGCGCCAACTGAAGAAAAATGCACAACCTAAACGTTGAGAATTATGTTTTATTCAGTGGACTTACTGAGGACTTAAGCCCAGGATGCAGCCTCTCAGATAGTTCTGAGGGACTGTTCCAAAGAGGTAAGGGAAGAGCCAGGATATATAGGAGTTTTTGCTGAAAAAAATTAACATGTATTCGGACATCAAAAGATTACTGCTAATCACACGAATCAGACATCTCAAGTTAATGATTTAAGTGTTCCTGTGTATGGGAAGATGCAAAAGTCTGGGCTCACTGAAGTTATTCCTGTTTATTATTATTATTTCAGCTGTAAGAAATTTATTTTTTAACATGTTTATTTGTTTATCTTTTTCATGGAAAGGAATTTTATTTCAAATATACCAGTGTGTATATGTCAATCCTAAACTCCTGTTTTTCTCCATCCTGAATTCCACCCAGAGTGCATCACAGAGGACAGCTGCAGTGGCTGAGGGCTTGATGGCTGCTACATCCTTTGTTTACTGAAATGGCAGGTGACATTCTTTGTCCACATTTGCAACTTGATGTGGTTGTTGGCAAAGTTAAGTTCCTTCCAGTTGTAGGACTGAGGTCCCCGTTCTCTTGCTGACTGTCAGCAGAGGATTACTCTTAACCCCTCCAGGCTACCTCCATTACTTTGCCATGCTGCCCTTTCTCAGGCCCTCTCACTACATGGCAGCTCACTTCTTCAGGGCTGGCAGGAGGACTTCTTACTCTGATCTGCTAAGACAGAGTTGTATGTAATGTAACACAATTACAAAGTGACTATCCCCAAACCTTTGCCATATAACGTAACCTAATCAAGACAGCACATGCCCTACCACTTTTACCATATTGTCTTGCCTACAGGTAAGTCACAATTTTACCCACGGTCAAGGAGAGGAGATTACAAAAGGGCATGATGGATTGGGAGTCATATTTTGTCTAACATATCAATTCACGAAGCAGAATTTTCTAAGAGGAACAAATAAGTGTCACCTTCTCTTTCCACTCAAGCTGGTGGGAAGACGACTTAACTGACAGTAGAGAATCTGACACCGAGGAGTTTCTTGAGGAGAATAAAGTTTTCCCTTGTCCATCTATGGCAAATAGCTGAGGGTGCTTTCGCTTCACTTTTCACTATACTCTGTTGAAAATTTATCTTGCCATCACCTTTCGCTCTTTCTCTTCTACTTGCAAACTAATGCATTTCTGATGATGTGAATACATTGTAAAAAGTAACAATTAGTGCCAAAAAGCTGCATATATATGTTTTAGTATAAGAATAAAAAGTCTTCAACTCTGAAACATTTAAAATCATATTTACCAATAAGTTTTTAAAAATGTGTATATATAAAGTAAGAGTGCTGGTGGGTTTTAAAATATTCTTAAACTTTCCCTTTGTGCTTTGTTTCTGCAAGATATCTTTCATTTTAGCCAAGACTATAATAGGGTAAGTTTCCACAATAATAGCATTTCTGAGAAAACACAGTTTCCCAACTGATAGGTATATTCAACTGTAAGAGTTTCCACTCCCTGGGAATTCAAGAGTCAGGGTCTAAGATTTACTAACTGTGGGTCGATTTATTATCATGGAAGCCTTATTTGTAGTTCAGTACCCTCTACTGGCTGACGGTCTGAGTGACTGTAATACTGATGATAATTTATTGCATAACAGTAATATTTTCCTATTGTAGCATTTAAATTAATCAGGTAACAGGGAGGATCTTTTCTGTTCTTCATTCAAAGGCATTTGTTCGAGTTGTATCTTTCTCATGTCAGAGAAAACATTAGACATGATTAGCTGCAGGTATCTGCGCTTCATGATATCCAAGCAAAGTCCTTTTTATATTTCATCTTATAATTGTATTTGCAACTTAATGTTTGAAGTGTCAGTCTTTGTAAAATTAGCTCATCTTGTTATGATTTAGAGCTTTGATGTGAGTGAAAGGCTTCAATTGCAATGCAGAGTCACATCTGAGAGTAAACTGCATAGACAAAGAAACTTAGAAGACTAGTAAATCAAATACTCCGAGCTGTCTATGTGGATTATGAGAGTATTTGCATAACTTTGAAGTATTTATACTGATGAAATTACAATAATTAAAATCATTGCTGTGTCAATTGCTAGAGGCCACAAGGCATAGCAATTACTAGCATGCAAATCAGACTTTGTGTAAGCATTTTAAAGAATAATTACCTTATTTGATTCAGATGTGCCTGAAAGGCATTAAGAATCATTTGAGCTATTTTGCCGTCAACAATTTTAAGGCTCGTAGATAATGTTGTTGTTATTATCAATTATTTACTTTTGTATATCACTTTTCCTTATTTTGGTTGAAACTAAATGCCACAGATAAAATAAAAACACACAACTTTGCTGTAACTAGGAACAATTTACAATATCACTTAAATCTGCATCTCTCTTCAGCAAACATTTTTCTTTCTAATGGGCTTGACTCTGCTATGTCATCAGTTTTGTGCTAAATAACTAATGTATGCTCGATGTCTACATTCACACAATTTAAGGTCAGGGTTGTGAATTGCAGGAAAATGCCAGAATAAGAAAGCCAGACATAAAAGGTTGCAAAATATTGTCTCAAATATATTTGTCACAGGATATGTATAGGTGGACACTTAGCCAGCTGAGAATTTTAGTCCTCTAAGTGCAAATATTTTACTTTCTAAATTTAATACCAAACCTTAGGTAACACACTGAAATCAAAACAGGCATCATATTGGAATATGTGATAATTTAGAAACTGTGAAGTACTTCCTCCAAGACTTTAAATAAAGTGATGGTTAAAGCAGGTGTATTCCATACGATTGTTGTTTTAACAGAATGCTGAGTCCTGATCTGTTTTGATGTACAGAGTAAGTCATTTAAATATAAAGACTTTTTTAAAAACATGTATCATGCAAAATAATTGAGTCATAAATCAATGAATCAAGGCAGTAATGAGGACTGTCACCCAAACTGCTTTATTTCTTTGGGCTTGCTGAATTTTACCATGTCTCTCAATAAATATTTTCTCTAAATAGGTAGAGTTTATGTGTTATTACCATTGAAAATTCAAGGTGTTCTTATGATCAAAGCTTTGCTATTTTAACATCCCTTACTTTGGTTTGTTGCTTGAAAGCTCCTGAACTTTCCTAAACTCCTAAACTACCAGATAGACTTAACCTAAAATCCATCTCTCCTTTTTGGATGACTATGGAAATGGTGTCTAGTTTTCATTTTACAAAATGTATAACTATCTGAAAACTAAAGCACTCATCCACAATATATTTTGAAAATTAATTTTGGATTATTTAAGTTAGCTTAATAACTTTACTTGGAAAATATCTTCTGTGAAAACATATATAAAGATACAAAGGAGCTAAGAAACTAGTAATAAATATGTGAGGTTTGTGCCTCTCTTTTCTACATCTATTGTATCTATACAGTTGATATGTCCTCTCATGAGATACAAAGTACAACAGACAAACATGTGTGATCCTCTTCAATAAGAGCTCCTAGAAGAAAAGTCCTAGACTCATATCAGGCATATTTTAGACACTCACTAAATATTTGTTGATTGGCTGAGTAAAACATCTACATAAGAAGAATCCACATTTACTAGAAAATATATTTGTCATACAAAATAAGAAAAGTAAGCTTCTGTATGCAGCAGGAAGTTTAGTTACCACATCTTGCAAGAGAAAAAGAGAACCTGGATTTCATCATGCCAATTCTTGATGCCATTAACAGTGGAATAGCTGAATTTGGATATTACTATAATTTTCAGCAACAAAAACGTGTTGAAATATGGAAAAAAGGCATTAGTGTATAGAAGTTCTTATAAAAATAAAGCTTTTGACAAGCTCTAGCGTGTTCAACCACTGGAAATTGAAAAGATTTACTGATTTTTCGTTTTGATATATTTTTAATCCAATCTTCTTTGTTCTGGCCTCTCTTTCTTGTTGAGTGACTGTGAGTAAATTATTTGAGTCTTTCCATGTATTTCAAACTGCATTTTTATTATTTTAAATAAAACTTTCAATAGATGTGTTCCTTCCATTTCCTTTCTATCTTGTAAGGATACGTAGAAAGAAAAGTTCCACCAATGACTCTTAATTACATTAGTTTCCAGCAACATCTTATGCGACTTAGTTACAGGGCTTCTTACAGCCCATAGTAAAGTAAAAGATGTTCCTTTGTTCCCTGTGGCAAAATAAATCGGTCATTCATATATACAGTCTGGGCAAAAAGTTGGGCAACATGAACACTTTTAGCATTACAATGCATTTGAATTATAGTGTCATTACTGTTGGTTCTCTCTTTAATAAAAGATATATGTGCTTACCTACAATGGATCATAATTCTCTAGAACACATTGAGTCAAGATCTACAAAACAATCTAAATTCTTTCAGAGTAATTTTCCAAAGCTTTCCCAGAGACCCTGGCCAAAAATTAGCACGGACCAAATTATACATCAATTTTATCTTCATATGGTAAGAAAAAGAAATTGCATAGTAGATCACCTCTATATAGATGATTTTATTTCACTTTTTATATAGTTTGCATTCAAAACATTAGGATGGTACGCTCATATTTATGTCAATATTTTTTTGTGTGTGTGGGATCTTAGTTCCCCGACCAGGGATCAAACCCGGGCCCATGGCACTGAAAGCAACGAGTCTTAACCACTGGACTGCCAGGGAATTCCATATGTCAACATTCTTAATGTTCACAGGATAGCATAATTCAACAAGGCTTAGCATATAATACAGTATAGACCTCATATGGCCCAGAGCAATGACTCAGATGAAGCACAATCACAATATTCCCTGGAGAACATTTTAAACATGTAGTTTCATTCTCTTCCCCAGAGTTGCAGAAGCAGAATCTCAGGGAAGTCAGTCTTGGGACTCTGCATTACAAAGACATTCTCCAGAGATGCTTGGGCATAGTTAGGTTTGATCATCACTGTCAGGTTCCAGTGTGCATAGAGAGGCCCCAAAGTGTACCAATATGTCCCAGAGACAGCAAAACAAGTGAGAGATGGAGCCTTAAAGCTTGGTTAAGCGTGTCTGGTTTTTTTCCCTCTCTGTAAAGCAAATAAACTTTTACTTTTTTTTTTTTATATATATAGCTTCAGTGTAAATTTCATTGTGCAAAAAGATTTATAGCCAAAAATAATGTAAAATATATTTATTCCTTACCTACTGCTTTTTCTAGTTGATATCGTAGCTTTGAAAAATAGTTAGGCCTCTAGTAAGATCTCTTTTTCTCCTAAATATATAGGAATGGGTGAATATCTTCTTAATATGAAAATAACCAAATATATATCAGAAAACAAATTTCAGCATCATGTGTAATGGTGAAATAGCAGAATTTCCAAGAAAATCAGAAAAAAGATTTTTTCATACATTATCATACTATCTATGATATATTTTAATATCATTTTGAAGGGCTACTTAATGTAGTGGACATGAGAATAAAGTATAAGTTTTATATTCTAGAAAGGAGAACTTAAAATTACCATAATTTATAAATCCAAGGGAATCAACAAAGAAACCATTAGAAACCACTAGATAATAGATCATGCAGTCATTTAAAATTTTAAGTGTCAAAAACAAAACCTTTCTATATACAAATTCTGACTAATTAAAATATATCATTGAATAAAATAAACAATTAAAAATAGCAATAAATAAAATATGTAAAACCTCATCATAAATGTTGAGGAACTATGTGAAGAAAACTGCACCTTTCTATTGAGAGGTAAGTCTAGAAAGACATAATAGAGTATAATAAAGATATGCCCTATTTTTGGAAGAAACACAATATTATGAAAAAGGAAGAAAAATAGCATAAAGATGTCAAGTGTCTCAAAATCAATCTATATACTAAATGTAAGATTAATGGAAAAACAAACAATTTCTAAAGGTCTCTGGCAAAGACTGTAAAATTTATGTGGAAGAATAAACTATAAAATTATAAAAAAGAAAAACAATCACATGATTGCAAACGATATAAAGCCTAACAAATAGATATCATGATATTCACAAAATTCATGTAATTCTGGCACTGCAATCCATAGACAAAACAGTCCAGAAATTAAACAACGGAATATGGTAAAGACAACTTTTCACATTAATAAGGGAAAATATATATATAGGGGGGGAGAGAGAGAGAATTCTGCTTCTAGGTAACATAGAGTAATAGAGACCAGAAATACCTTCCTGCCTGAAACAATTGGAAACCAGACAAAATATCTAAAACAATGGCTTGCAGACATTAAAAACTGGACAAAAAGGACAATGACCACGGAAACAGGATTAGCAATTGAGACAAGCCCCCAAGTTGTCCCAGCTTACTTCCTAGAGAGAAATTCCAGGACACAGTGTTGGAGGGACACCAAGATGGAGTTCAGCCATTTTCTTAAGGAGATAGAGCTGGGAGTCCAGGGAGGCCATAGCACCTAGAATTGCCAGGACAGATGATCTTAGAGGAGAGGATTGCACATAGAAAGAACTTGAGAGATCAGTAGGGGATCACCCTCAAGCCTTCAGCTGAGTACGAGTGAGTGCATACATGTGAGAAAACTACCCAAGGCTGGGAAACAAATAAACAACAAAAGCAGCAAACGAAAGAATTCCCATAATTCTTTAAAGGCAGGGAATTTATATTGTCACCAGCCAAAGTAGAAAACCTAGTAATTCACAGGACATCAGGTAGAGTGTGCAGAAAGATATTGCCTCAGTAGTGGAACAAAGTTAGTCTTAGACTAAAGACTGATCTGGTCATGCACATCAAAACTTAAAAGCAAAGCAAAAATGGATCAATTATTTCAAGCAATTTAACTGCATCTCAGTACAGGGTTCAAGAATATTTATAGAAATACAAAAATATCCAGCACTCAATAATACAAGATTAAAAGTGCCTGGCACCCAATCAAAAATTACCAGAGATGTAAAGAAACAGAGAAATACAACCCACAATAAAGAAAATTTGAATTGCTAACAACAGAGTGACAAATGATTAAAGGTTATATAATTAGTAGAAAGAGAGATAAAACAATTATAAACATACTCCATATGTTCAAGAAAGTAGAGAAGAAATTGAGTGTGATATTTCAAGACATAAAAGATACCCTATGGACCTAAACAAAGAAATGAAGAGCATTGGAATGGTATATATATGAGTAAATATAAAAGGCTTCTTTTTAAATATTTTTAAAAGATAATCTGCCATTTAAAACCAATAATCATAATAATAATGAAGTTTGGGATTTTCAACCTATTGAGAAATAAAATGTATGATAACAGCACAAAGGCCAAGAAGGAGACGATGGAAGATAATTCTCACAAGACTCTTGTAACATACTTCCCACAGTAGTGAAGAGATTATTCCTCTTCCTGCTCTGATTTGCACTTTTCATTTAAGATTGAAAACATCACTGCTTATTTTCCCTGATTTCCTAAAATCTCTTCTTAAATTCTGCCTGAAGTCTCTCTCTTGATAAGGCTCAACCATTAGATTCCCCAGCACAGACCAGGAGAACCTGTACTGCCATCCCTGGTTGATCTTACAATGCCATATTGTCCCGCAGGTTACACATGCTCACTGCTCCTCCTTTATTTGTCCAAACATCCTCATGTAAATTAACTCTGAAAAATGAATCTGACCACCAGTTCACCACACATATGTGAATGAATCCCAGCTAAGTCTGAGATGTCTCCAGTTACAAAGAACTAACAGTGGAGCTAAGTCAAATAGGGAAGTGATTTTTAGTTATGGAATAGAGAGATTCTAAATCAGTACTAAATTATGAAGTTTCTATATGCACTTTTCTTTTGCCCTTTTATAATGAAGTTTTGAGAAACTCGCCAACAGTGAAAATGTGTCCACTCTCCTCTTTTTTTTCTTGCTATGTTTAACACTACCTTAGAGAAAGGAAATATTCCTTCTGGTTGGACTAAATATACCACTTTCAATTACCTGGGAGACTGAAATGGAATTACATATCATGAAGGACTTTGAAAGAGCTGATGTAAGTTGTTAATTTGATAAGCATTGTGCAGGTCAGCTTTTTCTCTGCAAACTTCTCTCAACCTCTCCTCCAGTTTCACATTTCACAGAGACATATTCTAACACATCTTGAGCAGAGTATGATAGACTTGTGAACAATCTGAAGTCAATCCCCAGTCCTGTTGTTTCTCCAATCTAAACCTTAAGAGTTTTCCTTTCATGCATGGATAAATGGAAAGGAAAAGAATATCATCAGGACTCAATGGAGAGTCTCCTCTGATACAAAGTTATTCATGAAAAAAAAATTAAAGAAGAAATGCACTTTAATTTTTAAATAAATCAAGCAGTAAAATGTATGTATTAAGCAAGAGAGGACTATTTAAAAGAACAACATAGAATGTGAAAAGAAGGTGCAATTAAGTAAAATAAGTAAAATACCAATATATTGTACACTTAACTATAAAACACAGTGAATCATCTGTAGAAAAGACAAACAATAAGTATTCACAGAGCACAGAAAATTATAAAGAAGAAAATCACATAGATAGAGGATAATTATGGAAGTCTAACCTACAAATAATGACTCTTCTCAAAGAAGGAAAAAACAAATACAAAAGAAGAAATAATAAAAATGTATTAATTTTTAAACTATTAAGGCCATTTACCCAAAGGCTCATTATTATCTGGGAAAAATTACTGAAAGGAAATCTACACAGATTGTTCTTGAAAAATAATGACTAGGATTCCAAAAATAAAGAAAAAAAAACTTTTGTAAGTATCCATGTAGAAATAAGTAACTTTTAAAGGAAACATATTAGAGACCTAAAGAAATTAAAAATGAAAGGAAGAGAAAAATTTCATGAGTCAGATTTTCTTCCTAAAAGAGCAAAAATAGCAATATTAATTGTTTCAAATGTTTTTTGTAACAAGTGGTTGAAAGCAAATAAATTATTAGATACTGCAGAAATAATAGAAAACTTAAAATATAAGGCATTAAACAGAACAAAGGGAATCTTTTTTATCTTCCTAAAATATTCAATTGCAGTGAGAAAAGGAGTGTCCTATATTATACATGATAATTCACCTCCTATAACAAACCATTTAAATGGTTTAATGCAATAAATGTCTTTAATGTTGCACTTCAGTGCAGGTTCTGGGAGTTCTTTATTCCATTCTAGGAAATACTCTCCAATTTAGTTGGTCTATTATTTTCTAGAGCCTTGCTATTCTCCACTGAAATTTCAGAATATGAACAATGCATAAGTGAAGAGAAACTGTGAAGAATTGCAAGAGGAAGTTTAGAGATCAGTCCTAAATGGCATTAATAATTTCCTTACATATTCCATTGGCCAGAGCCTCATCATATGGCCTCACCAAAAGCAAGACAGGATAAGTACAGCTAAGCACTGTCTTAGGGAGAAAAGGAAAGAAACTGATATTAGTGGTATTAGTGAACACTAGCTTTCTTTGTTACAAGTACTAAACATTTAAGTGTCAAAAATAACAATAAAAACAAAATATTAAGTTCTAGAAAAAAACTGACAGGAAACTGGAAGTATTATAATATTTTAATACATAGTTATAAGTTAAAAATAAAGAAGGTTCTAATCAATTAAAGTAAAATTCTAAATATGGGAAATATAGATGATACTGCCTTCTGAGGTGTGTATAGAATGTATACAAAAATACTAAGGTATTTTTCAATAAAGAAAACTTCAATGGAAGAGATTGAATTGGTTATAAATTGGCCATTTGAGTTAGTTAACTTATTTTATATAAATTATTCATTTCATGACAATGCCTTTTACAACCATCGATAGGTACAACTACATAGACATGGATCTAAAAGATGCTTTAGAATATTAATGTGATATCTGGAATTAATTGAGAAATTACCACCAATTTACTAATTTATATAATTTTTGAATAAAAATAGATTACTTAAAATCTAGGTGGGAAGAAATGTATTTCAAGTTTTTGTAAAAGAAAAAACATGAAGAGGAATGTGTAATTTACTGTGATTATTAACTTGAGTGAAAATGTAATGTTTTGACAGTGCAATCCAGCAAATTGTGCAAAAAATAATACCACAATTGTATATAGTTAAGACAAATACATATCAGTATTAAAGATGTGGATGGAGAAACCACAAATATAAAAAGTACTCTAAAACTGCTGGGAGTTCCCTGGCAGTCCAGTGGTTAGGACTCGGTGCTCTCACTGCCATGGCCCTGGATTCAGTCCCTGGTTTGGGAACTAAGATCCTGCAAGCTGCATGGCATGGCTAAAAAAAAAAAAAAAAAGCTTAGTTGTACTAATATGTAAAACTACAAAATGCAATTTTACTATAAATACTGAGTTGTAATCCCCAATCACAAAATTTTATGCAGGCATGAATATGATAAAAGTGGAATTCAAACCCTTTGCAAAAGTTTCTATGAATCGGCCCATAATTTTTTGGCAAACCTGCAAAAATATTCATAAATTTTTGCATAAATTTTTTTCTCTTTTGCTATATCTTTGCCATAACTCCCAAATACCAGAAAAAATATTTGTGTAAAGAGTTGTTCATTAAAGTACTTATTTATTATTATTTTTTAATAAATTTATTTATTTTTGGCTGTGTTGGGTCTTCATTGCTGTGAGTGGGCTTTCTCTAGTTGCGGTGAGCGGGGGCTACTCTTTGTTGTGGTGCGTGGGCTTCTTGTTGAGGTGGCTTTTTTTGTTGTGGAGCACGGGCTCTAGGCGCGCGGGCTTCCGTAGTTGTGGCACGTGGGCTCCAGTAGTTGTGGCTCACAGGCTTAGTTGCTCCACAGCATGTGGGATCTTCCCGGACCAGGGATCAAACCCGTGTCCCCTGCATTGGCAGGTGGATTCTTAACCACTGTGCCACCAGGGAAGTCCCAAAGTATTTATGTATATACTATATGAGACTACATACACATTTTTTTAAATGGTGATTAAAAAATACAAAAGATGGAATATATTTGCAAGCCTCAGAATGTCACCTTATTTGGAAATAAGTTTGTTGCAGATAAAATTAGTTAAGTTAGAGATAGGGTGGGCCCCTAATGCAATATGACTGGTTTCCTTATAAGAAGATGACCATATGAAGTCACAGAGTTACAGGGAGAATGTCATGTGCCAGGAGACGGAGATTGGGCTTATGCTTCCACAAACAAGGAATATTTGAAGCTGGAGGAGGTAAAGAAGAAGTCCACAGAGGCTTTGGAGAGGGCATGGCCCAGCTGACACCTTCATTTCAGACTTGTAGCCTCCAGAGCTGTGAGAAAATAAACTTCTTTGGTTTAAGCCACCCAGTTTGTGTTACTTTGTCACAGCAGTCCTAGGAAAACAATACAACAGTCTAATTCCTGATTTTCTATCTTCCCTAAACCTGCTCCTCCCTTAGCTTTCTTCAATTTAGTAACTCCATCCATCCAGGTGTTTAGGACTAAAGCCTAGAACTCATCTTTGACTTCTCTGACTCACATTCGCCGTATTTAAACCATCAACAAATCTTAATGGTTTAACCTTTTAAATGTATCCAAAATCTAAGCACGTTATACACCTCTTTTTTCACCACTCAGTTCCAAGCACTGCCATTGCTCATCTGGATTACTGAAATAATTTTCTAATTGGTCTACCACCTTCATCTTTCACCCACTGCTGTGCATTCTGAATGTAGCATCCTAAATGTGTTAGAACAGAGTCAGACCATGTCTCTCATTGCTCTAGATCCTACAGTGGCTTTCCACATTAGACAGAATTAAAGCAAAAATCCTTAACGTGGTCTAGATGGGACTCTATGATCTAGTTTACTTTTCTTCCCCAATTCCTACCATTTCCCATACCTCTTTGACCTCATCTCCTACCAACTCCGCCCCAACTCCAACGACATATGTCACAGAGCCTACTTGTTTGCTGTTATCTATGTCTAAAATGTTCTTTCTACATGTATCTCATGATTAGTTTAGTTTTCATGTTTAAATATGGTCTTATCTCTAAGACCTTCCCTGACCGCCTTATTCTCTGTTGTTACAACCTCAATCCTCCTCTGCTTTATTATTCTTCATAGGATTTATCTCCAACTGGCACAATATAAAATTTACTTGTTTGATTATTATTTGTCTTCTCCCACTAAAATGTATATCCCACTGAAGCACATTTTAATCCTTTATTGGTTGCTGTGTCTCAGATCCTAAAAGAAGGCTTAGAACATAATAAGTATTTTATAGATAACTGTACAAATTAATAATTACAAGGGAGACATACCATTCATCAATTTGAGCAAAAAAGCTATTTAAAAAGACTATGTATATTTACTACATGCTGCGAGATAAATATTGTAGCTGTAAATGACATATTTCTTCATTTAAATATGTCTAACAAGACCAGTTTTTGGAATTAAACGGTTTTATTTACCTTCTTTAAAGTGATAAAACTGCATTTTTTAGTAATAAGATTCAGCATTTCACTAAATCATATCTTTCTTTTAAATTGTACAATTTAGTAATAATGCCAGGGTATTTGTCAAAGAATCCCCTCTAAAGTAATTAAATTTCCTTTTGCTTAAAATAATGCATTAGAAATGTATAAGATTATTATCAATGATAGACTCCACTTTTTCTCATGCATTTTCTTTGTATAAATTGTGTTGCAAAATGTAAACATAAGCAACTGTGAACCATCAAATAATCTATCCCCCAATTTAAAATTTGATATTTCTATTCAGTAAACTTAATATTCCTGACCATATAAGTATATTAAGTAGTAATATCTGATTACCAGAAATTTCACATTCTTATGAAATGTCTTTGAAATGTCGAGTTTTCAGGCAGAGTAGATGTCTATTGTATTTTACTGCCAAAATAACATGTTTCAAATAGTAAAATGGCTGGGGAATACTGACCGAGCTATTAATAAAACACACCAGCTTTTAGCTGGCAAAGCAGCCTTCTTTCCATCAAACACGTCTCAGCCTTTAATAAAGAAACTCAAGTGGTGTAGGTGAAAAATTACTTTTCTCACCCGGTCATCTGTCTGTCATGTATTATTCAGGTCACCAATGTTTGTCCTGAACTGTATCATTCTGTAGTTGTGTCAGGTATGAGATATGTTCAGTGTAATTCCATCAGACTTCGTGAAGTTGATTAGAACAGATCACCTTTCAGCATGGGCACAAGTTACCTCAGCAGATTGAGTGAAAAAGACTTATTTATCTTTGCCTTATAATAAAGAAAGAGATGAGCAAATTTATCCATTAACTTGAAAAGACTCACATATTTGGGGTGAGAACAAACTATAGTTGGTAATTCTATTGAAAATACTATAGGGCATGGATGTTTCTTCTGGAGTAAAAAAGCTTAAGTGGAGTCTGCATTTGATAGCGTGACATATTTAACCAAAGTACATGCATTTTATTATAGTCCTTAAAATGGTAAATGTTTGTCCCACAACAAAATTATAGAATGCAATAAAATGTGCCAAACCTTTGACGGTTTCCATTGCCTTTTATCCTGCATTCTTTTTGCAAAATAATTTTCACTTTGAGTTTACAAAAAATCATCTCCAAAGTTTATGTAATCATTATACTGTTAGGCCTTGATTAAGTCATAGGCTAATTTTAGCTAAAAAGATTCTAAAACATTACATAACTCAAAAATATTTGTGAAGAGGTTTGGACAAATCCAAAGATATATGAGTTACGTGTAAGGAAACCTAGGTGTAAGATCACACCTGATGTGACCTGCGGTCCTCATGTTCCTTATCTGGCAAATAAATGAGTAGGACTTATGGGTCCTGGAGGTGGGAGTGAGCAAAATGACACATACGTGATCATACAGTAGAGTAAGTCTGTGTTCTAGTTTAGACTCTGCTACTTATTAGATTCATGATTTAGACATGTTTCTAAAAATGAAAATAAAAGACCATATGATAGCATATCTAGCATATAGTAATGTGTGTGTAATGTATATGTATGTATGTACACACACAGATATTTAAGCATTGCCTCACTTCAAATGGTTTTAGATACACAAAATAGGAATTAGGGTATATTCTTTATTCTCACATCTTCCAGTCACTGATTTTAAGAACTCTTGAAATAAATTTTGAAAAACATAGAACACTGTCACTAAGAGCAAACTAGGTGACTTCGTAATTTTGCAAAATTTGCATTGTTACATATAAAAAGAGAAAAAGAGTGTGAAAATCTAGTGGGGAATCTACCTTTCTCTTACTCTGTAAACCTATGTATTTCCTTTAGTTGGGTGCCATAGCTCAAAGCAACAAGTATTTATTAAGCTTCAGGAAGTGGCCAATGTTTGCTGTGCTGTGAAGCACACTTGTCAGGTATAGATTTTGTCCTCCAGAGAAAAATTTTTTTTTGAGCCGATGAACAGGAAGCCTTACGTGTATGAAGCAAACCAGAAGCATATAAAGTGTAATCAAGTGTCAGTGTCTCATAGAGCAAATTTAAGCTGCTAGATAAATTTTGAAAAAGGGAAATACAGAAGATAATTTATTTTGTGTAAAATATTCAGAGGGAGGAACTGAAAGATAAAACTAAATTTATACTCATCTTACTTTACATCCTTAGATCTTGTACTTTTTAAAATTGTTTGAAGTCCATACATAGACTTCTAAGTTCTCTGTGTGAATTATTCTATGGGATCATTTTTTATTTTCATGGCTGGCAACTTATTAGTGATTTAAATAGGCATCCAAACCACACCCCTTCCATTGTATTTGTCTGGATTACCTTTAAACCTAGCTAAAAAGGTGGGCTCTGATTGGCTTACCCTAAAGCAGTCAAGGTAGTTTTACTGAAAGTGAGACACATGAGTTAAGTTTCTCCAATCAAAGGGAAACTCAGAATCTTGTTCGATGCTTGAACATATGCATGTGGCCTTCTAGATTCCCAGAAATATTCTTGACTTTTTCAAAGCCCACCTTGGACATTTTATTCCCGTTTTTCATTGTAAGTTTTTTGGTTAGCCTCTTGTTAATCTTAACTTGTATCACTGCCTCAGGCAATTGTGCTGTTAAACAGTTTTCTCTGATTTTTTTGAACAAATTATATACAGAAATGGCTATTCTCACAGATAGAGATCTGAGTTCAATAAAATAAAATGAGTCCTGAAAATGGAGGTTTTCAGTGAGCTACCAGACAGGTCAAACAGTGGTGGTTTTCCAGAAATGCAGTGTTGGGGTGAGCTCCAAGTTATTGTGTTCTCTCCAGTGGCTCGTAAGGCCATTGGTTTTCAAGGTTACTAAAAATTTGGGTTAGGGTGATGGGAATAGGGCAAGTTAAAATACCACTAAGCTCACTGTCCTTACCATGATATAGCTAGTTTTCTTGAATAAGTGTTCCTTATACAAATCTTTTGTTAATTTCTAGACTTCTGGTAAGGTTAAAACTAATCAAAAAATAAGAAAAAATGGTTAAGTACAAAAATATTAAGTATAACAAAGTATATGCAGTCAGAAGTATAAAGAATATTTGCATAATTTATAACACTTCATGATGTTAAAAATAGCATTATTGTATTTAGTCTTCATAATGACTCACATGGTAGGTATTTATTTTCCCTACTTTCTAGATGAAAACAACTAAGACTTAGAGAGTACTAGTCATTTGCCCAAAGTCACAGTTAATAAATATGGAAAAAGACAGATTAATCAGATTAATCTGACTATATTGCCTTAATTTAATTAACATCTATCATGATGATATATAAGTATATATATCTCATATGTAATGACTAATATTTATTCAGAACCTACTATGTATCAGCGACTTGACAGGTACATTTAATGCATTGCCTTAAATAATTCTCACAAAGACCTGAAAACTTGAAAAATTAGGAGTTATTTTCCCTAAAGTTAATTTCTGCAATTAATGAATTAGAAAAAAAAATTGAAGAAGTTTTAGAATGGGCAAACTTTAATACATAAAATTATTATTTAAAAAAATAAATGAAAACCCAAGAAAATTTCTAAATATAGATGCAAATAGTAAAATGTATCGCAATTACCTCCTTATAATGAAAACATACATTATAGTAAGTACATAGAGTCAAACTGATGGTGCCAAAGGGAAAATATCCAGAAATTAATATGACAAATTTAATAAATCAATAAAGCAATGGTAGATTGAGCATACATATTGTCTTAAAACTCATACATGACAAAATCTTCATCAATAATAACTTATTTGCCTTTTCTTTGTTTTGTTTTGCGGTACGCGGGCCTCTCACTGTTGTGGCCTCCCCCGTTGCAGAGCACAGGCTCCGGATGCGCAGGCTCAGCAGCCATGGCTCACGGGCACAGCCGCTCCGCGGCATGTGGGATCCTCCCGGACCGGGGCACGAACCCGTGTCCCCTGCATCGGCAGGTGGACTCTCAACCACTGTGCCACCAGGGACGCCCTATTTGCCTTTTAAAAGGCAAATAAATGCCTTAATATACAGTTTTTATAAATGAACAACGGAATAAGTGAAAATAGATGAAGTCATTCTACTTTCAGAAAATAAAACAAACTTTTATTTACATGAGGGGTTACCAAATCATGTTTCTGTAAAGGTCTTGATAGTAAAGAGGTTAGGCTTTGTGTACCATAAAGTCTCTGTCCTAACACTCAACTCTGCCATTGTAGCAGGAAAGCAGCCAGGGATAAGACACAAATTGATGGGTCTGTCTGTATTGCAATAAAATTTTATTCAAAAAAAGTCACAGACAAGATAGGACCCATGCTACCAGAGTTCCTGACTTGTGTCAATGAGAAACCACTTTCAATTAGTAAATGGGTAAAAATAAAGAAAACAAAGTAAGAAATTTTGTTTGTTGCAAAGGCAAGAATAAAAGAAAAACATGCTGCTGGAGTATGCATATATCATAATATATAGTAAAAGTCCAAATTTTCCTTATATTTGGACTCAAAAATTCTAATTCTTAGATTTAATCTAAGGAAATAACAATATTCATTATCTAAATCTTATCATTTATCTTGGTGTATGGTCAGACCACTTAAGATGGCTGTTCTCTTGCTCTCTGTACATCCCCTTACCGATGAGTGCCTGCTTTACCTATACCTTAAGCACATGACTGACCTTCCTACTACTTGCCCCAAGCCCCAGCTAGTGACTGTTCTTATCAAAGGGGTGGTGAGGGGCATGCCCCTCTACTGGTTTCCCTGGTAGCTAATAAGCCCACCTGATGTCAATTCCCCTATAACTAGTAATCTCCCCTTACCCTCTCCCCCCAAGGTGAAGACCGCCACCATGTCCTGCTTGCTGTCCACTGCACACAGTAGGGTGTTGCTCCAGGACCTTGTTTCAGACGTGTAAACTCCCCCATCCATTTAACTGTTGATGTCTCTGTCATTGTTTCCGGGCTCCTTCTTTGGTCTTGAAGCTGGGTAAGCACAGGGCTTGTAGGCCTTCGGGGTGCAGCCCAACACTTGGGGTTTTGCATTTGGAAAAATGAAAAATAGAAAAGGATGAAAGTGAAACATTTTGGGGGGAAACTTTTTTGGAGATTTTTTTAAAAGAAATTTCCCCCAAAATGCTTACGGGTGCTTGGAAATTCTCAATCCTAAAATACTAATAGCAAAAAAAAAAAAAAAAAAAAAAAAAGTTAAAGATTTCTCTCTTTAGCTTAGAATAATCTAGTAGAAATCAATACTCATAACTCTGATTTTTGTTTGTCGTTTCAGTAAGAGAATTCATCCTCTCTATGACTTGTCCCATTTTAAGTTCTTGACCATATTACATGAGTAAAATGATACTGGCCACCTTTTTCCTTTATTTACATAAATAAGACCATGTAGAAAATAACAAAAATAGTAACTAAAATGTGTTTATCTTGTAGTTTTTAAGACATGATCTTCTAATTGACATCTTGCTTAGTTGATAATTAACCCTGTAAGATGCATTACATTTTTTTCATTCTAAATGGTATCCTGATGACCTACATGTGACAACAGTTGACCAAAGATCCACATGAGGAAACACAGGGAACACTGAGTGAAATCATTTCATATCTGTGGATTTCATTTACTCTTCCCTAATGAGCAAGGTTGTTCAAACACAAAAAAGCCTCTTTCTTATTTCTTCACAGGAAAATGAGAAGGATTGATCCTCTTTGGTGTACTCCAGAATTCAGAATCACATTGGGTTAACATCTGAAATCAGACACCTCAGGTCAACGTTTGCTTGTTAAGCCATTCCTACAGTTTATGAGGGTAGTTGCTTTAGTTAGAGAACCTTCAAATCTTTATAGTATTCTACTTCCTTTTTGAAAAAATATTTCTCTCCATTCCTTCTTAATATCACTGTCCTAACAGCATGCATTGTTATACCTGTGATTAGATAGAATGCCTCCAAATGACCTCCAAATAGCAAAGGGAGATCTGGAAAATAACTCCTCTGAAGTTCTCAATCCGATTGCTGCCTTAAGTTCTTTCATAAGCTGAAAGTCACAGTGAAAGGTCAAAACTAGATGTATGGTATATTAATAAAATATGGCAAAGTTCAACCAAAACTATATTACTTGAGGTACAAAGAGAGTGATATAATGCTGTCCTAACTAAATAAGGGTTGGAGGAGGAGCTTTGAGAAGAAATAGGGATTTGAAATATTTCTGGAGACTTTTGATGAAGGTGGTTAAACATCAAGCAATATGTTCTAAAATGCATATTTTAATGGATATATATCTCTAAATGACTAATATAATTATACTTTAAATTTCAATTTTAGCATTACTAGAAGCTGGCATGTACTAGGTTAAGACTCACAGTTATTTAAATTTTGGCACGGGATAATTGTACTTAATATATAGTATCTATGACTAGAGATCTGTAACCAGAAACATTTTTCTGTTAAAAACTTGTCTCTTGAACTGGCTTTCTGGGTCAAATGTGGTCACCTGCAAGACTTTATTCCTTACTGTACTGTGAGCATGTGAGTAAATTGAAGAGTGACGCTGCAGAACCATGACAAGCCTCTCAACCCACCCTCTCTGACATGAGTTATTCGGGCCATTATGAGGGAGCTCTGAGATGAGAGTGAGAAACCTTAAGGGCTTAATATTTAGTGAAATGTTTAGAAGTTTGAATTCCAGTCTTTATTGAGATTTTAAACTTTTTGAAGCTTAAATCTTGGATGAAATTTTCCAATAAAAATTATCTACAGTATCATTTTGGCTTTTGTCTTTGTCCTTTCAGAATGAGTCAAAGAATGAGAGTTATTTTTCGTGAAAGAAGAATTTTTAAGTAAAATGTGGTATTCATAGACTAGACAAACTAAAACAAGAATATAGATTTAATTTTCAATACTTCTTTCTCCTTTAGGTAGTTAAGGTCTAAGTTGATGTACTCAACACCTATTTATGTATATACCACATTAGTAATATAAACAACATCAACCCATACTAAAATCTATGAGCCACATAAGTGAATATTCAGCTAATGGAGAGCATTAACCAGAGCAGACCAGACTTATGCAATGTTAGCTTATAAATACTAATTCCAGTAATGCATAAAAATTGATTCTAGCATTGTCAAAATTAATTATGACTATTAAATTATTTAAGTGTGTCAGGGATTTGTCTATATATTTTGTATTATTATTTCCACCATTTCTCTGACAAGGAAGCTGCCTCCCCTGCATATATTCTTTCTGAGAGTTTTATTTCCCCCTAAGAATCTTATATTTAGAAGTATATAGAAATATACATAGATTCCAGAGATAGGTTTCTTGGCAGGACTAAAGGACCAATTGCATGTAAAAGGTTAAGGAAGTAGGTTTAGCCAAGAATGACTGAATTACCTGGTTTAGATAACCATTGGAGGATAAAACAATTTAATATGGAAGGAAATTCAGGAAGATGAACAAGCCTCAGAGGAAACATATCAAATGTTATTTGGGATGTGAATTTGAAAGACTGAGGAATCACCAGAGTAGAGAGAGGTTTCCAAAGTCTGAATGGACACTTGGAAGTAAGATCAAACAATGGTAAGTGTTGAAGTCATAGATTCAGGAGTCTAAAATCAGAAACAATAACGGATACCTAGAAATAATCAACACAGGTCCTTGCTGAAACCATGGAAATATACAACAATGCCAAGAATGATCACAAGGTGGGAAGAGAATTATTCTGAGGGCAGAGCTCGGATTCTTTCCAATGGGAGATGCAGATGAAGGAGTGAGAGAAGAGACCTGAGCTGTCAAAAGTGCAGTAGGGGGGCTTCCCTGGTGGCGCAGTGGTTTAGAGTCCGTCTGGTGATGCAGGGGACACGGGTTCGTGCCCCGGTCTGGGAAGATCCCACATGCCGCGGAGCGGCTGGGCCCGTGAGCCATGGCCGCTGAGCCTGCTCGTCCGGAGCCTGTGCTCCGCAACGGCAGAGGCCACAGCAGTGAGAGGCCCGCGTACTGAAAAAAAATAAGTGCAGTAGGAGAAAGGAGAGTCTGGACACATGCTCCATCAAGGGGTTCCTCCTTGAGGACAGGAGCAAGGCTTTGTCTGAACACCTGTTCTCAGGAGAGATCTGATAAACTCATTCACTCTCAGGTATAAGTGACTAATAATACCTTAAAACCGGAAAAAAAATCTATAGTGCAGCCTAGAGATTTGTTACTTTAAAGGCGTTTCCAAAATACGAAGAAAGGAATAAAGTAGTGAAGCAAAATATCAAGATTCTTATTATTTAACAATGTCAAATGTTATACAGAAGTCAAATACTTTTACACCTTAAAAGAGGTCATGGAAACAGAGGACTTGAAAGCAAGAGCTGTCCTTGAGTAGTGGCAACAGAAGGCCGATTTCAGAACATTGTTTTAGTTATTAAATTTTCTAGATAGTATGTGTGAATTGAAAAACAAAAATCTGAGCTGCTTTTATCTACCACTAACAAAGAGGCACATGATGTAACAGAGCTTTAATGCACACAATCTCCTGCAACTGCTAAAAGTAATTAAAATAGTGATTTCTATTTTGCCCTCAGGTTTAGGAGAGCAGTTTATCAGTAGCTGGGTTGGAGTCTCTAGGCATTTCCTCCCTATTTTTTTCCTTGCCAGGCTTAGAGCTGAAGCAGGGCCTACACCTGTACCCACCTTCAGGCCAAGCATTCCATGGGAGTAAAGACAAATCCACTCCCCCCTGGATGTAATTATCTGCACTGCTAGTGTGTATATCAGACTATGTGAGATCCTGAGGCATGGTGGGAAGAAGAATGGGTTTGGAGACAAAGAAGTTAGGTCCCAGTTATAGGATCTTTGGATAGAAAAATTCATCCATTGTACGTTCAATTATTTTTTTATCTACGTAATGAGAGGATTGGAGAAGGTTACTGTGAATTTCCTGTAAATTTTATATTCTGGGATTCTGCAGGAAAAAAGCAAATCACTTTTTACTGCTGACAGTTTGATATTCCTTAGGCCATGACTATCTAAGCATTACAAGGTCTTGGAAATAAAAACGTGAGGGTCATAATATGCATAGAGAATATTTTTCTAATGCTATAAAAAGTTTGGTAACAATGTTTGGCGTCTTTTGAAAAATCAATGTCATTCTAAGAATTCAGTAATTTTTCATGCTATTTTGAGGAGATATGTATGTATTTCTCTCAAAATATTTATATGCACTCCTAATGGATTATCAACTATATACAAACTTCTCCATTTGCAGGAAAATGTGAAGAGACACCCAGGGGGATAGGTGACTTCAATTACTTCTTTTCAATTTAATGACTTTTCCTGCTATTATGTCAACCACTTTCTCTCTACATTTTTCCTCAAATTCTCTTTAAAACTTTTAGCCATTTTGACCTTTTAGACCATGTGGGTACAATTACCCAAACAGTGCACCGATAACCTTCAAGCATAACGTCACTTCACTGACTCTTTCACTGGAAATAACACATGTCGTTATAGGAAGAATAAAGTTCCTTAAATGGGAAACATTGCCTCTGTTCCAATTGCCTTGGTCTTTTAAAGATTAACATTTAGAGAGAGGAAATGTTTTAAGTGAGAACACTGAGCAGGTTTTATTGTAATTAGTTTCTATATTCAGATTAATTTGTGGGTTCATTGTCAGCTACTGAAATGCCCAGACTAGATAAGGTAATCCATCCCTCAGGGGAAAGAATTAATTCAAAACGTCATGGATATGAACACAGAAAGCCCATGGAGAGAAATAGGGTGTTGGGAGAAGCGTAAGAGGGTTTATCTTTACACTTTTTCATTTAAATCCTGGAATACCTTTGTATCTTTTATTGTTTGTTTTTAATTCATCTGTTCTTTAGCCATTTTGAATCAATGTAAACTACATGGGAAAAGAAGTTTATAGAGTGTTGCAGAGGGAGTTTATCTTTTTCCTCTTTTATCGAAATCCTGGATATCTTTATATTTTTAGCTATATATTTGAGAGTCTTTTTTTTCTTTTTTTTAAACGTCTGCTCTTTAGCCATTTTGATCAAAAGTAAAACACGGCGGGGAAGATGTGGAGGGGTAAGAGGAAGGGAAAGTGTTTATCTTTATACTGTTTTAATTCTGGAATAACTATGTATTTTTACCTATATGTTTGGAAGATCGTTTTATTTTAATCACCATTTTTTAAGCCACTTGATCAAATAAAAAAATTAGCTTCTATGATTTGTGCTTCTGTCGAGCCAGAAATAATTAAAAAGCAATTCCATTCCTTGGAGAAATAGAGTCTGCTTTTACAGCACGTCCCTGTGGCCTAAGACAGGTAAAATAATGTGCTAGGATCAGAGACAATTTGAGTGGTGCTTAGAAAGATGTTCATCATCACAATCTATTACTTCTTTTCAAGCAACTATCTTTTCACCACAAATATCCTGAAAGCCTAATGAGTATGATTTTTTTTTTACGCTGTTTTCTTCTTTCTGCTTAGTCTAAGAAACCAATGACTCCTTTGCCAAGACTGAGATCTGATTGAGAAGTCACTGCCCTCACTCTTATTTGGATGAGAGTTTGAAAAAATTGAGCTTGTTTGTTTTACTACTTCTGCATCTTCTGCTTGTGTCAACTTTGAGATTTTTGGCATTTGTTCTCAGCATGGGTTCAGAATCTTTAGCAGAGCCGTTCAGAGTTGTCTGGTACCATGTAGAAATCACTAGCTCTTTTGAACAAAGCATTTGAGTCTCTAAGGGTAGAAATTGAGCTCATATTTCTTGACAATAACATTTAACTCACTTGAGTACTGGTAGAAGCAGTGGAAATATTACTTAGAACAGAACAAAATAACTGGAAATATAGAAAGACATTTTTTTGATTGATAATATTTTTGAGATCATTATTCCCTGTGTGCATTTGTAACCAAAATATACTCTTTTCAGAGACTTGTATGTACTTGTTTTTCTTTTTTTAATATTTAATTAATTTATTTATGCTGTGCTGGGTCTTAGTTGCGTCATGTGGGATCTTTAGTTGCAGCATGCAGTTGCTTAGTTGCATGCATATGGGATCTAGTTCCCCGACCAGGGATCGAACCCAGGCCCCCTGCATTGGGAGCACAGAGTCTTACCCACTGGACCACCAGGGATGTCCCTATGTACTTGTTTTGAAAGGATTAAAATATGCTGTTCTGAATCTTCGTTACAGCCAGGTTCATACCTGTTTCTTTCGAGGCTTCCAAGTTCAGGTGTACTTAATTGAGAATATTTCATGGACTCATTTCTCCAAACTAAATGCCAACATGGATTTTGTGTTTGCGCTTCACTTCAGCTTATTCTTTATATGTAGTGTGTCTGCATCTTTAGCTCCTTCTCATCATTCCATTTGTTTTTTTGAACAAACGTAAGAAGACTTGATAACTGGGTGAAATTATAGATGCTACATAATGCTATGAAAGTGTTTAAACTTCACACCCTACAGTAGTCTTTCATTTCACAATAGAGTCAGTATAAACAAAATACATTTATATATATTATGCAAATACTGTGCTCTAAAATGCTCACCACCAGTAGCCAGATGGCTTTCAAATTTGCTCTTTTAACAGGATTACGATGATAACATGAAAATAATTTTATATAAGGAAATTATTCAGGAACATTTTTGTAAAAAATTATTGTGAAATAATCTTTCTTTCATTTTAATAGAGGCTTAATTCCTTATCTTTAAAAGTAAGACTCCTTTTTACTTAATCCTACACCCATATGTTCACAAACATATTTGGATAAATCCTAAAATAAATTCTCTGAAATACAAGTAGTATCCTGTTCATCTATTCAGTATATTGATGCTACTACACAATAGTCTTCTGTAAAGATGAGGTTGATGATCCTATAAAACAGATTATGCCCTCTGATTGTCTTCTAACTGAATAATATTCATGGGATGCTGCAGAGTCTATGAAACCACATTTTGAGCTTAAAAATGGGTATCAAATATCCTTAATTCCAATCTTGGCAAATGTTTTGTTGACTTCCACTTGCAACCTCATTTCATTTAATTTACTTAGAATTAGCTTAATTACATTGGTTTGCCTGTGGAAATAAAAGCACTTACATACTTCATGGGGGTGCCATGTAATTAATGTATTGAAACTGTGGATTAAATAATACTGAAGTGCTTCCAGTAACTGAAGTATTTATATAATGGTTATTTTGTCCTGTATGTATGCACAAATCCAGTCTCGGGGGATGCATCGGTACTCATTAGTGGCTGTTTAAACGCACTCTCTTGGTACCCAAGGAGAACTCAAGTGAAGAACTGAGTGTACTGGGTTGACATTCATAGTAGATGTGCACTGATTGTGTATCACTGAATTCTTAGTAGCTGGTAAAAGTCATAGGTTTCTCAATTACATTTTGTAGATAATCTTAACAGTTTATACTCAAACAAGACACAGCGCTGAGTGAATTTTTTTACCACATAAAAAAGCCTACTATAAAGAAAAACGGTTTATTTTGCAATATAATTATAATTAGATAAGTATTAATACTATGACAGCAATCCAAAGATAATAATTTAGCACTCTTCTAGCCTTGCAGTGTGCTTAACACATTTACAGCAGTGGAATTTGGTAGATCAAGATTGTATCAGTTGTGGAGAACAACAGAAGCAACCATGGACAGATGAATGGATAAAGAAGTTGTGGCACATATACACAATGGAATATTACTCAGCCATAAAAAGAAGTAAAATTGAGTTATTTGTAGTGAGGTGGAGGGACCTAGAGTCTGTCATACAGAGTGAAGCAAGTCAGAAAGAGAAAAACAAATACCGTATGCTAACGCATATATATGGAATCTAAAAAAAAAAAAGATGGTACTGATGAACCTACTGGAAGAGCAGGAATAAAGACCTAAACACAGAGAATGGACTTGAGGACATGGCGGGGGAGGGGGAAGCTGAGGCAAAGTGAGAGTAGCATAGACATATATACACTACCAAATGTAAAATAGCTAGTGGGAAGCAGCAGCATAGCACAGGGAGATCAGCTCGATGCTTTACAAAGACCTAGAGACGTTGGGTAGGGAGAGTGGGAGGGAGGCTCAAGAGGGAGGGGATAAGGGGATGTATGTATACATATGGCTGGTTCACTTTGTTGTGCGACAGAGGCTAGCACAGTATTGTGAAGCACTTATACTCCAATAAAGATATATTAAAAAAAAAAAGCTCCACCTTGAGCAAGAAACCTCAGGAAGGCTTTTAAGGTACAGTTTACTCTTTGGAAAGAGAGAGATTAACACGTTTCCTGCTAAATGCAACTGCTTCCATTTAAAAATAATTAGAAAGGTAAGCAAGAAACAATTATCACAGTGCTATTTGACACAACTGAATAATTGCATGCACTAATGAAAAACTCCTTTAGCAGTGTGGAAAAACCATTGGCTTTGGAATAAGATGCTTAAATCTGAGCTTTAGCTCAGAGTTTTCTCCCTCTGTGACCAACAAACAAGAAATTTAACTTGTTTGCACTATTGTTTCCTTGTCCATAAAATGGGGATGGTAATATCACAAATACAGGGCTGTTGTAGGAGTTGATGTGAGGTTTGAAAAATTTTTGCATAAGCTGTAAAACATTTTTAACACATGCTAATTTTTGTTAGTTATAAATTCAAGCCACATTGGAATTTCACACTTTGACAATTTACATTCCTAGTGTGGAAGTTCCATGTATTACTTAAAATATGCTTTAGAATATGATTTTTTTACATTTGGAATCATAAGATATTACAGATAAAAGCAACAACTCTGGTTATTCAGCATTTTCATTTTTCAAGTGAGGATATTAAATGCCAGAGAAAGTTAACTGATTTACCTTAGGTCACTTAAGTTTTCAGTAGCAAAGCAAGACTGGAATCCACATCTCTTAACGTCCAGGCCAATGTTCATTTTCTGTATGCTGCCATTCAAGAGGTGCGTATCTTGTCCTCTGAAAGAGCTTTGTCATCAGAGCTCGATAAGCCTTGGCTGAGTTATTTTCAAAAACAATAACAAAATCAACAATTAAAAATACCAATATTTAAGTAGAAAGTCAATATTAGTTTTAAAATAGGGTAATTCAAATAAAAATCTATAAAACTGTTACTTAAATTCTGACTTGTAAGTTTGTGATTTTTATATACTTTTATTTTTAGAAGCATCATTTTTATTTTCTAATTTTACACTTAGAATGTTCTGGCAATGGTAGTCAATTTATATCTTACAGTTGGCAAGGATTTCCAACTTGAAAACTTTTCTGCTTTGAGCTGAGCCTCTTTTTCATGTATTCAATACTGATTCACTGTGAACAGTTTTTCTTTTAGGAAGTGTACATTCAAGTCCTGGGGCCTGCTAGAAACTAGCAGTGATGCAACATCCAATGCAGCGGTGTAAAGTATGAGAGGTGTGAGCCAAGTTCAGAGGAAAATCAGTTTTTCTAGTCTGGTGTCTTACAGAGCTGTGTTAGGTGCATAGTTTAGTGGATGAGTTGGAAGGAGATATATTCTAGTCTTAAATAAATTTGGGAATCCCCTACCTAAACAAAGAAAAATGTATTTCTTGACTGCACTACTTCTCAGGGTCTTCATAATGTGGGTATATATTATGAAACTATAACAAGGGGATTGTCCATCTTTAAAACAAAAATGTAAGCAGTTTAGCCAGCAAAATCAAGTTCATTCCAGAAAAGCAGCTGGGTTGTTGCTGAGAAAGGAGAAAATCTTTCCTCTGCTGGGGTATATAAAGCAACTGGGAGGAATAGTACATGCATGAGTACTCCCCTTTCAGGATTTCCCAACTCCATTTTGAATGAGGTTTTCCTTTATTCATTTTCACAGGGATGTTATACAACATTTTTTTTTCATTTGACCATTGAATACTGTTCATAACCTATTCCAAGACATGGGCACCGCAACAGATACTTTGGAAAAGAAAGTTGCAATGAAGTAAAGGAAGATTACATGTTTATTATCTTTTATTATTTATCATTTCTGGTTCCAGATGTCTCAGTCCCATTTTGCCTTATCTATCCTTGCAGTACCATTCTTTTTTTTTTTTTTTATACCTTATAAGAATGAGTAAAGACGGGTACTTTTTGATAGTCTGACTGCTATGCTTCACTTTCCTCTAATGCTGGTAATGTCAATTGAGCAGATAACTTTTACATGCCCTCTAAGAAAGAAGGCAAGAAAGAGGCTTTTTTAAATTAGGATGAGGTACGAGTTTAAGTAAAATAAATTTTTGGAGAGAAGTATATATTAGCTAAGCCTCTGAAGTTCATAACTGAGTCATAAGCAAATCTAATTAATTTCAAGTTCTCTAAAGAGCTCAGTGGCAGATTCAAATAACAGTAGCTATAAAGTTGGGGTTTATTTATTTATTTACTTTTTAAAGTTTGCACACACTGTTTATTTTTCTCCCATAGGTGGGCAAAAATAATTCACCATGGTCACACTGTATTTAAATTAATATTTGGTATTGGGAATAGGTTGTAAAAAAAGAAAGGGTTGAGATAAGGTGAAAGAACAGTCCAATCCGAATAATGTATTCATGAGTTTTATTAGCATGTGTACTAATTATAAGTTTATGTGAAAAAAGGTGCTGAAGAATTTAACCTATTAGACTTTTAATAAATATAATAACATTTTCTTTTTTCTCCTTACCCATGATTTAAATAAGTTATTTGATAAATATCAGTAAGGCGGGAGCCCATGTACAATTTATTCAAAATACACTAGGACTGTTAAGATTTGTGCCAATAAAATAAATACATATTAAAAACATAAAATAGAGCATATGGGAGATTTGAGAAGATGGCGGAAGAGTAAGACGCGGAGATCACCTTCCTCCCCACATATACACCAGAAATACATCTACACGTGGAACAACTCCTACAGAACACCCACTGAAGGCTGGCAGAAGACCTCAGACCTCCCAAAAGGCAAGAAACTCCCCACGTACCTGGGTAGGTAGGGCAAAAGAAAAAAGAATAAACAGAGACAACGGAATAGGGACGGGACCTCCACCAGTGGGAGGGAGCTGTGAAGGAGGAAAGGTTTCCATACACTAGAAGCCCCTTCGCGGGTGGAGACGGGGGTGGGGGAGTGGGGGGGAGCTTCGGAGCCATGGAGGAGAGCGCAGCAACAAGGGTGCAGAGGGCAAAGCGGAGAGATTCCTGCACAGAGGATCGGTGCCGACCGGCACTCACCAGCCCGAGAGGCTTGTCTGCTCACCCTCCGGGCGGGCGGGGCTGGGAGCTGAGGCTTGGGCTTCGGTCAGAGCGCCGGGAGAGGACTGGGGTTGGCGGCGTGATCACATCCTGCAGGGGTTAGTGCACCACAGCTAGCCGGGCGAGAGTCTGGGGAAAAGTCTGAACCTGCGGAAGAGACGTTTTCTTGCCTCTTTGTTTCCTGGTGTGCGAGGAGAGGGGATTCAGAGCACTGCTTAAAGGAGCTCCAGAGACAGGCGCGAGCTGCGGCTATCAGCGCGGACCCCAGAGATGGGCATGAGACGCTAAGGCTGCTGCTGCCGCCACCAAGAAGCCTGTGTGAGAGCACAGGTCACTATCCACACCCGCCTTCCGGGGAGCCTGTGCAGCCCGCCACTGCCACGGTCCTGGGATCCAGGGTCAACTCCTCCGGGAGAACGCACGGCGCGCCTCAGGCTCGTGCAACGTCATGCCGGCCTCTGCCGCCGCAGGCTCACCCCACATCCGCACCCCTCCCTCCCCCCGGCCTGAGTGAGCCAGAGACCCCGAATCAGCTGCTCCTTTAACCCCGTCCTGTCTGAGCAAAGAACAGACGCCCTCAGGCGACCTACACGTAGAGGCAGGGCCAAATCCAAAGCTGAACCCTGAGAGCTGTGCGAACAAAGAAGAGAAAGGGGAAACTCTCCCAGAAGCCTCAGGAGCAGCTGATCAAAACTCCACAATCACCTTGACGTACCCTGCACTGTGGAATACCTGAATAGACAACGAATCATCCCAAATTGAGGAGGTGGACTTTGGGAGCAAGATATATTATTTTTTTCCACTTTTCCTCTTTTTGTGAGTGTGTATGTGTATGCTTCTGTGTGAGATTTTGTCTGTATAGCTGTGCTTTCACCATTTGTCCTAGGGTTCTGTCCATCCATTTTTGTTTTTCTTTTTAAATTTTTTTTCTTAATAATTATTTTTTATTTTATTAACTTTATCTTATTTTATCTTCTTTCTTTCTTTCTTTCTTTCTTTCTTTCTTTCTTTCTTTCTTTCTTTCTTTCTTTCTTTTCTTTCTTTCTTTCTTTCTTTCTTTCTTTTCTCCCTTTTATTCTGAGCCGTGTGAGTGAAAGGCTCTTAATGCTCCAGCCAGGAGTCAGTGCTGTGCCTCTGAGGTGGGAGAGCCAACTTCAGGACACTGGTCCACAAGAGACCTCCCAGCTCCACGTAATATCAAACGGCAAAAATGTCCCAGAGATCTCCATCTCAACACCAAGGCCCAGCTTCATTCAACGACCAGCAAGTTACAGTGCTGGACACCCTATGCCAAACAGCTAGCAAGACAGGAACACAGCCCCATCCATTAGCAGAGAGGCTGCCTAAAATCATAGTAAGTCCACAGATACCCCGAAACACACCACCAGACATGGACCTGCCCACCAGAGAGACAAGATCCAGCCTCATCCACCAGAACACAGGCACTAGTTCCCTCTACCCAGAAGCCTACACAATCACTGAACCAACTTTAGCCACTGGGGCAGACACCAAAAACAACAGGTACTACGAACCTGCAGCCTGCAAAAAGGAGACCCAAAACACAGGAAGTGAAGCAAAATGAGAAGACAGAGAAACATACAACAGATGAAGGACCAAGGTAAAAACCCACCGGACTTAACAAATGAGGAGGAAATAGGCAGTCTACCTGAAAAATAATTCAGAATAATGATAGTAAAGATGATCCAAAATATTGGAAATAGAACAGAGAAAAGGCAAGAAACATTTAACAAGGACCTAGAAGAACTAAAGATGAAACAAGCAATGATGAACAACCCAATAAATGAAATTAAAAACACTCTAAAAGGAATCAATAGCAGAATAACTGAAGCAGAATAATGGATAAGTGACCTGGAAGATAAAATAGTGGAAATAACTACTGCACAGCAGAATAAAGAAAAGAGAATGGAAAGAACTGAGGACAGTCTCAGAGACAGCTGGGACGACATTAAATGCACCAACATTCGAATTATAGGGGTCCCAGAAGAAGAAGAGAAAAAGAAAGGGACTGAGAAAATATTTGAACAGATTATAGTTGAAAACTTCCCTAATATGGGAAAGGAAATATTTAACCAAGTCCAGGAAGCACAGACAGTCCCATACAGGATAAATCCAAGGAGAAACATGCCAACACACATATTAATCAAAATATCAAAAATTAAAAACAAAGAAAACATATTAAAAGCAGCAAGGGAAAAACAACAAATAACAACCAAGGGAATCCCCATAAGGTTAACAGCTGATCTTTCAGCAGAAACTCTGCAAGCTAGAAGGGAGTGGCAGGACATATTTAAAATGATGAAGGAGAAAAACCTACAACCAAGATTGCTCTACCCAGCAAGGATCTCATTCAGATTTGATGGAGAAATTAAAACCTTTACAGACAAGCAAAAACTGAGAGAGTTCAGGACCACCAAAACAGCTTTACAACAAATGCTAAAGGAACTTCTCTAGGCACGAAACACAAGAGAAAGAAAAAACCTACAATAACAAACCCAAAACAATTAAGAAAATGGAAATAGGAACATACATATCGATAATTACCTTAAATGTAAATGGATTAAATGCTCCCACCAAAAGACACAGATTGGCTGAATGGATACAAAAACAAGACCCGTATATATGCTGTCTACCAGAGACCCACTTGAGACCTAGGGACACATACAGACTGAAAGTGAGGGCATGGAAAAAGACATTCCATACAAATTGAAAACAAAAGAAAGCTGGAGTAGCAATTCTCATATCAGACAAAATAGACTTTAAAATAAAGATGATTACAAGAGACAAAGTAGGACACTACATAATGATCAAGGGATCGATCCAAGAAGAAGATATAACAATTGTAAATATTTATTCACCCAACATAGGAGCACCTCAATACATAAGGCAAATACTAACAGCCATAAAAGGGGAAATCGACAGTAACACAATCATAGTAGGGGACTTTAACACCCCACTTTCACCAATGGACAGATCATCCAAAATGTAAATAAGTAACGAAACACAAGCTTTAAATGAAACATTAAACAAGATGGACTTAATTGATACTTCTAGGACATTCCATCCCAAAACAACAGAACACACATTTTTCTCAAAAGCTCATGGAATATTCTCCAGGATAGATCATATCTTGGGTCACAAATCAAGCCTTGGTAAATTTAAGAAAATTGAAATCGTATCAAGTATCTTTTCCAACCACAATGGTATGAGACTAGATATCAATTACAGGAAAAGATCTGTAAAAAATACAAACACATGGAGGATAAACAATACACTATTTAATAACGAAGTGATCACTGAAGAAATCAAAGAGGAAATCAAAAAATACCTAGAAACAAATGACAATGGAGACACGACAACCTAAAACCTATGGGATTCAACAAAAGCAGTTTTAAGAGGGAAGTTTATAGCAATACAATCCTACCTTAAAACACAGGGAACATCTCAAATAAACAACGTAACCTTGCACCTAAAGCAATTAGAGAAAGAAGAACAACAACAACAAAAAAACAAAGTTAGCAGAAGGACAGAAATCATAAATATCAGATCAGAAATAAATGAAAAATAAATGAAGGATGATAGCAAAGATCAATAAAACTAAAAGCTGGTTCTTTGAAAAGATAAACAAAATTGATAAACCATTAACCAGACTCATCAAGAAAAAAAGGGAGAAGACTCAAATCAATAGATTAGAAATGAAAAAGGAAAAGTAACAACTGACACTGCAGAAATACAAAGGATCATGAGAGATTACTACAAGCAACTCTATGCCAATAAAATGCACAACCTGGAAGAAATGGACAAACACTTAGAAGAGCACAGCCTTCCAAGGTTGAACCAGGAAGAAATAGAAAATATGAACAAACCATTCACAAGCACTGAAATTGAAACTGTGATTAAAAATCTTCCAACAAAAAAAGCCCAGGACCAGATGGCTTCACAGGAGAATTCTATCAAACATTATAGAAGAGCTAACACCTATCCTTCTCAAACTCTTCCAAACTATAGCAGAGGGAGGAACACTCCCAAACGCATTCTACAAGGCCACCATCACCCTGATACCAAAACCAGACAAAGATGTCACAAAGAAAGAAAACTACAGGCCAATATCACTGATGAACATAGGTGCAAAAATCCTGAACAAAATACTAGCAAACAGTATCCAACAGCACATTAAAAGGATCATACACCAGGATCAAGTGGGTTTTATTCCGAATGCAAGGATTCTTCAATATATGCAAATCAATCAATGCGATACACCATATTAACAAATTGAAGGATTAAAACTATATGATCATCTCAATAGATGCAGAGAAACCTTTTGACAAAATTCAACACCCATTTATGATAAAAAAAACTCTGCAGAAACTAAGCATGGAGGGAACTTTCCTCAACATAATAAAGGGCATATATGACAAACCCACAGCCAACATCATCCTCAATGGTGAAAAACTGAAACCATTTCCACTATGATCAGGAACAAGGCAAGGTTGCCCACTCTCAACACCATTATTCAACATAGTTTTGGAATTTTTAGCCACAGCAATCAGAGAAGAAAAAGAAATAAAAGGAATCCAAATTGGAAAAGAAGAAGTAAAGCTGTCACTGTTTGCAGATGACATGATACTATACATAGAGAATCCTAAAGATGCTACCAGAAAAATACTAGAGCTAATCAATGAATTTGGTAAAATAGCAGGATACAAAATCAATGCACAGAAATCTCTTGCATTCCTATACACTAATGATGAAAAATCTGAAAGTGAAATTAAGAAAACACTCCCATTTACCACTGCAACATAAAGAATAAAATATCTAGGAATAAACCTACCTAAGGAGACTAAAGACCTGTATGCAGAAAATTATAAGACACGGATGAAATAAATTAAAGATGATACAAATAGATGGAGAGACATACCATGTTCTTGGATTGGAAGAATGAACATTGTGAAAATGACTCTACTACCCAAAGCAATCTCCAGATTCAATGCAATCCCTATCAAACTACCACTGGCATTTTTCACAGAACTAGAATAAAAAATTTCACAATTTGTATGGAAACACAAAAGACCCCAAATAGTCAAAGCAATGTTGAGAACGAAAACTGGTGCTGGAAGAATCAGGGTCCCTGACTTAAGACTATACTACAAAGCTACAGTAATCAAGACAGTATGGTACTGGCACCAGAACAGAAATATAGATCAATGGAACAGGATAGAAAGCCCAGAGATAAACCCACACACATATGGTCACCTTATCTTTGATAAAGGAGGCAGGAATATACAGTGGAGAAAAGATATCCTCTTCAATAAGTGGTGCTGGGAAAACTGGACGGGTACATGTAAAAGTACGAAATTGGAATGCTCCCTAAAACTATACACAAAAATAAACTCAAAATGGATTAAAGACCTAAATGTAAGGCCAGACACTATCAAACTCTTAGAGGAAAACTTAGGCAGAACACTCTGTGACATAAATCACAGCAAATCCTTTTTGACCCACCTCCTAGAGTAATGGAAATAAAAACAAAAATAAACAAATGGGACCTAATGAAACGTAAAAGCTTTTGCACAGCAAAGGGAACCATAAACAAGACAGAAGACAGCCCTCAGAATGGGAAAAAATATTTGCAAACGAAGCAACTGACAAAGGATTAATCTCCAAAATTTACAAGCAGCTCGTGCAGCTCAATAAAAACAAAACAAAACAAAAAAACAACCCAATCCAAAAATGGGCAGAAGGCCTAAATAGACATTTCTCCAAAGAAGACATACAGATTGCCAACAAATACATGAAAGAATGCTCAACATCATTAATCATTAGGGAAATGCAAATCAAAACTACAATGACGTATCACCTCACACCAGTCAGAATGGCCATCATCAAAAAATCTAGAAACAGTAAATACTGGAGAAGGTGTGGAGAAAAGGGAACACTCTTGCACTGTTGGTGGGAATGTAAATTGATGCAGCCTCTATGGAGAACAGTATGGAGGTTCTTTAAAAAACTACACATAGAACTACCATACGACCCAGCAATCCCACTACTGGGCATGTACCCTGAGAAAATCATAATTCAAAAAGAGTCATATACCAAAATGTTCATTGCAGCTCTATTTACAATAGCCAGGACATGGAAGCAACCTAAGTGTCCATCAACAGATGAATGGATAAAGAAGATGTGGCATATATATACAATGGAATATTACTCAGCCATAAAAAGAAACGAAATTGAGTTATTTGTAGTGAGTTGGATGGACCTAGAGTATGTCATACAGAGTGAAGTAAGTCAGAAAGAGAAAAGCAAATACCGTATGCTAACACATATATATGGAATCTAAGAAAAAAAAAAAGGTCATGAAGAACCTAGGGGTAAGACAGGAATAAAGACACAGACGTACTAGAGAATGGACTTGAGGATATGGGGAGGGCGAAGGATAATCTGGGACAAAGTGAGAGAGTGACATGGTCATATATACATTACCAAACGTAAAGTAGATAGCTAGTGGGAAGCAGCCGCATAGCACAGGGAGATCAGCTCGGTGGTTTGTGACCACCTAGAGGGGTGGGATAAGGAGGGTGGGAGGGAGGGAGACCCAAGAGGGAAGAGACATGGGAAAATATGTATACGTATAACTGATTCACTTTGTTATAAAGCAGAAACTAACACAGCATTGTAAAGCAATTATACTCCAATAAAGATGTTAAAAAAAAAAACAAAAAAACTCAGGTTTACTAAGGATAATTTACATAGTATAAAATTTACCTTTTGTAGTATTAAGTTTTTTTAAGTTTTGACAAACATACAGTCACGGAATTACTACCATGATGAAGATATAGGGAGTTTCTGGCATGAGCAATAACTAATCTAATTTCTGTCTCTATAGATTTGTCTATTTTTGACTTTCCATATAAATAGAATCATGCAATATAAGGTCTTTCATGACGGATTTCTTTCACTTTGCATAATATTTTAAAGTTTCACCCATGTTATAACCTGTACCAATAATTCTTTCCTGTTTATTGCCAAATAATAAACCTCATTGTATATATATATATATATATATATATATATATATATATATATATATATATATATATAATAGAGCATATGCATTTGAATTCTTGTTGTACTTTCCAAAATGTCACCTATTAATTAACTAACTTGCCAAATTTTTTATTATTATATTATAATTTTCTTATTTTTGTATACTAACCTAATGTTTTTCACTAACATCTAGAAGAGCAAAACATATTTGCTAGAATACAAGCAGATAAAGTTGTTTTATTTTGTTAGTAATCCATGAATAATCATTAAAAAAATATTTCTATTCCCTTAAAGTATCAGAAAGTTTTAAGGTGTCTTCATATAGGGAAAGATCCCTGTGGGCATTAGAAAGTCTGCTGCCTTTTCACTAGTCTCACTTTTACTACAAATCGACAATGCACACAAAAATGAGACCTTTATAATTTTCTTATTATTACTCAAGTTATAAGACTTATTAGGCACTCAAAAATAATTGATATTTTTGATAACAAATTTTATTTGGTAAATGTTGAAGGCTTCCTCATACTTATGACGGTGAAAATGAATAGAATTAAATATTGGAAACTTTTGTGATGTTAAATTTATAATTATCTCTATGAATATTCATGGCTCTATTTAGCAAAGGGGGCTCAGGTACATGAAAACATGTAATTCGATGTATAGGATAAAACTTAAACATTTATATCTTTAAAACTATTGAAGCTCCTACTAAGATAGTTTCTCTGGTTAAGAAAAATATACCAGAAATATTTTCAGGTTTACTATCTCTAGGCTGAATTAAAAGTGAAAATTCTTATGAACAAAAATGTTAATTACCATATGAATTACTAGGTAAATTTATCAGTATTCAAAACTGTAATTTGAACGGCAGAGATTCAACAAAACCAATAGCAGTGCAGAAGAAATGGCAGGAAAGAAATTCTAAATATCCTATCACATCATTAAAATATGTGCCAAAGAAATCAGGATCATTTGTTTCGTTTGGTTTTTCTCTTTATCCAGGCAATACAAAAAAAAAAAAGGTGTGTTTTTATATTTTAAGATTATAATTAATATCAATGTAATTGTTTAGTGACTTACTGTTTACAAAGCATTGTTGTAAGCATTTCCCACAGGTAATCTTCACACCCAATCTTGTTGTGAATATTAAGTAAATCTATTTTCCAGAGAGTGAAACAGAGACAGAGATTAAACAATAGAAGCCAAATCATACACCAGGTAGTGGATGGAGTACCGACTCCACCCATAATTGTCCCACTTTCTTAATCAATTTATCAATAAAAACATTGTTAGAATCCACTTTGAGCCAGATTCCATGTCAAGGTGTGGGGATATAAGGTGAAGAGACAGCCATGGTTTACTTTACAATGGAATTTACAAATCCTCTATTTTTCCTTTGTACTCTTCTCTCCTATACTGATTACATTAAATCTCTCATGTTAGAAAACCATTTTAGTCATGAAAAATAGAAAGTGATCCTCTTTAATAGGCAAAAGATATTAAATTTTTACGAAAAAGGATATACTTCAGCAATTCCATTCATCAAATATATCTATGAGGTGGGCATTCACCTGGGTCCTGGAGAGAATCAGATGAATAAAACAGGAGACTTTCATTAGAAACTAATGGGAAACACAGACAGAATAATTTGAGTGCTAAAAGAAAATACAAGTACTTTCCTGTGGGAGGGTAGACAACTATGAGTTTCTCATGTTTATATCCTTGGTTCTTGGGAAGGTGCCACACAGCAACATTTTAACAAGGATTTGTGGAATTAAAGTAGCAATAACTTCTGTATAAGGGGAGTTAAGGACGATCTTAAGAAGGTGACATATAAACTGGCATCAAAACTGTAAAACATTAAAATGGCATCTCATCCATATCTAGGGCCACTAGAGTAAAAGTAAACTAACCAGAGATAATTGGTTTATTTAACTTTTAAAGTAAAATGTTTCAAATCCTAAATTGCCAATAATCCAATAAACAACTGATATTATCTTCTGAAAGCAATAAGGAAATGTCCATAAACCTTAGAAAGCTGACTGACTTACAATACAAAATTTATACCCATTATCCAGCAGGTGTATAGTTTTATATTTTTAAAAATTTTATCTATTCTTCTGGTTAAAATCAATGACCATAGAGACTTTGTAAAGTATTTTCTAATATTCGAATTATCTCAGGGTCTGTCTCAAAATAGAAACAACTTTAAAATTTGAACTTTCAACTCTGCACATTAAGTTATATCATTTTGCTTGTGAGATCAAAGACTCTACAACATTTTTACTCTCTTATATTCCCAGAATTTTTCATAGTAAACTTTTTTTGTACTGGTCCCCAAATACAGAAGACACTTGGCAATTATGAATTTCAACATGATAGAAAGTGGATCAGAAAAAGGTCAGATTCAATTCTTCAGAAGGATTTCTAAATATAAAAAAAGTCAGTTTGTTTGGGTTTCTGACAAGATTTAACTTTGAATGCCAGCAGCCTTAAAATGGCTTGTTTTTGTTCCATTTATGACTGTAGTGAAAGATTAGTTATTTTCCCCAAAATTGTTTTGTCCCCTTTTGCTTAAAACTATTAAATGGAACGGGGTGATAAAGCTGTTCAATTTCAACAAAGATAATCTAGCTATTTCAGATGAAGACGCTAAGAAATAACTAGGGCAGAAACATTTATTCATTTGTTGTAAAATCGTGAGCACTCAGAATTTGGCATTCCAGAGGTCTTGGTACACGTGGAATAAAGAAACTATCCAAGCACAAACTCACTTGTCTTCAGATCAAGGTGTTAATGGCATTTTTGTTGCCATCAGTAGTTTTCTAAATCTTTATCAATAAACTAGAGCATTGACCTGCAAAATTCATAAAATAAAAATGCTTTCTCTCACTTTTATTTCTCCCAAACATACTGTTGTTTGTATTTTACTATTCCCACCACCACTCTTATATGGGTATTTAAAAATAGAGGATTTTATAGATTGGGTAGAAAACATATAATATTTTTCCCAGTACTAGGTTTTTGGATTCTTAATTAGGATGATTTACCTTCTGGCTATATAATCATCAAAACAAAAGACAGTCATAACCATACAAAAACGTGTAGCTGAAGAACATTAGAGTACATTGCAGCAGCCTGTCTCTTAAAACTCATCCCAGGGAACTCCCTGGTGGTCCAGTGGTTAGGGCTCCACCCTTCCACTGCAGGGGCCACGAGTTCGATCACTGGTTGGGGAGCTAGGATGTTGCTGGCGCAGTCCAAAAAAAAAAAAAACCTAAAAAACCAAACTCATCCTAGTACTGTATCATCTATATTACTACTGAAATAATTTACCCCACATCCTTGCATTCTAAGCTGCAATCAGCTTCTTATACAAAGGGCAAACAGAAAAGATAACATTTATGATCTCCATTGCAGAACAAAGAAGGGTGTTTTTCTAATTTCATAAGAATTTGGATGGTAACTAAAAAAAACATACCCATGACTTAAACTATCACCTAAGTACTATTCACTGGCTTTCCTTCCCAACTGAAAAGTGAATTCTCATAGGAAACAGACTAGGATTTAAATAATCTCTTTATTCCCAATATCCTGTCCAATTAAGATGTGCTCAATAGATGTTGGATTAATTAATATCCCAAGTTTCTTATCACTAAACTCCAATGCTCCTATATATTCTCACAATATTATCTCCATGAAGAACGGAGAAATAGATGAGAACTGTTTTAATTTTCTCACTAGGAATTTCATCCTGTAACAATTGGAACTACCAGGGTGTGAGAAATTGATTGTAGAGTCCAAAGTAAGAATTACAGTCTTTTTCAAACACATGTGCTTGTTTATTGGGCTTGCAAATAATATTAAAACAATATTCCTCCTAACTGTTGAAGAGATAGTTTGGCCTATGTATATAACAGTATATATATATATATATATATATATATATATATATAATCTGCTACAGTCTGAAACCCCTTGTAATTGTTTTGACATAGAAAGCTGCAGCAATAAAGGTGGGTATCAATAAGTCAGTTGATAATTTGAGATTTGATTTCAAAATGTGACAGAAGAAGTTGACTTTAAATTCCCTTTCCTCAATAGCTAATTCCTTAGGCTATATAATCTGGCTGTAGCAAAAAGTTGATCCAAGATTGAAAATCCTCAACGAAACCTATCAGCTGCTCCTCAGAAGATTATCAACTAACCAACTTGATCCTTTCTTCTGCATAATTGAAGGATTTTTTCAGACAATTTAGAACCAGCTTTCCTGACATATAGTTATTTTTCTACTAAGTATCTCTGATGTTGGTTTTAATCTGGGGTATAATTTTCAAAGAATGGAAGAGATACTGTTTGTAGAAATTCAACAAAAGTAGCTGTTATACCTATTATCAATATCTTTTCAATCTATCGTATTGAACTGTTTACTATTTTCTTAGTTGGCAGTTTCACATGGTTCAAATTAACTAAAAGTTTTGCATGGATTTAAGGTTAGGAAGTACATTTTTATTTATGGAGAATCATAAATCATAATATTTATTTTCAAGGTCACACATTAATATGTATTTGAGAATTAATCTCAAAAATATTCAGTACTAAATTTTGGGTTTCAGATTAAAAATATAGCCATTGATTTTAGTACAGTAAAACACTACTGGAAGGACTTCAGCATACTCATACTCTGGCTTCACTGTGTCTTCACATTTTTATCTTCAAGCCAAGCCACATGGTTCTCTCATGCTATTGTAAGGCTGGGATGGGTAAACAGGGATTTAAGATGCACAACACAAATTTAACCAGAATAATTCTGTTTCTATTAAGATTTGAATTTTGAAGTAAAATTTTCTGTGAAAAAAGGTGCTCTGCAGCTTAGAAAATAGTAACAATATAATGGAGATTTTGGGTGATTGCCAGATGTGAACTATTTAAGGGCTCTACTTGTCTAAAGATGAATATCTTTTCCAAAACCATCGAATCTTGCAATGTTGTTAATTCTTACGGAAAATGAAATTGGGAAATTGGGGACTGGGGGTTTCAAATTGATGGACCTCATTTTCCTGATATCATCATTTATCATTTTGTCATACTCTCTGTTACTGTTGGTATAAGTAACTCCAATCTCTTATAAGATATGAAAATTATTCTGTTGTATTGATCAGTTAATCCTATTAAAAGAGACATGGAACTCTTGCCTCTCTGGTAGATCATTAGTGAGACCATTCATCAAAACAACACTGTCCAATAAAAATATGTGCCACACATATAATTTTAAATTTTCAAATAGCCCTATTAAAAGACAGAGATGAAATTAATTTTCATAATCTATTTTATTTAACTCAATAGATCCAAAATAGTATTATCACTTTAACATGTAATCAATAATTAGTGTAAATTCTCAGACTCTTCACAATTTTTGATTTAACTCTGTTCCAATAAATTTTAGAGACAGACTTTGGATTTTGATATTAATCTAATTTTCATATGTCAAAAAATCTAATTCTTCTAAAAATTTTCTTCAGCCCTTTAAAATGTAAAAACCATTCTTAGATTATGAGGTATAGAAAAGTAGGGAGGCTGGGTTTTACTGTTAGGCTCTAGTTTGTCGACCTCTAAGTTGTCACATTAGTAGGTACATAATTCAAAATAGTTTTTAAAGTCTGTCTTGACTTAATTTAATACTAATCAGTAAAAATTGGGTTAGTGTAAGAATCCAAGCTGGAAAATTTCATGAATTACCACTTGATTTTTGAAAGAATGAATAAGTGAATAAATTCCAATCAAGATTTTGACATTATTCTGGAAAGCCACAAATGATCCTTCCTTGCAATTTTTGATGGCTCATTTCTATTAAGGGGTCAGCTAAAGGAACCTGACATCTGGTATCTTTTTGCACAGTCTGTGGTATATGTTTTTATTCTCAAGGGAGAATACACTGTATCTAGGTCTATTCATTGTAGTCATTCATTTTGAAAAATTGCAGATGAGCACTTTGCCTTCAAATATACTCATATTTTTCATCAAATTAACTGATTCTAGAAAAACTTGTAACCCCTGTTAATGAATTTTAATTCATATAGCTCAGTATTATCAATATTCATTTAGTATAGGAAATATGCAAAAATCTTTCTAGGTAGAGTTGTCAATATTCTATCATCCAGAAAAATTAAAATATCCTTCACCTTTTCATGACTTCCAAAATAAAGAAAAATTGTCAGTATAAAAATGTGGTACTGTATAAATGAACCTCTTTGCACCCACTTATTTAGCTGTCCCTATCAATTCTCAGTCCAAGCAAATGAAAGAAGTTGAACATTAAATCATACTTTAATTTTAATTTTGAACTTTTAGAGCCAGATTTCTTTTTAAAGACTAAACTGCTCTAAAATAGTCATTAAAACATCATTTTTCTTTTTACCAACTATTTCTAGGTTTTAAAAGTCTAATAAAACCTCATAGATTAATTAGTCATGACCTGAAGTCATAATCTAAAATATTAGAATATTATGTTAATGTATTATTACATCAAAAACACATTTAACTGAAGTCTAAATGAAATGGATTATGCTCTATTATTAGAACTTTGGAATAATATCTTCAAAGTCAATGCACAATGTGCCATTTTAAAATACTTTAAATGTCATTTTATCTTATTCTTAGGAAATTGAATATACGATTCATTTCTCCCTACCTTATGCTGTGCAACATTCACCTTGGTTTCATACTTGTTTGGGGAAGAAATATTTAAATCATTTTTATTCTTTGTTTATTTTCACTATCCTCCAGCTTTATATTGGGCTTAGTGTTGATCTTGAATCTTCCAGGTATATAGGATGTTGTACTACAAGATATTTTTTGAGTAAAATTTAATTTTTTTTCAAAACCCATCTCACACACAGCTTGACTTACTTGGGATTTTTTAGATGCACAATGATGGAAATGCTTTATTCTTCATTCCTCTGCTTTAGTGGAAAGATAAAAGAGAAGATGAGTAGATCAAAACATTTGATTGTGAAATGGGTGCACTTTATGTACAAAGGAGATAAATTAGGAGACAGATTATATGGATTGAGTCTTGGAGGCTCTGTAGCTGCAAACAGACATGCTGAATATTGACTCACAGAAGTTCAGCTGTTTTATAGTGGAGATAATTTGCAAACTAAATGAAAGTGTTATTAGTTCTGCTGAACACAAGATTCTTCCAAAAAGACAACTAAGTCTTAAGGCAGTAAGCAGAAATGGTACTAACATTTATGTTAGACCTGGAGGATAGAGATAGTGCTGCTTGAAACTGATTATTTTGCCCAAACCAGTGGGCATACAAACTTTATAATTTGAGACAGGGAAAATTTTATGTGTAGTACTATTTAGCTAAAAAAAATTTAACATTTGAGTGTTCTTTTCTTTCTCATTATTATTGAGTTACTTTAAGATTAACATTACAGCTATGGAGACACTGAATATTTGGTAATTTTAAAACAAGAAAAAGCTTTAACTATTAAGTAAAATGTGTTATCCATGGCATGGCAATCCTGTCATAAATAAAAATAAGAAAAAGTGGTATATGACAACCACCTTATATTATGGTTGCCAGAGAGTTGTGGAGGCACAAAGGACAAAAGGAGTACAATTCTGGAGAGCAAGAGAACAGAGACACTCTCAGAGTAAACTAAGGATCTTCAGCTGTCCCTGGGGAAATCTGCTAATTCAAGCTACACAAAGACTAAGATTCTTTGACACGTTTAGATAGAGGACCAATATTGAGGAGAAACCAGAAGAGGTTTTAGTGATTATACACAGCTGGGAGAAAAAATAATAATAATTGAGGACTCAAGGAACATCATACATACTGCTGTCTTAAAGAAATCCTAAGTTCTGAAGAAGTGTGAGTTAGAAAGCAAGCCAAAGTACTGAATCAAAAATTTCTGAAAACTAAAGTGCATTTCTCTTAGTCTCTCGGGATTGAGAAGGTAATATACTAGATGTTCACTGAAAGACATGGAAGGACATGTCCTAGGAATAGGGCAAACTGGAAGTCATCTGCAATAAACCAAAACTGGAGCCCAGATTTGATCCAGTTCAGTCCACATATTGATTAAGTTTCTGGGCCTACTCTTTCTGGTGGGAGCTAAATTACTTCCAGCCAATGAACATTTTATTTTAATACAAAATATCTGTCACTAAACTTACTGTTGTGAGACATTTTATAAAAACAGGAAAATTGAACTGATAAACAAGGGTGTAAAATAGACATTAAAGCATAACAGTAGGTGACCCAGATGCTGTAGTTACCACAAATGACTTTAAATTATGTTAAAAAAAAGAAAAAGAAAAAACTAGAGGTAAAGGTAGAAAAGATAGACAAAAACATGGAGAATTGTAAAATAGAATGAGAATAAATATTAAAAAATGAATTTAAATTCATGAACTGAAAAATACAATAACTGAAATTAAGACTATTTGTTGGGTTTATCAGTAGATTGTATAAAACAAAACAAGATTAGTGAACTGTAATGCATATCAACAGAAAATCAATTTTGAAGCATAGACAGAAAAATTAATGGGAAAAACAAATGATAGGGAACTTGTGGAATAGAGTCTAAATATCCAAAATATTATTTGGAGGCTCAGAAAGGAAGGAAAATGTGAATGAAGCAGATAAAAGCCAAGAAATTTCTAAAACAACTTAAATACCTCAAGTTTAAGAAATTCAGAAAAGCCCAAGAAGGATAAGCACAAAGGAAATACAATCTAGGACCATTATAGTCAAACTAATAAAAACCAAAAAGAAAAATAAAACATTAAAAGAGCTAGAGAAGAAAAAATAAAGGGCAAATCATTTCTTTTAAACATCTTTATTGGAGTATAATTGCTTTACAATGGTGTGTTAGTTTCTGCTGTATAACAAAGTGAATCAGCTATCTATATACATATAGCCTTACACCCCCACCCTCTTGCATCTCCTTCACCTGCTCCCTATCCCACCCCTAGAGGTGGTCACAAAGCACCGAGCTGATCTCCCTGTGCTATGAGGCTGCTTTCCACTAGCTAGCTATTTTACATTTGGTAGTGTATATATGTCCATGTCACTCTCTCACTTCGTCCCAGCTTACCCAGCCCCATCCCTGTATCTTCAACTCCATTCTTCACGTCTGTGTCTTTATTCCTGTCCTGCCCTAGGTGCTTCAAAACCTTTTTTTTTTTTTAGCTTCCGTATATATGTGTTAGCATGCAGTATTTTTTTTTTCTCTTTCTGACTTAATTCATTCTGTATGACAGTCTCTAGGTCTAACCACCTCACTAAAAATAACTCAATTTCGATTATTTTTATGGCTGAGTAATATTCCATTGTATAGATGTGCCACTTCTTCTTTATCCATTCATCTGTCCATGGACACTTAGATTGCTTCCATGTCCTGGCTATTGTAAATAGTGCTACAGTGAACATTGTGGTACATGTATCTTCTTGAATTATGGTTTTCTCAGGGTATATGCCCAGTAGTGGGATGGCTGTCGTATGGTAGTTCTATTTTTAGTTTTTTGGGGACCTCCATACTGTTCTCCATAGTGGCTGTATCAATTTACATTCCCACCAACAGTGGGAGAGGGTTCTCTTTTCTCCACACCCTCTCCAGCATTTATTGTTTGTAGATTTTTTGATGATGGCAATTCTGACCAGTGTGAGGTGATACCAAATTGTAGTTTTCATTTACATTTTTCTAATGATTAGTGATGCTGAGCATCCTTTCATGTGTTTGCTGGCAATCTGTATGTCCTCTTTGGGTAAATGTCTACTTAGGACTTCTGCCCAGTTTTGGATTGGGTTGTTTGTTTTTTTGATATTGAGCTGCATGATCTACATGTATAATTTGGAAATTAATGCTTTGTTAGTTACTTCATTTGCAAATATTTCCTCCCATTCTCAGGGTTGTCTTTTTGGCTTGTTTAAAGTTTCCTTGGCTGTGCAAAAGCTTTTAAGTTTCATTAGGTCCCATTTGTTTATTTTTGTTTTTATTTCCATTTCTCTAAGAAGAGGGTCAAGAATGAAATTGCTGTGATTTATGTCATAGAGTTATGATATGTCTGCTTATGTTTTCCTCTAAGAGTTTTATAGTATCTGTCCTTACATTTAGGTCTTTAATCCAGTTTGAGTTTATTTTTGTGTATGGTGTGAGGAAGTGTTCTAATTTTATTCTCTTACATGTAGCTGTCCAGGTTTTCCAGCACCACTTATTGAAGAAGCTGTCTTTTCTCCATTGTATATTCTTGCCTCCTTTATCAAAGATAAGGTGACCATATGTGTGTGGGTTTATCTCTGGGCTTTCTATCCTGTTCCATTAATCTATATCTCTGTTTTTGTGCAGGTAACATATTGTCTTCAATACTGTGGCCTTGTAGTATAGTATGAAGTAAGGGAGACTGATTTCTCCAGCTCCATTTTTCTTTCTCAAGAGTGCTTTTGTTATTCAGGATCTTTTGTGTTTCCCTACAAATTGTGAAATTTTTTATTCTAGTTCTGTGAAAAATGCCATTGGTAGTTTGATAGGGATTGCATTGAATCTGTAGATTGCTTTGGGTAGTATAACCATTTTCACAATGTTGATTCTTCCAATCCAAGAACATGGTATACCTCTCCATCTATTTGAATCATCTTTAATTTCTTTCATCAGTGTCTTGTAGTTTTCTGCATACAGGTCTTTTGTCTCCTTAGATAGGTTTATTCCTAGATATTTTATTCCTTTTGTTGCCATGGTAACTGGGAGTGTTTTCTTAAATTCTCTTTCAGATTTTTTATTATTAGTGTTTAGGAATGCAAGAGATTTCTGTGCATTAATTTTGTATCCTGTTACTTTACCAAATTCATTGATTAGCTCTAATAGTTTTCTGGTAGCATCTTTAGGATTCTCTATGTATAGTACCAGGTCATCTGCAAGCAGTGACAGTTTTACTTCTTCTTTTCCATTTTGGATTCCTTTTATTTCTTTTTCTTCTCTGATTGCTATGGTTAAAACTTCCAAAACTATGTTGAAAATAGTGGTATGAATGGGGAACATTGTCTTATTCCTGATCTTAGTGGAAATGGTTTCAGTGTTTCACCATTGAGAACGATGTTGGCTGTGGGCTTGTCATTTATGGCCTTTATTATGTTGAGGTAATCTGCCTCTATGCGTTATTTCTGGAGGGCTTTTATCATAAATCGGTGTTGAATTTTGACAAAAGCTTTTTCTGCATCTCTTGAGATGATCATATGGTTTCTCTCCTTCAATTTGTTAATATGGTTTATCATATGGATTGATTTGTATATATTGAAGAATCCCTTTTTTACTGGAATAAACCCCAATTGATCATGGTGCATGATGCTTTTAATTTTCTGTTAGATTCTGTTTGCTAGTATTTTGTTGAGGGTTTTTGCATCTATGTTCATCAATGATATTGGCCTGTAGTTTTCTTCTTTTGTGACATCTTTGTCTGGTTTTGGTAGCAGGGTGATGGTGGCTTCGTTGAATTAGTTTAGGAGTGTTCCTCCCTCTGCTTTATTTTGGAAGAGTTTGAGAAGGATAGGTCTTAGCTCTTCTCTAAATATTTGATAGAATTTTCCTGTGAGGCCATTTGGTCCTAGGCTTTTGTTTGTTGGAAGATCTTTAATCACAGTTTCAATTTCAGTACTTGGAATTTGTCTGTTTATATTTTCTATTTCTTCCTGCTTCAATGTTGGAAGGTTGTGCTCTTCTACGGATTTGTCCATTTCTTCCATGTTGTCCATATTATTGGCATAGATTTTCTTGTAGTAATCTCACATGATCCTTTGTATTTCTGCAGTGTCATTTGCTACTTCTGCTTTTTCATTTCTAATTCTATTGATTTGAGTCTTTGCCCTTTTTTCTTGATGAGTCTGGCTAATGTATTATCAATTTTGTTTATCTTTTCAAAGAACCAGCTTTTAGTTTTATTGATCTTTGCTATCCTTTCCTTCATTTCTTTTTCATTTATTTCTGATCTGATATTTATGATGTCTTTCCTTCTGCTATCTTTGGGGATTTTTAGTCCTTCTTTCTCTTATTGCTTTAGGTGTAAGGTAAGGTTGTTTATTTGTGCTGTTTCTTGTTTCTTGAGATAGGACTGTATTGCTATAAACTTCCCTCTTAAAACTGCTTTTGCTGTATCCCATAACATTTGGGTTGTTGTGTTTTAATTTTCATTTGTTTCTAGGTATTTTTTGATTTCCTCTTTGATTTCTTCAGTGATCTTTTGATTATTTAGTCATGTATTGTTTAGCCTCCATGTGTTTGTAGTTTTTACAGATTTTGTCCTGTAATTGATATCTAGTCTCATAGAGTTGTGGTAAGAAAAGATACTTGATACAATTTCAATTTTCTTAAATTTACCAAGGCTTGATTTGTGATGCAAGATATGATCTGTCCTGCAAAAGTTCTATGAGTACTTGAGAAGAAAGTGTATTTTGGATTTTTTTTGGATGGAATGTCCTATAAATAACAATTAAGTCCATCTTGTTTAATGCATCATTTAAAGCTGTGTTTCCTTATTTATTTTAATTTGGGATGATCTGTCCATTCGTGAAAGTGGGGTGCTAAAGTTCCCTACTATGATTGTGTTACTGTCGATTTCCCCTTTTATGTGTGTTAGCATTTGCTTCATGTACTGAGGTGCCCCTATGTTGGGTGCATAAATATTTACAATTGTTATACCTTCTTCTTGGATTGATCCCTTGATCATCATATAGTGTCCTTCTTTGTTTCTTGTAATAGTCTTTATTTTAAAGTCTATTTTGTCTGATATGAGAATTGTTACTCCAGCTTTCTTTTGATTTCCATTTGCATGGAATATCTTTTTCCATGCACTCACTTTCAGTCTGTATGTGTCCCTTGGTCTGAAGTGGGTCTCTTGTAGACAGCATATACGTTGGTCTTGTTTTTGTATCCATTCAGCGAGTTTATGTCTTTTAGTTAGAGCACTTAATCCATTTGCATTTAAGGTAATTATCGATATGCATGTTCCTATTAGGGTTTTCTTATTTGTTTTGGGTTTGTTAATTTAGGGCTTTTCCTTCTCTTGTGTTTCCTGCTTAGAGAATTTCTTTTAGCATTTGTTGTAAAGCTGGTTTGGTGTGCTGAATTGTCTTCACTTTTGCTTGTCTGTAAGCGTTTTAATTTCTCTGTCGAATCTGAGATCCTTGCTGGGTAGAGTAATCTTGGTTTTAAGTTTTTCCCTTTCATCACTTTAAATATGTCCTGCCACACCCTTCTGTCTTGCAAAATTTCTGCTGAGAAATCAGCTGTTAACTTTATGGAGATTCCCTTGTATGTTATTTGTTGCTTTTCCCTTGCAGCTTTTAATATTTTTTCTTTGTATTTAATTTTTGATAGTTTGATTAATATGTGTCTTGGCATGTTTCTCCTTGAATTTATCCTGTGTGGGACTCTGCATTTCCTGGACTTGAGTGACTATTTTCTTTCCCATATTAGGGAAGTTTTCAACTATAATCTGTTCAACATTTTCTCAGTCTCCTTCTTTTTCTCTTCTTCTTTTGGGACCTCTGTAATTCAAATGTTGGTGCATTTAAAGTTGACCCAGGGGTCTCTGAGACTGTCCTGAATTCTTTTCATTCTTTTTTCTTTATGATGCTCTGCAGTATTTATTTATTTTATCTTCCAGATCACTTATCCAGTCTTCTGCCTCAGTTATTCTGCTATTGATTCCCTCTAGAGAATTTTTAATTTCATTTATTGCGTAGTTCATCATTTTTTGTTTGCCCTTTAATTCTTCTAGTTTCTTGTTTCTTATATTTTCTGCATTCTATTTCCAAGATTCTGGATCATCTTCACTATCATTCCTCTGAGTTCTTTTTCAGGTAGACTGCTTATTTTATCTTCATTTGTTTGGTCTGGTGGGTTTTTTTCTTTGCTCCTTCATCTGCTGTGTATTTCTCTGTCTTCTTATTCTGCTTAACTTACTGTGCTTGAGGTCTCCTTTTCCAGGCTACATGTTTGTAGTTCCCATTGTTTTTGGTGTCTCTGCCCCCAGTGGGTAAGGTGGGTTCAGTGGGTTGTGTAGGCTTCCTGGTGGAGGGCACTGGTGACTGTGTTCTGGTGGATGAGGCTGGATCTTGTCTTTCTGGTGGGCAGGACCACGTCTGGTGGTGTGATTTGGGGTGCCCCTGAACTTATTATGATTTTTGGCAGCCTTTCTCTAATGGGTGAGGTTGTGTTCCTGTCTTGCTAGTTGTTTGGCATGGGCTGTCCAGCACGGTAGCTTGCTGGTCTTTGAGTGGAGCTATGTCTTAGTGTTGAGATGGAGATCTCCGGGGGTGCTTCTGCCATTTGATATTATGAGGGGTCAGGAGGTCTCTGGTGGACCAGTGTCCTGTAGTTGGCTCTCCCACCTAAGAGTCTCAGTCCTGACACCTGGCCAAAGCACAAAGACCCTGTCAGCCACCTGGCTCAGAAGAAAAGGGAGATAAAAAAAGAAAGAAAGAAAAAATATAAATAAATAAAAAATATAAAGTTTTTAAAATAAAATTTGAAAAAATTATTAAAATTAAAAAATTAAAAAGTAATATAAAAATGAAAGAAGAGAGCAACCAAACCAATAAACAAACCCAGCAATGATAACAAGCACTTAAAACTATAATAAAATAAAAAATAAACAAACACACAGAAACACAGACAGGCAGAACCCAGGACAAATGGTAAAAGCAAATGTATTCAGGCAAAACCACACAAGGAAGCATACACATACACACTCACAAAAAGAGAAAAAGAAAAAAAATTTTTTTTTTAAAAAAGGAAGAGAGCAACCAAATCATTAAACAAATCTACCAATGATAATAAGCTCTAAATATTAAACTAAGATAAACATAAAACCAGAAAGAAATTAGATGCAGAAAACAAACCCCAAGTCTACAGTTGCTCCCAAAATCCATCGCCTCAATTTTGGGATGGTTCTTTTTCTGTTCAGGTATTCTACAGATGCAGGCTACATTAAGTTGATTGTAGAGATTTCATCTGCTGCTCCTGAGGCTGCACAGAGAAATTTCCCTTTCTCTTCTTTGTTTGCACAGCTCCCGGGGTTCAGCTTTGGGTTTGGCCCCTCCTCTATGTGTAGGTCACCTGAGCATGTCTGTTCCCTGCCCTGACATGACGGGGTTAAAGGAGCAGCTGATTAGGGGGCTCTGGCTCACTCAGGCTGGTGGGAGGGAGGGGTACAGAATGAGGAGTGAGGTGGCAGAGGCCAGCATGACATTGCAACAGCCTGAGGCACAACTTGTATTCTCCCAGGGAAATTGTCCCTGGATCACTGTCCCCTGGCAGTGGTGGACTGCACAGGCCCCTGGGAGGGGAGGTATGGATAGTGACCTGTGCTTGCACACAGGCTTCTTGGTGGCTGCAGCGGCAGCCCTAGCTTTTCATGCCTGTCTCTGGTGTCCGCACTGATAGCTGTGGCTCATGCCTGTCTCTGGAGCTCGTTTATGCGGTGCTCTGAATCTCCTCTCCTCACACACCCCAAAACAATGGTCTCTTGCCTCTTAGCTGGTTCTAGACTTTTTCCCAGACTCCCTCTATGTTAGCTGTGGTGCACTAGCCTCCTTCTGGCTGTGTTCACACAGCCAACCCCAGTTCTCTCCCTGGTATCTGACCGAAGCCGGAGCCTCAGCTCCCAGACCAGTCCTGGTGGGTGAACAGACAGGCCTCTCGGGCTGCTGAGTGCTGGTCAGCACCAATCCTCTGTGCGGGAATCTCTCCACTTTTCCCTGTGCACCCCTATTGCTACACTTTCCTCCGTGGCTCCGAAGCTTCTCTCCCCCACCCCCCTTCCCCTCAGGTGAAGGGGCTTCTTAGTGTGAGGAAACTTTTCCTCCTTCACAGCTCCCTCTCAGAGGTGCAGGTCCCATCCTTACTCTTTTGTCTCTGTTTTTCTTTTTTCTTTTGCCCTACCCAGGTACATGGAGTTTCTTGCCTTTTGGGAAGTCTGAGGTCTTCTACCAGTGTTCAGTAGATGTTCTGAAGGAGTTGTTCCACACGTAGTTGTATTTTCAATGTATTTGTGGGAAGGAAGGTGATCTCCACCTCTTACTTCTCCACCATCATTTTTTTTTCTTTTTTTTGCGGTATGCAAGTCTCTCACTGTCATGGTCTCTCCTATTGTGGAGCACAGGCTCCGGACGCGCAGGCTCAGCAGCCATGGCTCACGGGCCCAGCCACTCTGCGGTATGTGGGATCTTCCTGGACCGGGGCATGAACCCATGTCCCCTGCATCGGCAGGCGGACTCTCAACCACTGTGCCACCAGGGAAGCCCTTCTCCACCATCTTGAAGTTCCCTGGGACATATCATTTTCATTTCATCTGATCCTTCACAGAAAATATGGAAGCCAGAGAGAGTCAAATGTAAACTACTGAAGTAAATAAATGTCAATCTAGATTTCTATATTCAGAAACATGTATTCTTCTAAAATGCTATTGAAATAAAGATAGTTTCAGATAAATAAAAACTGAGAGAAGATATTGCTGGCAGGCCCACATTAAGACAAACAAATGAAAACAGTAAAAACAAAGAAATCACTTAAGTTTTTCATTAAAACTGAAAGAATGTGAGCAGATGAAAACATGAGAAAGCAAGAAAAAAATGAAGAAAACCAGAAAGTAATATTACATGGGTAAATATAAATAATACAAGGATCAGTGCATAATTATTTTAATAATCCAAAAAAAAAGACAGGGGACAAGAAAAAATGAAAGTAAAGTATTTGATCATTTTGACATCAAAAGCCAGGGCAACAGAAGAAAATATGAGTAAGTGGAACTGTATCAAGCTAGAAAGTTTCTGTACAACAGAGAAAACCATCAACAAAATGAAAAGGCAACCTACTGAATGGGAGAAAATGCAAATCATATATCTGTTAACGAGGTAATATTAAAAATATATAAAAAAACTCACACAGCTCAATAGCAATAAAAACCCAAACAATCCAATTTAACATTTGGCAGAAACTGAATAGACATTTTTTCTAAAGAAGAAATACAAATGGCCCACAGGTACATGAAAAGATTCTCAATATTACTAATTAGCAGGGAAATGAAAATTAAAACCACAATGAGCTATCACCTCACACCTGTTAGAATAGTTATTATATAAAAAAAAAGAAATAACATTAACATGTTGGTGAAGATGTGGAGGAAAGGGAACACTTGTGCAGTGTTGGTGGGAATGCCCTACACAGGAAGGTAAGTGTCTCCTCTTCCCATTTTCCTCTTTCCCACCAATTGTAATGTGGATAGGATGGTGGAAAATAGAACCATCATTCTGTTCCAGGAAATTGATGTTCAGGAAGTCAAAGAAATAAACCAAAGGAAGTCTGGTATGAAAGCCACAGACAGACACGAAATCAAACGTTGGCTTTTACCATCTCAAGCACTGTAATATTCCACAAGTTCCTGAAATTCTCTGAGCTTCATTTTTCTCATTTTGAAAATAAGGATAATGTTACTATGAGAATCAAATGAGATTGTTATTGTTGTGAGGATTATTATACTGTAAGAATAAAATAAGGTGTGTGCAAGCTGCCTAGGTTACTGTGCAACTACAGAAAAATATTATTTCTCTTCCTTACTCTTTCCTATTAACTCTAAACACATGTTCTATTAAGTTTTTCCCCCAACTATTTGGCCGTAGATATGTGAAGCAAATTAATCATGAAAGTGTAATTTCTTCTATCTAATCTTCTGTCAATTCTATCCAGTGTATTTTTATCTCCCATGTTGTAGTTTTCATGTCAAGAAGTTTAAGTCTTTTTAAAAATATAGAAGTTGCATATCTCTACTTCATATTTTGAGCATGTGGGATTCGTTATAATTATTTTAATATCCTCTGCTAATTCTAACATCTGTGTCAATTTAAGGTTCATTTTGATTGATGGCTTTTTCTCATTACAGTTGTATTTTCTTGTTTCTTTGCAAGCAAAAAAAAAAAAAATATTGGATGTCTCAGACTTTGTGAATTTTACCTAGTTGGATGCTGGATAGTTTTGTATTTCTATAAGGGTTCTTGAGTTTTGTTCTCAGATGTGGTTAAGTAATGTAGAAATGGTTTGACCATTTCACGTCTTGCTTTTAAGATGTGGTAATGGAGAAGTACTTAGTTGAGGGCTAGTTATTCCCTACTATTAAGCAAGACATTTCTGTGAATTTTACCCAGTACCCCTTTCTAGTCTGGTTGATAAGCAAGTTACTATTCAGACCTATGGGAGGGCTGCACCCTATTACCTTTAATCCTTTCAAGTTTTTTTTTTTTCCCCTGGCCTCAGTTAACTCTCTCATATGATCATTACTCAGCTGAATACTCCAGCTGGACCTTCTGTGGATATACAGAATTCTCTCCCTCTTTGTACCTCTCTCTCCTCTCCAGTACTTTCTCCTGTGAATGCCAGATGCTTGATCTGACTCTCAACTCCTCAACTTGTGGAGGGGAAATCCTGGAGTTACTTCATTTTTCTCCTGTCTTTCAATGATCCTTACTGTTTAATGTTTAGTGTCTTCAAAACTATTGTTTTATACATGTATTTTGTGTTTTTTGGCTGTTTTCTGAGAAATAAACAAGGCACATAAACCCATAACTGAAATACAATGTTTAAAAAAAAAAAAAACAGAACAAAACTCTGTGATGGAAGATATACAAAATCTTATGATAACACAGAAAAAGGAGCTAAAATGCTCTTTTGTTTTTATTGAATAAATAATAGATTTCTTTAAGGAAAAGATTATTTGTAAATATACAGAAACTATATTTTATATAATCAGTATTTTAATACAGTCTGAAAGGTAGTTTTCCAGTTATCTATTGATGCTTAAGAAACCAACCCACAGTTTAGTGGCTTAAAACAATATCAATCATTTTAATATGTTCATAATCTGGGCCATTAATGATTTGACAGAGCTAGGCTGGGAGAGTGTTCTATTTCATGTAGCATCAATTTGAATCACTTGAGGATATTCAGTTGATGACTGGACTAAGGGACCAAGATGGCCATGTTTTGGCAAAGGCCACTGGAAGGTTGAGTTCAACTGGGCCTTTTTCTTCTCTCCGTTCTCTAAGGGCCTCTCTGTGTGGTCTTTTACATGCAGGAGTGAGTGTGTGTTTCAAATGTGTGAATATGAACAGGCAAAGCAGATATTTCTAAGGGAAGACACTCCATGTTTGACTCCCTACACAAACACTATAGAAAAAAAATCTCTATAATGTCTTTTGTTTATAGCAACATTCCAGGGAACAAATACCTATAGTAAAAACCAAATTCTCAGAATTATTTATGGTTGCCTGGTGGAGATCCCAGAAATAAGTGATACATAATGCTATAATTTTCTAACGTTAAAAAGTGCTTTCTATTAAATATTCTAACATTAAGAAGAGCGCATAAAAATTGACATTCTTGATTTACAATTCAACCACTAAAATATAACAAATTTGAAATGATTAATCTCACAGCACAGTATTTTTAAGGCTAAACATGATAATAATTTCTAGTGTCCTTAAAATAAATCTATTGAGATATTACAAAGCTTAACACCATTACTTTTATAAAAACAATACATATAATTAAAAATACTCCTGACAGATACATAAAATGTTCCATTCAAAAGTTAGTAAATCATATGTATATGAAACCTTCAAAGTGGAGGGCTGAATTCTACAAAAAAAAAAAAAAATTAAAAGAAGGTGGTAAATTTTGGATGACTCTTTAAAACTTGAAACTGCATGTAAAGATGTTCATACAGTCACAGCTTTACTATCTGTTTCTATTCTTATGATTTTCAATAAGTTCTTCCCAAACTTGATTTTTAACATGTATTACTGTAGATACATTTGTTCCCTTTATAATGAATACAAGAATGCTGTTTTCCTATAATAGCTATTTCTTCATGTCCATAAAGTGTATCAATAGACTGAGCAAATTGTGTTTGAGAACAAAGTTCAAAAGTGATAGTAAAACATACACACACACACACACACACACACGCACACACACTTCCCCACAACTGTGAATAGAAGACAGTAGAAAAAGAAAGGTAACATATATAGTTCCCCTGAGTTCTGTACTAGGGCAGATCTCATTTAGCTTCTGTATAAATGACCTTGAAACAGGAGTAAACCTGACCATACCTTGCTTTGAAAACAGTAGACAGAGCAGAGTCGGGATAAAGCTACAGGGAAATCTTAATAGAATATAGCCGTGACTGGGAATGCTACAGATGAAATTTAATGTGGAACAGTCTCATTTTAACATCACATGGGAAAATGCGAGTATGTGGGGATGGTGGGAGAAATAGTGTATATAATTTAAAGCCAGAAATACAGGTGCTTTTTTAGTCCAAATAATATCCTAAAATGCTACATGTCCTGTAAGTGTGCACATTGTGACAATTTGTATGTAGATTCTAGAAAAATGATATAAACATATAGATGCTAACTGCTAAAGCATATCATCCTGTATGTGAATTAAACACTTGAAGTTGTAATAATCATGTATGAATACATGTACCCAGGGGAGTTTGTTTTTGTTGCACTCATTTTTATCTACAAGACAGTAAAAGCTCATATAAAAGTGACAATGAAGAATGGGGATGTATATGGGATATTAAAATTTTACTTGTAAGTGAAATTAGGTACTGCAGAGTAATCTAAAGATCAGTTAATGGGCAATTGTTTATCTACCTTTACCCAATATCTTTTAAAATTTTGTTGCTTTTTTTTTTCCTTTAGTAGTTGTGGTAGCTGTTTTTTGACAGTGATGAAAATACTCCTCTTTGTGAAACAGTCCCTCGTACGAGACTGTTCAAATGGTGGATGACCTTGAAGGTCTTACTGTTAAATTTCTGTTGCTGTTGTTAATTTTCATAAATAAGTTCATAGCAAAACAACTCCAGTTCATTTCCTCTTTCAAGGTTGAATTTATTAATCAATAAATACCTGCTTTCTTCATGTATATTCTGAGTTTTTTTGGTAAATGTAAATTTTGATGTTTAAAAGTAACCATACTACAAATCAGTCTTTGTCCATTTGAAGGTAAGATCAGGGCAGATGTGAAAATAGACTGAGAAAAGATCAGAATACTTAGGTTTACCTTCTTTACTTCAGCCTCCAAACCAGGTTAAGAAATTAAGCTGGCTGAGAGGTAGAAACTACTATAGGGATGCTGGGAAAAATCTAGATGTAAGTGTTTCTCCTTACAAAAGCAGATATAAACACATTTCCCCCTAAGGAACTGAGTCTTAGACCTGCAGAGCAAAGTCAAGTCACTATGTTTGAGAATTGCTTCTTGAAACAATTCAGAGTTTGTATAACTAAGTCCTATTGTAGCTACACAGTTTTAGGAGTTCATGTGTGAAAGTTGGGGAGACAGTGACCCTACCTCTTTAATTTACTCTTTCTCAACTTAAGAGCTTTGGCTCTGGAGTCAAAAGCCCTGCGATCAAGCCTTGACCCTAACACATGATCTTGAGGAAATTATTTAACATCACTCTGCCCTGATTTCTTTGTCTTTACTGCTAGCTCACAGAGCTGTTGTAATGGTTACTTGACATAATTCACAAAAGAAAGCACAGTGGCTGAAATAGAGGAAGTATTTATTGAATGTTAGACATTGATGATGCTGATAATTCTGCCTTCTTACCTACATATGTTTATAAAAAAAATAGAACTGCCAGGGCTAAAAAATACCAATTCACTGTTCTGTTTTATGATGAAGGAGATGACGATGATAACAAAGATGAAGAGGAACAATTTCTCACCTGTGGCTTTTGCTCTAAGAAAATGGCTGTTTATGAAAAATTTTGTATGACGCCTTGTGTGGTGCCATTTACAGAGAAACACTGAAGATGAAAATGATGATAATGTTAGTAGTAATGACAGTGATATTAAAATGATCACTTCCTTCAAGTAGAACATATCTTTTTAAATTCAATTATGCCTCTATGTTATACATTCCCAAATAACTTTTCTGAATATAAAAATCAATGAATCAGTAATGATTCACTGTGTCTAATATTTGCTAAATACTGTGGAAAACCCCAAAAGATCTTGCAACATTTTGAAGAAAATAAGTTATTTGTGGGTAAGAAATTTATCATACTCATCTGACTATTCTCCACCCATCTGACACAGGGCCTGTGTTTAGCAAAGCACTGCTTAAATATATAAGTAGTATATGAAAAATAATAACTTATAAACAGGACAGATACATAATTAGAGATACCATGAATTATTAATTGAATCATTATAATCCATCCAGAAAAGATGAGGATTAAAAAGGGTACACAGAAATTTAAAGCATAGTCTCTTAGGTGATTCACAATCCTGTAACTGCTTATATCCTTTTTTTTTTTTTTTTTTTTTTAAATTTGGCTGCACCACACTGCTTGTGGGATCTTACTTCCCTGGCCAGGGATTGAACCTGCACCCTGCACAGTGAAAGCATAGAGTCTTAACCACTGGACCAACAGGGAACTCCCAAAAACTGTTATCCTGAATATTCCATATTGAGAAGCAAAACAGGAGAAATACATAATTAAGTTTATTGGGAAAAATATTACTGAACCCAAGTTCATATACCTGACACACAATAAAGCCAAACAAACTGAAATGGCGGAGTTTGGGACAGAGAAAAGTTTATTGCAGGACTGAGCAAGGAGAATAGGTGGTTCATATCCAAAAAACCCCCAAATTTCCCTCAGGGTTTCAGCAAAGCACCTTATCCAGGTGAAGGAGGGGCGTCCCAGGGTATGTGATCAGCTTGTGCACAATTCTCTGATTGGTTGACGGTGATCAATCTCTTAAGGCACCAGAAGGTTTGGAAGTTACATGTTCATGATCCTCAAGTAGTTAATTTTTTCCTTTTGGTGGTGTTTTTTATTTTTAAACCACACACAACTTTTCTTTCTTTTTTTTTTTTAATTAATTAATTTATTTTTGGCTGCATTGGGTCTTCACTGCTGCACACGGGCTTCCTCTAGTTGCGGCGAGCGGGGGCTACTCTTCATTGCGGTGCGTGGGTTTCTCATTGCGGTGGCTTCTCTTGTTGTGGAGCACTGGCTCTAGGCACACGGCTTCAGTAGTTGTGGCACTTGGGCTTCAGCAATTGTGGCTTATGGGCTCTAGAGCACAGGCTCAGTAGTTGTGGCACACAGGCTTAGTTGCTCTGCAGCATGTGGGATCTTCCCCAACCAGGGCTCGAGTCCGTGTCTCCTGCATTGGCAGGTGGATTCTTAACCACTGCACCAACAGGGAAGTCCCTTGTTGGTGGTTTTTAGCATCTGAAAAACTCAAGAAATATGCATGAGATACTATTACCTAGGTACTTCAGAGAGACACTACAGCAGAGGATATGGGGGAAGGGTCTGTCTCAGGAAGGCCCCACAGAGTCCTGCTCAGTTACAAAAAGATTTTCTATGATCAAATAAATTTGAGGAGACCTAAGACAAACAGAATTAAAAGAGTTTTATATTTGCAGGACGTCTCAGACTATCAAATATAGTAATGTGAAATGGCAGCATCTCTAAAATAAATTAGAATGTGCAATCCTTAACCTATTCTAAGCATCTCATTGGACAGTTGTTCTAAGGAACTCACAGTATTCTGTGGAAAACACTTACTAGGCAGATTGTGTATACCTCAGATTCAGATCAATGAAATTGGTTCTTATCACCTGTAGTACTGCCCTGTGGGTCATTTTGGAAATTTTGAGGGTTGCTTTAGCCTTTTAAGTTAGCCAACATTTAACATATTTTAACATATATTATTCTATTGTATATTTTAAATTATTTGCTTTATGTTTCAATTAGGACGTTGCATTGTTTATTTTTAAATGTTATTTTGAAGATATGTGACATCGCCTATGAATTTTATTTTATGACAGATGTTAAAAATATTTGTTTATAGAAAGGAGACACTGGGACTTCCCTGGTGGCTCAGTGGTTAAGAATCTGCCTGCCAATGCAGGGGACACATGTTCGAGTCCTGGCCCAGGAAGATCCCACATGCCGTGGAGCAACTAAGCCCGTGTGCCACAACTATTGAGCCTGTAATGTAAAGACCACGAGCCACAACTACTTAGCCCACATGCCACAACTACTGAAGCCCACGCACCAAGCCTGTGCTCCACAACAAGAGAAACCACTGCAATGAGAAGCCCGCACACCACAAAGAAGAGTAGCCCCCTGCTCGCCGCAACTAGAGAAAGCCCATGTGCAGCAACGAAGATCCAATGCAGCCAAAATTAAATGAATGAATTAATTAATTAAAAATAAATAAATAAATTTATTAAAAGAAAAGGAAAGGAGGCATTGAATCTCAAAGTCTCGACCACTATTCTGAGATTATCTCAACTAAGAAGCTTTAATTAATGATTTTAGGTTATTACAGTTTATAATAATTTTCTCCTGTTGGAGAAGGATGTTGTTAAAAGCTCCCTGTACTAGAAGATAGAAGAGGTAAAGAGGAGGCATAAAATGTACTTTGGGTTTCTGGAATAGCATTGAGGTAGCCATTTCCTCTGTTTGATTGAAGTATAGTACATTTACCTCAGTCATCATGGGGCACTTTTTGGGGTAAGAAGAAATTTTCCTTTACCCTTCTAAGTTCTTCTGGCTTGTCTAAGAATTAAATTGACATGAGACAGATTAACAGGATACAAATTTTTAAAGAAGTTTAGTACCATGTATACATGGGAGAGACCCAGGAAAGCTGAGGAAAACTCACCAAAATGGTTGAAACCCTCACCTTAAATACCATCTTCAGCTAAAAAATAAAGGGATATTGGGGGTAATGTTTCGAGGCTTAAAAAAGGAGGAAGGCAACCCACATGGAGATGGAAAAGCAAATGTTTGCTAAACAAATGTTTGCTGGGCCATGTAGAGATGATGAAACAGAGTGGACTGATTTCTAGGCACTTTTGAGCTTACCTCACCACACCTAGCCCATATGTTTTGCACGTATCTCTGATGATAGCTCTATTCTGGGAACAGGCCCTCTATATAAATTCTTTTGGGTAGTTAAGAGAGAAGTAAAAAGGAAAGCCTCCTGAGACTTCTATTTCTTAAAAATAATCAACCTAAATTAATCCTTATGGCCGAAGAGACACATTTTAGGATGGTGAATTTTCCTACATGTTCCTCTGGGCAAATGGTTACCGTTAGGAGTGATAATTTCATGGTATGTCCTTATTTGAGCCTGGATTCTTACTTAAAGCTCAGGCTCTGTCACTTTGAAAACTAAAGTCTCCTAGCAAACAATCTACTCGTTTACTTAGCAATTTGAGCTGTGAGTGTTTTAATTAGTTCCCCAGCCATTGTTTTTAAATTAGAGAATTGTCAGCCTAAGCAAGGAAAAGTACACCTTTACTTAATTGATGATAGGTTGGTTCAGCCCTTACTCTGAACTCCATGAACCTTCTGACTGACAGAGTTCTCACAGCAATCTTTAAAATACACTCCTTTTCAGAATTTTCATGTTACCTCAAGGTTTTAGCTTTCTTTATATGTGTTTCTAATTCAGCCCTAGGACATCTGGATCTCCCAGGGGCCTGAACAACATTTTTGATAATTTTAAATTTGTTGCCAAAATTTAAAGATCTAAAGATTTTACATGAATATATGAATTTATCACTTCCCTTGAAAAATCTGACTTATCTGGCCACAGCGATTGTGCATTCTCACATGGAAACAATCAGTTGGACCTGAGTGGCTTTTGAATATATATATATTACCTATTCCCCATAATATCTGCTATTCCCTAGTGTTTGCCTAACACTGAGGCCAAGTTTTACTTGCTATTCAGTACTGTGCTTTATTGTTGTTCTCTTGATACTAAAGAGGGAAATGAATAAAGAGACTGCATGCTTCAAGAAACATTCTTATGTGTCTAATATTCAAGTTGTGTCACTGTCTAACAAATATTACTGAGATCCTGTTTTCGAGAAGCCCTGGTACACTTCTCTTATTTATATTGCCTGCTTGAACCCTAAAGTCATTTCTGTAGCAACAGTTGACTTTAGGGCTTAGATTCAACAGTCAGAATGTAGTGAGTAGTCTTATTCCTCTGCCATCTTCATGAAATTCTATTCTTTTACATTTGATACCTTTGACTAGAACCTACTCATTTGGGGTTTGCTTTTGTTAAGAAAAAAAATTGAACTTTGAAGTGTGTTAATAAGGTAAGTGTATGATTTAAGTCATACTTAAGATCTTTTTTTTGAAACAATATAAGCTTGAAATGGAGTATCTTAAGAGATTTGTGGAAATACAGATGAATGCAAGACTAAAGATGAATTTTAATAATTCAACAATTGCAGTGCCATATAATGCAAAGAATGTTGTACTAAGAATCAGGAGACCTAGACACTAAGAAGCTCGTTGTGAGCCTTTGAACAAACTACTTAATCTCCCTGGACATTAACCTACTCATATATAAAATGAATGTTGTGAAACATTCTCTATAAGAATGTTGTGGGATAAAATAAGAAAGTATTTAAAATTATTCTAGGACGGTTTAATATCAGTTGTAAGGTTTAATTATACTGTTCCATATTAAAATTCATAATTCAAACAAAAATGAGAAATAAAATAGTCCAAAAGATTTCAGATCCAGAGAGCATCAGCTTCTTCCCCAAATGAAGTTTATCTTTGAGTAGATGGTGGTCATCCTAATAAGTTCATGTCTAGAATGTGAAACATAAGAGTTGGTTAGAATACCACTGAGAACTAGATCTAAGTTATTGATAACTGAAAAAGATTATAATGAGGTGCATTGAAATGTATTAACAACGGAATCATAGATCATGACCAATTGATCACATTAAAGATGGAGTAGAAAACACTAGGAAAAAGTTCAGAGCAGCATGTGAAACAGTAGAATGTAATGCTGTCTTGAAAATTTGTCCTTATTTCTACCTATTTTCTTATGCAGAAATATGCTTTTTCATATTGTTCAGTTCTGATGGATGTTCTGCATATTGGTCCTATAACCTTACTTATGGGAGTGACAGGTCACCCAAATGAGGTCTGTCTGATCGTGTATCCCAATTCACAGTGATTATTCTAGAAATTATCAAGTAGAAAAGACTGTATCAGAGGTTTCTTCACTGAGTTATTTCAGACACAGATGATTGAGGAAGACTTTTTTATTTCCTTCTTCTCTGGTCATAGAGCCTATGGATTCAAGACCAATACTGTCAGCAGCCACTTCTTTTCCTCCTTCCACATTTACTTGGACTCGAATAAGAGACCATGAAATTACAGAGATAAGTGATGTGAGAACTAGATAGAGCCTGAGAACATTCAATTCCTTGGTTATTAGCACCCTTAAGGCCAACTCCACCCATTCTCTTTCTGTGTTTTTGTTCTCTGTTCCAATAAATGCCCCATTTCTCTCTAATATAATATGAGTAGCTTGCATAAGTATTGATTACCAAAGAACACTGAAAAGAAGATATCTTATCATAGAAGATAATGCCAGTCTATTTTTAGGGAATAATTAAACTGTAGTTTAAAACTCTCAAAACTAGTAAGACATTTAGGAAGGAAAATTGAGAAATTACTTTAGAGAGTGTTCTTTATTTATTACTATGTCAGAGCAAAGATTTTAATGTCAGTAACTCTTTGTAGAGAACTGAAAGAAATTAACAAAGATAGCTGCACACATTCTGGTGGTTGTCACCAGAAGAAAATTTGCTCTGAGAAAATGAGGGAGTTTTTTTTTTATGAGTTTAGAGATTTAAACTGCATAAAATTTAATATATATCACAAAAAGCCACCTACCCCCATAGTATTTCTTGATTTTAAAATGAAAAAAAAAAACCCTTAAGTTATGCACATACTTAAGATTGAAAAATATCTTCTGAACACACACAATGAATATTTTTTCCCATGCTTATCACAATTCTATCCCCACTCATTTGAATGCAATTTACCATCGTCATAACGTTCTGAGGGACAGCCTATAGAGATTGTGTTGTGATGTCAAATTGCTATATGAAAACAATTTTGATAAGCTCATGGACACCACATTATAATGACAAATTATAACGACAAAATGGTTTCGGTGTTTCCATGGAGACCAAATTACAATGTCAAATTGATGGCAAAATGAGGTCAATACAAATCTACACAGACCAGATTGAGATGTTAAAACAATGCAAAACAATATCACCACAGTTCTGGGGAAGCTATGCTATGATGTCAAGATGATGGGAAAGCACTATCTAGGATGATGACAAAACAGTCACAGAAAAGATGTCAGTGAAAATCTCAGTAGCATCTTTCATGATGACAGTACAATAGAATACTATTATTAATGCAGATTTCGCCAATGGTAGAATAAATCCAGTGAAACTGAGAAAATGGGAAGCTTACACATTTAAGTATTTTGACGCTAAACATCGTTTCATTTTAAGTTCTTAAGAACTAAGCGCTTAGTCACAGAAGTTAGGCTGAAAAAACTAAGCTATATTACTCAGTGGTGGAAGTTATTTATTGAAGAATCTGTTTAGATGTAAATGACTTTCCTCATTTACAACACAACTATCAAAGGACCCACAGGGAAATAGTCCGATTAATTCAATCCTCTCTAGAAGGCTTCCCAGGCAGAGTTTTCTCTTGAAATGTCTTTGAGGCATGCACCCTCCTCCCCTTGGGATGGTTGTCACACATTTTAGTTCTTCTTTCCTAAAGATGTTAAAATATTTACAGTTACATTTTTGTATTTTATAAATTATAAACCAAGTAGTTTAATACCTCCTTAAACCTGGCATTGTCAAAAATAGTATGAAGCATGATGTTATCTTCACTGATACAGATTATTCCCATTTGTTCTTAAATAATAAATTATATTGATGCAATTTATCTTGAATAAGTGCAATAAATATTTTAACCTAATGTTAATGACAATCAGTTCATCTGTTAAATGCAAATGGAATAGAATACATTTATCATGGTTTTGCCACACCATATCCTTTTTTTTCTTCCCTATAATGGTAAATCTGATTTCTTCTAGAAACAAAAGACAACATGTTATAGGGTTATAGAAACATTTTGATTACTTAAAAATAATACTTTCATAAATTACAAAAAGATAATGATACTTTGTTACATTATTTGAGTTTGTATTATTCTTACAAGTGTGAGCCATTCCAGGTTTGTAGATTACCATTCCATGTGGTGATAAAGACCATGCCTCAGAATGCAAACATTTAAATATGTTGGCTAAGTTAACTGGATGATTCACTTACATTCAACAAACATATTTTAGTTGAATCTATGTGCCAGATAGTATGCAGGGTCAATTTAATCAAATGGTTTTAGAGATTCATTTTACAAGATTTACGAATTGATTTAAAATGCTCATCATTTAAGTTGAACTGATCCATCTGCTATGAACACAGGAATCTCTGTTCTTTAGATTTTAGCTTCTTTCTCTTTGATGTTGCTTTCTCTTCCATTTTAAGGGGAAAGAGGATAAAATATTATAAAGGAAGAGTTCCTTGAGAACCCCCTGTCCATATAGCTACTGTGGTTATAAGACCCCCTCAGGGTGGAACACACAGGTCTCACTTCAAGAAATTGCACACAGTTTTCATTCATTCTTCAGGGGACACAGAGCCAGAGACAAAACATGCCTAGACCAGCATATTTATCCAACTGACACTAGTTCAAATTAAACATATGAAGAGGAAAAGTAATAATAATAATAAACCAATGGCCTTCCTAATGCAGAGGCTGCAGACCTTCAGTGGAATCCTAGCTCTACCAATGTGTGAAGTTTGGCAAGTCATTTACTTCCCTGAATCAGTTTTTTTCCATTGTAAGACACTAAAGACAAATAGGAAACCGTCTCTCTCTAAGCAGAGTTAACAAGACCAGCACCTGTGCTCCTGCAGCTGTGCTCTTTTAGAGTCTCAGAGACAACATAGGACTTTGTGACACCTTAGAATACACTGTTTTCTCCAATCCAAAGGGCACATGGGATATCCCTTATGGACCTTCTTTGTTATCTCGTTATCACCAATTAAACAGAGTTTATTAAAAATCATAGTCTACAATCATTTTGAACTTTTGAGAGTTTTTTGTAAGATCGAATATTACCTACATTTACAAAAGAGAACTATAGACCACTGCAGATAGAAAAAAAAATAGATGCTGAATGAAGCAGAGGTAATTGACAAAACCGTGATGGAAACTGTAAGGTAGAAAAAATAATTTACCCTCTACCATTCTATGCTCTTGGCTGCAGCAACCCTATGCGCCCCCCTACCCTGGTAATAAATTACAGGTTAACAGGAGAAAAATAAACAGAAATTTAATAATAATGTGTATACCTCCGGTATACACGGGAGATGACAGGAAAACTGAGTAACTCCCCAAACGGCCCAAACTGCCACCTTAAATACCATCTCCAACTAAATACAAAAGAAGATTTGGGGGGTCGAGGGAGCCAGTATGACAGGCTATCAGGAAAAGCACAATGAACAAAGGTAAGTTTGTTATGCAGATTTAGGTCCTTGCCTTCTCCACTGATAAATTTCTAGAGATTTAGCCAGCCATCTCTTCCTGGTAGAGAGAGAGAGAGATACCCCCTTACAAACGGAGATTTCTCTTATGAATGTAACTGTATCTTATAAAAGGAAAACTTCTACTTAGTTTTCCGAGCTTTGCTGTATCTACTGTTTCTTAAAAATAAACAGCCTAAAATAATTCTTATGCTAAAGAGGCACATTTTAGTGTGGCAAATGCTGCTCCCCTTCAAAATAAAGTAACAACAATATGGTAGCAGTGGAGGTTCCTTAAAAAACTACAAATAGAATTACAATATGACCCAGCAATCCCACTACTGAGCATATACCCTGAGAAAACCATAATTCAAAAAGAGTCATGTACCAAAATGTTCATTGCAGCTCTATTTACAATAGCCCGGAGATGGAAACAACCTAAGTGTCCATCATCAGATGAATGGATAAAGAAGATGTGGCACATATATACAATGGAATATTACTCAGCCATAAAAAGAAACGAAATTGAGCTATTTGTAATGAGGTGGATAGACCTAGAGTCTGTCATACAGAGTGAAGTAAGTCAGAAAGAGAGAGACAAATACCGTATGCTAACACATACATATAGAATTTAAGAAAAAAAAATGTCACGAAGAACCTAGGGGTAAGACAGGAATAAAGACACAGACCTACTAGAGAATGGACTTGAGGATATGGGGAGGGGGAAGGGTAAGCTGTGACAAAGCGAGAGAGAGGTATGGACATATATACACTACCAAACATAACTACCAAACATAGATAGCTTGTGGGAAGCAGCCGCATAGCACATGGAGATCAGCTCGGTGCTTTGTGACCGCCTGGAGGGGTGGGATAGGGAGGGTGGGAGGGAGAGAGACACAAGAGGGAAGAGATATGGGGACATATGTATATGTATAACTGATTCACTTTGTTATAAAGCAGAAACTAACACACCATTGTAAAGCAATTATACTCCAATAAAGATGTTAAAAAAAAATATGGTAGCAGCACAGATGAAGTCAAGAAAGGAGGCTATAGTTATATACTCTTATTTTTACTTTCCTTCTATCTCTTATGCCCTATCACATATTTATTTGAATGTAGCTCATTATTAAATTTTATCTTTACCTTTTATATAATACCTAGTGCAATAGAAAGTTCTAGCCTTTGCCCCCAGCTCTGGGGAGGTTACCTCAAAGCCCTTGGAATGTCCTGCTTGATAAGGGTATCTGTTTAAGTGGGAAACTTGGGCCATGTCAGTCCATGCTAAAGTGATTTTTGTTGGGGCTCTTAGGTCTTATAGTATCATCTTGACCTCTGGAGGGACTACAGACTAGGATTAGCCAATATGAAACGTGAGATCTGTCAACGTGACCAACCCCCAATAAAATCTCCGTCTTAAGGCTTCAGTGGGTAATATTCCCTGTATATTGCTAGGAAAAATAAGTGAGGAGTCTGGCTTCTGGTTAAAAACCTGTGTGTGATTTTTCAGGCCTGACCGTAGGTAATCACAAAGGCTTTACCTGGCAGGGGAAAGTTGCCCTCCTCATGCCAGACTTGGTGCACAGCTGGTGCATGCCTGTCTCTGAAGGAGGTTGCAGTCAAGGACTCAGGTCCTTCTGGCATGTCATGCTTTTTCACATATTTACATTCCTAACCCTGGTGCCTTGCTTTCCAGTTCTCCATCTAAGGTCTTCAACTGAGGTCCTCTTCAGGTGCATCTGCCAAGGACTTCTTACTAGGGGAGGAGAGGGAAATTGGGAATATACTCTTCGTTGCTCTTACTCAGTACCTAGTACTTTCTCCACTCTACCCCTCCCTTTCCCCATCCCACCGATCTCAAAATCCATAAAATTTTGTGCAGGACTCCCTCAGAATTGAGAAGATTCCCATGTCTGCAATGATTCACCTGACCCTAAACCAGTACCCGTTCCCTGGGGGAAAATGGAATATGGGGAGTCAGTGCTTTCTCTGGCTTTAGACTTGCTTGTATCATAGTAATTGAATGCCTAACTGTTTCATTTTTGGCTTGTTGCTTTTATTGGCTACTAGGACACCTGGCAACTCAGCTTTCCCAGTTCAGCTGACCTCCTGACTACCACCCTCCTCACCACCCACAGTTCCACTGGGAGAGGACAACTGGAAGGACTGTGCTTAGTTTCTGCTGGTCCCTGTCCTACGTGCTTTTTCCTCTTGCTGATTTTAATATGCATTTCTTCACTGTAATAAATCGTCCCATGAGTATGAGCTTTGCTGAGTTTTATAAGTCTTAGTGTATTATTAAAACTTGGAAACCTCCAGAACATGCATGTATTTTATTTTATTTTTTTAAGATATTATTTTGATGTGGACCTTTTTTAAAGTCTTTATTGAATTTCTTCCAATATTACTTCTGTTTTATGTTTTAGTTTTTTGGCCGTGAGGCATGTGGGATCCTAACTCCCCGACCAGGGATCGAACCCACACCCACAGCATTGGAAGGCAAAGTCTTAACCACTGGACCACCAGAGAAGTCCCATGCATGCATTTTAAATTATATCATTAAGAAAACTATGTGTGAACACTGCTTTCAATACACATGTATATTTTCTCAACTCAAATGTAAGAAATCAGAAATCTTCCCAGAAATTTGTTAAAACTTTATGTAGCACCATCAATAGCATTTAGTTGTACTTTTGCTTCCATAAAAAGGACCAAGAAACTCTTGGCGGGTGACTTCCAGTTTTACAATACCTGGACCAAACAGGGTAGGTATATTTAGCTGCATAGAACATGAGATGTGAAAATGAAATAGTAAAATTACAGCAAAATCATTTGCTTTAAAAAATGGATTTTCCTTATAAAAATGATTTCTGTAACTATCAAGCATTCCTGCAGCATTAAAAAAAAATCAAAGTTGGTATTTCAGAGCTGAAAGGGAATATGATAGCCAATTCAATGTACTAATTTTTAAATTTTAATTTAATTTTTATACAACAGGTTCTTATTAGTTATTTATTTTATACATATTAGTGTATATATGTCAATCCCAGTCTCCCAATTCATAACACAACCATTCTAAAGATGCTACCTCTCAGAATTCCACCCCCTGCCTATTCAATCAAACACTAATCTAGGTACAGCTGTAAAGAGACTATGAAAATGTAATTAAGATTATGAAGTTTAAAATAGGGAGATTTCCATGGATTATCCAGGTGAGCACAATCTAATCACTTGTGCCTTTAAAAGCAGAGAAAGTTCTCTGGCAGAGTTCAGACAGATGTGGCAGAAAAAGGAAGCAGAGACAAGATGAGGCAGAAAGGAAGGTCAAAGAGATTTGAAACATGGCAAGAACTAGACCTATCACTTACTGGCTTTGAAGATGAGGAAAGGGACAATAAGGCAAGGACTGTGGATGCTTTCTAGAACCCAATGGCCATCAAAGAAACAGGGACCTAGTCGTACTGAATTCTGCAACACTCTAAATGAACTTGGAGGTAGATTCATTCCTATAGACTCCACAAAAGAATGTAGATGTCTTGATTTTGACCCTGTGAAACCCAGAGAATAGACAGCTGAGCCATTCTGTGCCCTGAATTTTGAGTTGCAGAACTTGCAACTGGTTTTGTTTTAAGCTGCTAAATTTGTGATAATTTATTATGGCAGCAGTAGACAACTAAAACCATTACTTTTACAATTTTCTTTTTCTTTTTTTCTTTCCTTTTTTTGTGGTTTGCGGGCCTCTCACTGCTGTGGCCTCTCACACGGCGGAGCACAGGCTCCGGACGCGCAGGCTCAACGGCCATGGCTCACGATCCCAGCCGCTCCGTGGTACGCCGGATCCTCCCGGACCGGGGCACGAACTCGTGTCCCCTGCCTCGGCATGCAGACTCTCAACGACTGCGCCACCAGGGAAGCCCCTTGACAAATGAATTTAACAAGTTAAATACAAGGTCAATATACAAAAATCAACTGAATATATATAACAGAAACAAAGTAAAAAATAAAATTGTAGGACTTTGGGGCTTTAAAATTATTAAAATATTTTCTAAAACTCATAGTGACTTTTTTCTTTGTCATCTGATCAACTGAATGTGTGATACTGAATTTCCAAACTTCTTAGGATTCTTCACCGTTTAGCTACAATTTTGATTGTTGCTCTTGGAAATGGTAGTTATCATAATGAGAAAAATAGTCTCAAATGCCAGGCTCATCTCTTTTGGCCCCCTCAACTTTTGGATCTGGTTGTGCAAATTCTCACTCTACTTATTGTAGGTAATTCTTGTAGTTTTTGGTAATTCTCTGATGTTTTCAATTTGTTTTTTATTATTATTATTTTAATATTTCTCTAAAGCTAGTTAGTGATTACAAGAAGTATAATCGTTTTGGAGTGAAAAAGTTCTTCATGCCCCTCCAATCAGCTTTCAAAATTAAAGTTAGAACCATTTCCAGCTACTCAGTTTAATAAGAAATTGAGAATCTTGCATAAAATTATCCATATTGAGAAATTCAACCTGATTTGAAATTATGTTTCTTTCTACCTGATCTAGCATTCTCAGAATTCATGTGTACCTACTCCCTAGATTGTTGCCAACATAAATGATCAAGTTATTGAAATTCTTTTGGCATATAATCTTTATTATGCTGACCTTAACTGTATATTTACCAGCTCGGACATGCAGGAAACTGACTCTATTTAAATTTCTAGGAACAATGAGATATGGTATATGGAGTAAGCAAGATAATTCACACACATTTAAAAAAAGAATTATTTTGTTTACCTTTCTTCAGGTAAAGTCATTATAGTATTGTCAGTCAAAGCAAGAATATCCCATCAGAGAGATGTTCTGAGAAACTAAGAGATGCTCTGAAAGAAAGAGAGGATGAGAGATTGTTTCTATAGGCAAGTGGAGTTTACATATTTGGAATACTCAGAGCCATCTATATTATTTCCAATGACCTCTTTCCAGTTCCCAGCCTTCTACTCTGCCTGAATGAGAGCTCTAACTCTTAAGTAGCAAATTCAACCTATGTTCTAACTTAGGAACTTACAGGCTATATCTATCTACTTTCAGTGGTCTGGCAAGTTTACCAATTCAGATAAGTTTGTTAATTTGAATTAAAATTCCAACTTGTAGAATGGACCAGTTTTCAAATAGATGGTTCCAGATCACCAAATTTGGACAAAAAAGAAGAGCTTTTTCCAAGCTATCCCCAAACCAGTAAAGATTGATAGCTTACCTAAAATTAGATTGGTGTGTTAGATATTTAGGTAAGAACAGTCTTGAGAAAAGGCTATCAGTCAAAATGTTGCTGACATAAACAATATTGAAATAAATAGCTGATGAGGCACACTCTGTTGAAATAAATGTTCATTTCATTGCAATATGCCTCATCAGCCATTTATTGCAATACTATAGATATGTGTAGTATAAATAACAGAGTTTATAATAGGTTGTTATTAACCAAACTTATAAAAATATAAATTACATATTTGTACATGATAGGTCTTATAAATAAGTAAATATATGTGTATAGTATGAGAGATAAGTATTTGTGATATGAAATACTTTTTAAACTCTGAATCAAGCAATGTATTAATACCTAGAATTAAGATGTTGTTTATAATTGAATCTTATTAATTTATTACTGGTTCTGATGATACAGAACACACTCTCTTTACAGCTGCAGTCCTCCAGAAGCATCATATTGTATTGGTAATTGGAATGTGGACAAAATAACGAGTCTAGCACCACAAGATTTTTCGCTTTATTCTCCCAGCAACAACAACAAAAATCATTTAACCATGACCTTTTTAAAGTCCTTCTATTTTGTGGCCATTTGAGTATCTACTTTTTTCAGACTTTGAGATATAAATGTTATGGTGGCATAAACTCTAAACCTAAAGACATAGATTCAAGTCCTGGATCTCCAATTTATTGACATAAAAGAAAAAGTCATTTAACTTTTCTGCACCCCAGTTTTCTCACATGCAGGATGAAAGGGGACAATTAGATACTTCTCAGGTTCGTGCCAAAGCTAATGTACTGTAATTCTATGGATTGATTTTTAAAAATATATCCTCTCACAAATTTGTCTTAAGTGTCATTGTAGTGTTTCATAAAAAGCTAAGAAATAACTAGAGAAAAAGCTTTCTCTCCACATATCTACATTAGGATAAAGATTATCTTCCACTTGAAAAAATCTGAAACATCGAAGTACTAAAAATGCACTTGATTTATAAAAATAGTATTAGACAATTGAAGGCTCCTGTAAGCAACATATAATTCCTGTAACATAACATAGAAAACATAAATAAATTTAACTCAGAACTGCAGGGTTAGACAACTCCAAGGGGTACCACTCATTATTTACATAGAACACCTTTCAGATCCTTTAAATTTTAAAAGGCTGAAAATGCATAATATTAGTGTGAATATAGAGATCAAGGCACTCTAATGTACAGAACATTAATCCTTGATGGACAGAATTTGCTTAAAAATTATTTCAAAATTTATATGTACATTTGCTTTGATTATTTTCACTTCTAGGATTTTTATTCACAGGACACATGTGCACAGTTGTATAAATATGGATGTTCTTTCCAACATTGTTAAGGAAAATCAACCAAACAGAAAAAAAAAAGATTTAAATAAAACAAAGAGAAACAAATGAATTAGGAGAAACTAAAAATCTGGTAGTAGGGGTCTGCCTACATAAACAGATGCAATATTATACAATTATACAAAATTTACAAATGCACAATTAGTCCACCATCAAAAATGTAAAAGAAGTTAAAATGTGTGTACTGAAATGGGCAAATTTACAAGATGTACCATATTTCATCAATTTTAAGATGCATCTCTGCATATATTAACATTCCTGAAATTTAGATAATGTCAAAATCCTATTTTCCAGGGGGAGTTTTGATGCAATTTCATTGCCTGCACAACAAAACACCAGGCTCAAACTTGTGGAGTAACGGTCAACTGCCGGGAAGTGAAAGCTGGTCAGCTACATGTAAACCAATGAAATTAGAACACTCCTTCACACAATATACAAAAATAAGCTCCAAATAGTTTAAAGAGGTAAATATAAGATGTGCCACCATAAAACTCCTAGAAGAGAACATGGGCAAAACATTCCCTGAATAAATCATAGCAATATTTTCTTAGATTACTTTCGCAAGGCAAAAGAAATAAAAGCAATATAAACAAATGGAGCCTAATCAAACTTAAAATATTTTGCACAGTAAAGAAAACAATCAACAAATGAAAAGATGACCTACAGAATGGGAGAAAATATTTGCAAACATTGTGGCCAACAAGAGGTTAATATCCAAAATATACAAACAGGTAATACAGCTCAATATCAGAAAAACAAACAACCCAAGTAAAAAATTGGAAGAAGACCTAAACAGACATTTCTTCAAAGAAGACATCCAGATGGTTCCTATGTTTTTTATGGCTTCTTTTAAGAATTGCTAAATCAAGGGCTTGAAAGAACAAACACTAATATTGTGAGAAAAAACTATGACTTTTGTGACTACAAATTTAAAAAGTAATTTCAAGTGGGTGGTTTTTAAATATGAAATTGTAGGATATCTTAGCCAATCTTTTTTGTTTGAATTTTCCTTTTTGATGCATGTACAAAATAGCCTATGAAATATGTGTCTAATTAAAACTAAAAGAACAAATATACTGTGTTTACATTCTAAATGATAAAAAACCATCACATTATAGTTTAACTGGTAGCATTTTTCTTTTCTCTTGGAACTTAAAATAATGGTGCATCTTTTAATAGATGATGTCTTAGATTGGATGAAATATGGTATTGTTAAGTGAAGCAAAAGGATAATACAAAACAGGGAAACCATATATTCTTATTTCTGTGGGAAAAAAATTAAAAGAGAATTGACTTTTGCATCCATGTACATGGAAATTATCTGGAAAAATACAAAAGAAATTTTGAAATGTGGACAGGGAACATGGAACCTGAATGGGAAGTGGGAGTTTTTCATTGAACTTCCTTTTATACTTTTTTTTTTTTTTGCCATGTGCAATTTTCATAATAATGAAATCAGATTATCTTCATACTTCTACAGAAAGCGTTGAATGAGACCCAGCAATAAAAAAAGTATTGATAAGACTGCCTAAATGATTACAATTATAATAATTTATATAGCATTTTTTACATTTCCACACCTTTATATCTCCAGTTTGTACTTTTGAAAAAGTTAGAAAATGATGCATTAATACTTAAGTAAAATTGCATAAGGTAATTTCCTCTCCATTCTATCTTCTTTTTATCTCAGAGTTTGCCCACCTCATTGATTTCCATGATCATTTGACTGTTGCCATTTCTCACTCAATATTTACTCAAGAGGAAGAAGAAAGATGAATTTTTCACAGCACACTTTTGAACAAACTCACAAGAAGGAATACTCAATTTTCAAAAAATGAATAACTTATGCCAGCCCATGAATACACATACAAAACAATTATTTACACAAAAATAAGTTATTAAAATGAGAATCGTCATTTATGGACAATTGAAAAGCAATGAATCTGATACACTATATTTGTAAACAGTATCACTTATACAAAAAAAGTGCTGTGAATTTCTCCTAAATTATTAAGAAGCCATATGTGGCTAAGTATATTATTTCCTCTTATATTAATTTATTAATGTGAACTATATTTTTAATATAAAATGATTTTATGAGAATACAATGCCCCACATCAGTACTGGTCCATCATTAGAGTACGAGCCTTGTATATTTATGAAAATTCATCCCTAGCATTTTTATAGAGCCTAGAATTAACAATACCACATGTTGTTAATATAAGGTTAAGAGGGCTGTGGGACAAAGAATAAGGTGAAATTAATGTACATAGGATAGATATTGTTAGCCAATGCAAACTCGTATACCTAGATATTTTCATCTGCTTTCATCTCCATGTGCTGAAACGTCTAGTTTATATGTTAACATACAAACACACACACACACATATTCACACAATAGCACTTGTTCTGTTGTTTTCTTTTGATCAGCTAGCCATAAAAATCATATTCTTATTTTGTGTTCCCATTAATCATGTTTCTATTGTGTTATCAATCTCAGGAATTATGCATTATAATATTCAATATGACCAAGGGTCTGATTGCAAAAAAAAATATATATATATATATATATATCATTTTCCAGGAGAAATAAGATTAAGTAAATCACTATAGTCATTAGGTAAATAACTACTACCATGCAACATGATATTACATCACACTAAATATAATTACTTTAAAGACTTTTTATAGTTGCTTTTAAGCTTTTGAGTTTATAATTAAGTTGACATAACTGGTTTTTAGACACCTTAAATAAAAAATTCAAATTAACAAATATTTATTGAGTACCTAATAAGCAAAAAAAAGACTGTATGTAACATAATACGATAAATAAAAAGATTAACAACAAACTTAGAAATATGTTCTTGAGAACCATCTGTTATTTGTATTGTTTTCATAGTTATAGAAATACACGATGTCATTGCAATGTTTGTTTTTTATCCTATTATCAATAATCCAGGAGAGTGTGATGGAAGTTTACAGAAAACCATTTAATTATGAAATTAAGTTTTCTTTGCTCTGTATGTAGTAATTAGTTCATATAGTGCTAGAAATCACAGCATTGTTTTTACATAATGCTCAACTATTGTTAGTATAAACTATATTAATTATAGCTCTGTGATAAAATACTTTATTATAAATAAGTTTGTTGATTTAGAGACAGCTGAAGAGAAAAGCAAAATTCAAATCAGATGTGATAAACCTGAAATATATGAATCTCATAATTGGAGCCCTAAACAATTATTATTATTGAATTAAAATAAATAGCAAGGATAATACATTTTTCCTATAACAAGTAGGGCAATTTCTGTGAATCCTAACATATGCTTATCAGTATTTTAAAGGAAATGTCCATCCGCTTGAGGTTTGTAATGTCATTAGACACATTATCACTGTCTACTTAGTTTGAGAGTAATTTACACGAGAAAATATGACACATGAAATCTGTAGAATGCCTTAACTTTGAATCCATTGCTTAACAACAATACATTTTGAATTCTAAATCCTATGTGAAGGCTTTGATTAAATGGCTTCTCTAGGCAGAATTTGTAATAAGTGTGTCTTCTTGAAAAAGATAAAGCTGGCTTCTTCAGTGAAGTAAGTTGCCTCTGCTAACATGGTAAGTCAAAGACGCCGTTTGTCACAAGATGAACTTTTCAGACACTAAATTAGGAAGTACTTTTGTGTAATGTTCTTGAGAGTATTGAGCAGCGTATTTCTGATTCTGATTTGTTTAAATCAAAGTAAACATAAAATTTAAAAGAAAATATTAAAACAATAATATATCTATGATAGAATTTTAAATGCCTGTTATATGCCAATAGATTGTTAAGTAGAAAGCATGTTATTTCTAAGGATATTTCATCACTACAGTTAAGTGCTTAATATAATATTTCCTAATGTTTAATCAGATCTTTAAAATTTATATATTAAATGGCAAATCATTATTAATTGTTATAAAATGGCCAAATATTTTATTTTATAAATATAATGGCATTATTCTCTGAATACAGTGTTTATACTCATATCATAAAAATCTGGTGGATCAAAAATAATAGATACAATAAATCTTTGCAATTTTTTATATTAGTGACAGCTGAAAAATGTACCATGAGAGAGGTCTTCTTGTTTAATTAAATTTAGTACATATTTGAAAGGGAGATTTAATGTTGAGAAACACTGGTCTTTTATGTGGTTGTTAACACAGTAGCCACTAAATTTGCTTCTGGAAAAGTAAAGCCAGTTCAATAAATGTTTGATGTAAATTATATTATATTTAATTTACATTTAAATAAATAATATTCTATTGAATATTAGTGTGAAATATGAAATTTGGCATATGAAAAATAGTAACTTTTTATTTTCAGATTTATGTAGTCAATTGATAAACTCTAAGGCAAAAATATTCAAGAAAAAGTAGAATTAGCAGATATTCAGAAACATACAGAACTAAAACCAAACACCAAAACAACTATGTGGGAAACCTGATTGCCAACACTTTCATCAGTACAGTTTTCTAAGGTACTAGTGTTGTCTCTAACTGAAGCACTAAACTTCCTGCACTTTTTTCTTTTTCTTTTTTGCCATTATGCAAAGGATATATAATTTCTGCTGGTTTGGGTATCTTATGTCAGGGCAGTAAGTATGCAATTAGCTTTAGTTTAAGTGATAGCAGCCACGCTATAAATAAGATTCTTAATTGTGTTTGCAAGATTAAAATTCAGCCTCATTGTTTGTTCCCTTTATTTCTTTGGTGGCATTGTGGTATATTCGCATTGCTACCTCTAAATGAATGTCAACTTGTTTTACCTCGACTGCAGCCGATCGATACTTCATTAGGCTGAATTGTCTTGTGTCCATGCAACCTTGAAGCTGTGGCTTAATTACCATCCGTATTATGCAGTGGCTCAGAGAGCTGCACTCAGCTGTGTCAGTTTTGAAAAAAAATTTTTTTTAAGCTATGGTGTTATCTATATCTTGGGAAAAATGACCACTTGGTCTGAAAAATAATAATATTTGATAAATGAAGCATTAAAATTTTTGAAAAATTCATTGAAATACACAAAAATAACAGAAATATAATATCAATTTTGAAACTCCTAGTATTTTACAAAACTCTTTGAAAGGAAATACAATTTTCATGATCAAGCCATTGTGCAGTTAAGATAATTTAAAAATAATGGCAAAATTACATTCATATAAAAGAGAGAAGAGGGGAAAGTGCAGTCAAATGGCAATCATGACAAATGACATCTCTTGTCCAAGAGTCATTTTTCCTCACTAGACTGATTTGTCATCCTCACTTTTGACATTTTTCATGCTGCTATGAAATCACACTGACAGAATAAGATATTTCTAGACTTAACAGCAGGCCACAGACGATGGTTTCATGCCTCCATTTATTTTTTGGTTAGCTGTTTCAATTTTTATTTTCAAGCAGCTAAAATCTGGACATACAAAACTTTGTTCTAACAAAATATCATCCGTTAAACAACTCCATGAGAAAAGGCTATTTTAAAACAGAATGTGAAATGATATGTAATATTGCTTAATTGACCATAAATCTCTCTACTGGTCACATTTAAAATGTACCAAAACACCAAAAGTTTTGTTTGGCTTGGTGTTTAATGAGTCAAATAACAGTTCCAGCAGTTTATGCCAAAGTCCTGGAATCGGAATAGTCCCATGGAAAAATAATCAAAACAAGGAGATTGTTCATCACCTCACATAGCCACTACATTTAGATGGGAAATTGGCCTTAGAATTTGTATTAGTTTCCTCATGTTGTCATAATAAAGTATCACAGACTAACAACTTAGAACAATGAAAAGTTATCGTCTCACAATTTTGGAGGATAACTATCTTAAGTCAGGTGTAGGAAGGGCTATTCTCCCTCTTAAACTAGTAGAGGAATATTTCTTTGCCTCCTCCTAGCTTCTGGTGGGTTGCCAGCAATCTTTGGCATTCCTCTGCATGCAGCTGCATACCTCCAATCTTTCCACAACCGATGGGTAAATTTTAGGCTCAAGACAGTCTCCTGAGCTTGAGTTTAAGATGGGGCCCCTTTCTTCCTCCTTTCTTCCTTCTTTCCTTCCTTTGAGAAACACTTACCGAACAACTACTATATGCCAGAAAAACTAGGCTAATATTTAGCGACATTTGGATCCATAAGTATTTTCCCTTAAGTTCATCACAGTTTAGTTTGAAGGTGGGAGTGAGGAGCAAAGTATTATGTGAATAAAAAAGATTCTCTAAAATATACTTCTCAATATCTAGTGGGCATATAAATCACTTAAGAATTTTCCTAAAGCGCAAATTCTGAGACAATACATCTGTTTGGGGTCCCAGGATTCTGCATTTGAAACAAATTTCCAGGTAATGTCAACATTAATACTTTGTGGCACACACTTTGAAGAGCAAAGTTAAAAAGCATGAATAGAGGAGAAAGGATTAATTCTAGTTAAAGATCTGGAAAACTTTCGAAGAATATAGTTCACTGTGATCATACTGAAGAACCAGCAGTAGGTTGCCATATATAGAACAGGGGCAAAACATTGAAAAAGGTAAAGAAAAGTGCTGAAAGAATGACCTGAATTGCAGTGTGGTGGAAGTGAGGCATCCAGAGTGAATGGAAAAATGATGATATATTGATAGGCGAGTTGCAGCTTTACGGGACGGGTTAAAGAACATAAACGTAACCCTAGTCGATGAAGAACCAGAGCAATATTAAGAAGAGTAGCCTTGTGTCAAGGAAGGATTAAGTAATAAGAATCTCAGAGTTTGTTGAACAAATATTCATTGATTGGCTACTAGGTGCCGAGTACTGTTCAGTTCATTCATGAAGCACTGGTGAACAAGAGAAAATCTCTATCTCCCTGGGACTTATGTTTTAGTGGGAAGATGTAATCATAAGAAAGCAAGTCATCTCTCTAGGAAGAGGGACATCAAGGAATCATCTAAATGAAAAATGCTGATCAGATGGAAGGAAAGTAGGATGCAAGATTTTACTGAACCAAACTTGGATTCACTCACCTGCATGCAGTAAAGCCAATCTACTGACATTGGGTTGTAGTGAAGAGAAATGCAGAATTTATTGCAGGGCACCAAACAAGGAGTCCAGGGCAGCTGGTGCTCAAAAAACCTGAACTCTCCAATAGGTTTCAGCAAAGAATTTTTAAAGGCAAACTGAGGGAGGGTTGTCCCAGGGTATATGATCAGTTTTTGCACAATTCTCTGATTGGTTGATGGTGAGGTAAGAGGGTGGTGTCACAGGGATTAACATTATCAATTCTTAGGCACCAACAGGTCTGGGGGCAACACGCTTATGGTCATCAAGTAGTTAATTTCTTCCACTTGGTGGGGGTTTTAGCATCTATAAAACAAATCAGGAAATGTACATCAAATATTATTATCTTGGTACTTCAGAGAGGAGCTATAGCAGAGGATATGGGGGAGGAGGGGTCTGTTTGGGGAAGACCCCATTGGATCCTGCTTGGTTACAAATAGAGATATCACAATAGAGAAATAAAACAGAAAAATTCATCTGCATGTATCAAGATGAATGTACACTTCTGGTGAAGTCTGTAGATAAATTAGTGTTAGGCTTCATAGAATATTAAGCAAGTGGAAAGATGAAGCAATTAACTCCAGGGTAAACAAAAAGTATTATAAGAATTAAATATAATCATTGTACACTACCTGACTCAACTATGCATACTATATACAAAACAATAATAAAATGAACATAATGATCGATTAAATCAAAACTATGAAGATAGGAGTTAGAAGGTTTCGGTAAATGTAAGAGAGCTAACTTTTTATTTTCAATTTTAAGAAATCAAATGATAACTTCTAAAGCAAAAAAAAAGTTTCAAAGAATAATAGAATTAGTACACTATTTAGAAACATGAAGAACAACCAAAACCAAATAACAAAAGAAACAGATAAGAATTGAAAGTGGTTGACACTGGAGAATACAAGTGGAGCAGGAGACCATTACTTTTCACTGTAAGTCCTTTAAAATGTAAATTTATGTGCATTTACTACTTTGAAAACAATAATAATGAAATGTTGTGAGTTCACAACCTTGTGAGTTCCCTGGTGAACTTCAAAACTGGCCCTCCTACATGGAGGAGGAGAGACTGAAGAGGCAGATCACTCCAGATCAGTAGGTGGCAGTTTTAATAAGCAAGAAAACTTACTTACAAGGCTTGTTTTGGGTGGCTGCAAGATGAATAGATCTCCAGACTTGTCCATCAGAATTTTAAACATTTGTAGAGGCCTTAACAGGGTCAGTCATGAATTCAGTTCAGATGGTTTCAAACACATTACTGTCTCAAGGCTGCACCCTTGAAATGGCTCCTAGTGCGGGAATAGTTCGTGAAACGTACATTCCAAGGACAGAGGGAGGGGGTAAAGAAGCCTCCAGCTGCACAGGTCCAGCTCAGGGATCAGCCTGCCATCACGTGCTCTTAATGACCTCCTCCAACAAATGTTTTGAAAATTTTGTATATGAATTACAATATAACAAAAAGGGAGATGTAATAGAGTCTTTCTAGCTGGGGAGGGGAAAAGTTTTCACCACCTTGGAGCAGGTTGTCAGCAGAGCCTTCTCTGAGGGAAGTGGCATTTGAACTGAGACCAGAAGGATGAAGGAGTCAGCTCTGTCAAAATTTGAAAAGAAAGTCCTAAAGTCAGCCGTACGAGCAAATGCAGAAACCCTGTGACCAGAAAGAGATGGAGTTGTGGGTGGGAAAAGAAAGAATACCTAAGTGGACCTGAAGCAATTGGTCAAGGACGGGGAGAGTGGTTCTAGATGAATTTATAAATGTAGGTGGGGCAAGACCATTTAGTGTGATGTTGTTCATACTGAGGAATTCTATCTGAAAATCAAGCAGAAGTCATCAAAAGACTTTAAGCTAGGGACATGCAGTGATTAACCAGATTCTTATTAAAAATGAAGACCCTGGAAGCTAGATGATTCAGGAAGCAGTTATTGTGTTTTAGGATAGAGATGGTGGTACTTAAATCAGGTTTGTGTTAATGAAGATATAGAAAAGTAGTCAGATTTAAGTTCTGTTTTGGAGGTAGGAATTGCTGACAGAACTGAAGAATAAGCATAGATGAAAAAAAGATGAGAGCTGAAAGTGAGGGAGTGGTAGGAACAGCAAGGATACCCAGATTCAAAAGACATTTTGGAAAAAAAATAATTTACAGGACCTGGTGACTAACCAGATATTGAGAATAAATGGAAAAGTAGAGGATGACACAGATGTTCCTAGCTTTGGATCTTGGTAAGGGCAAGTCTACTGCTCCTCTTTGAAATATTAGAAGAGATTGGGAAAAACTTGGAAGGCATTTTCTTAATAAAGAATCAATTATTTCACTAGGACTATTTTGACACCAGTAAGTGCTGAAGCCACGTGGTAATTTTTGGAATTGTTCTACAGCTTTCAAATGAAAACTGTCAAAAACTATTTTGCTTGAATTTGGTGTCCTTAGACTAGATTAAGTGTCCAGGTTGTTAAAATATGATATAGCAGTAGGACTATTATTCTCTTAGTCTCACAGACTCATGAAATTAAAATCAGCTTTGCCAAACATTTTTTATGAGTTCCCCAAATCCAGTTTTGTACTCTTTCCTAGTAATTCTTCTCCAAATCTAACTTTTTTTCAATATTCCTCTCTGTTTTAGCTTCTCACCCCATCTGCCACCAGATATTACAGCATCTTGCTTTTTGATCCTTGAGGGTCTTTTCCCTCTTCAATATGGACCATCCATAGTAGGCAACTCACTTACTCAAACATTTTTTGACCATAGAATGCTTGGACAGAAGGCTGCAATTGTTCATGAAATTTCCTATTTTTTTCCTCTTTTTTTCCCAGTTTTATTGAGATATAATTTACATACAGCACTGTGTAAGTTTAAGGGGTATAACATAATGATTTGACATACATATATCATGAAATGATTACCATAACATTTGGTGGACATCTATCATCTCATACAGATACAACATTAAAAAAAATAGAGAAAAGTAGATATATTTTTTCCTTGTGATAGGAATGTTTAAGATTTATTCTCTTAATAACTTTCATATGTAACTTGCAGCAGTGTTAATTATCTTCATCACGTAGTACATTATATCACTAGTACTTGCGACACTTATAACTGGAAGTTTGTACCTTTTGGCTACCTTCCTCTAGTTTCTTCTATCCCCTCCTCCTGCCTCTGGTAAGCACAAATCTGGTCTCTTTATCCATGAGTTTGTTTTTGAAGGATAATTGACTGACAACACTATGTTAGTTCCTGGTATACAACATAGGGATTCAATATTTCTATACATTTCAAAATCATCATCACCATAAGGTTAATAATGATATATCACCATGCAAAGATGTTATATAGTTATTGATTATATTCATCACTCTGTATATTTCATACCACTGACTCATTTATTTTGCAACTGTGGGCTTGTACCTCTTAATCTCCCTCACCTATTTTTTTCTCCCCCCCACCCCACTCCTCTCCGGCAACACCATGGTGCAATGAACATCAGGGTGCATATAAATTTTCTAATTAGTGTTTTCATTTTCTTTGGATAAATACCCAGAAGTGGGATTGCTGGATCATATGGTTGTTCTATTTTTAAATTTTAGAGGAACCTCCATACTGTTTTCCATAGTGGCTGCACCAATTTACATTCCAAATAATGATGCATGAGTGTTCCCTTTTCTCGAAACCCTTTCCAGCATTTATTATTTGTAGACTTTTTTTTTTTTTTTTTTTTTTGGGCGGTATGCGGGCCTCTCACTGTTGTGGTCTCTCCCTTTGCGGAGCACAGGCTCCCGACTCGCCGGCTCAGCGGCCATGGCTCATGGGCCCAGCCGCTCCGCGGCATATGGGATCTTCCCGGACCAGGGCACGAACCCGTGTCCCCTGCATCGGCAGGTGGACTCTCAACTACTGCGCCACCAGGGAAGCCCTATTTGTAGACTTTTTAATGATGGCCATTCTGACTGGTGTGCGGTGATAAATTATTGCAGTTTAGACTTGCACTTCTCTAATAATTAGATATATTGAGCATCTTTTTCATGTGCCTGTTGGCCATCTGTATGTCTTCTTTGGAGAATGTCCATTTCGGTCTTCTGCCCATTTTTTGATTGGGTTGTTTGCTTTTTGATATTAAGCTGTATGAGCTATTTGTATATTTTGGATATTAATCCCTTGTCAGTAGCATCATTTGCAAATATTTTCTCTCAGTCCATCAGTTGTCTTTTCATTTTGTTTATTGTTTCCTAACCACTCTATGTCTTTTGATTGGAGTATTTACTCTATTCACACATAATTATTGATATGTATGTTCTTATTGCCATTTTGTTAATTGTTTTGGGGTTGGTTTCATACGTATTTTTTGTTCCTTTCTTCTTTTGTTCTCTTGTTATTTTGTTGACTAGCTTTAGTGTTATTTTTGGATTCCTTTTTCTTTTTTTGTGTGTGTGTGTATCTATTATAGATTTTGGTTTGTGTTTACCATGAGACTTATACATATCTATCTATCTATCTATCTATCTATCTATCTATCTATCTATCTATCATGTACATGATTGTTTTAAGTTGCTGATCTCTTAATTTCAAATGCATTTTAACAATCCGGCATTTGGCAGCTGGGGGTTCAAGGGTCCTGAGGCAGTTGACACGATGGTGGGGGTGGTCATATCCCCACTCAGCTAGCTGCGTGGCCTAGGACGTCCTAGGACTGGTGTCAGCTGGCTTGTGGGCAGTTTCAGGAACCGGCACTAATGAGCTTAAGAGAGGATTGCAAAATGGTGCTACCATCAACAGTGTCCTTGTGGTGAACTGAACTCTCAAAAATGGCTGCTGCCAGTGTCCATGTCCCAAGGGTGAGTTTCAGTTGCTTCCTGCCTTTCCATGAGGCTCTCCAAGGTTAGCAACTGGGTCTGGCCTAGGCTCCTTTCAAATCACTGCTTTTGCTCTGGATCTTGGAGACTGTGAGATTTTATGTGCAGCCTTTAAGAGTGGAGTCTCTATTTCCCACAGCCCTCTTGCTCTCCTGAAAGTGAGCCTCACTGGCTTTCAAAGCCAAATATCCTGAGCGCTTGTCTTCCAGGTACAGGACCTCTGATGTGGGACTCAGACCCCTTGCTCCCTGGGGAGAACCACTGTAATTATAATTATTCTCCCTTTTGTGGGATGCCTACCTGGAGGTATGGGGCTTAACTATACCTCAACTTGTCCCCTCCTACTCATCTCATTTCAGTTCTTTTCTATATCTTTAGCTATAGAAGATCTTTTCTGGTAGGCTCTGGATTTTTTCATTGATGGCTGTTCTGCAAATGATTGTGATTTTGGTGTGCCCATGGAGAGATGAACTCATGGAGAGGTCTGCCTACTCTGCCATCTTCTGTTAGACATCCTTCTAAGCTGGAGGAGACCAAGAAGGCATCTAGAGCAGTAGTTCTCAAACCTTCCTATGAAATCCTTGATGGTGAATTTTTACTATAGAGTTTTTTTTTCTATAACTGTGAAATGAGCTCTTGGAAAATCACCTCCCTGTGTGTGTATATGTGTGTGTGCACATGTGTGTTTTAATATGTCTATTTTCATTTTGTATTGTGCTTATTAGAAACGGTTCACAGAGTAAGCAAAGCTTCTGGGTTTGTTAGGCATCACTGCACCTAGGCAGTATGTCCCAAAATGAAAGTTAGAGATGTTTAGCTCTAAAATTCTGTTTCTCTTAAGTGAACAAGTTCCCTTTCTGAAATATTTCCACTTTTTTTAAACCAAATTGTGACACTTTCAGAGATGAGTGGACCTTAAAAGGAAAATCCAGTTCTTCTGAGAATCAAGCACTCAACTGACTGAACCACCCATCTGCTTTATTCAATTGTTTATTTCTTGCATTGTTGATTTATACATAGACTTATTGTGTACATACTCTGTGCCAAATTCAGTTATCATTTGAAGATATGACAGTACACTACCTGTACTTTATTTAGGATGCTATTTCCCCTTTATTCTTAATCTTGTCACTGAGTATTTAAGACCTATGGTATAAAAATGACTTAGTTGATTTGTCTTATAAATTAAATTTTTAAGTTTCTCTTTTTGTTTCTGTGATTTTATGGTATCTGGTAATTATATAACTTAACTGGTTTCATTAATATAAACACTAATTGTATTTATCCTGTAAGTCTGTTAGATTATATATTCTCAAGGAAAAGTCCACACCATTTAACCCCTCACAGTTTCTAGAACGACCTGTGCTGTGGATTTATTATTTGAATATGAAATCTGATTTTCCCCCCATCCTCCACAGTTGCTATCTTTAACATTCAACAGTAGCATAGATATACCATATAAAAGTTTTTCTTTTTCATAAAAGTAGATTCACATTTATACATATCCTATTTCTGGTATTATTTCTCATAGCATCAAAGAATTCTCTGAACATATGTCTTACATTGTTTTTAGAATAAATGTTCTAAAGTAAAAACAAATAACTTTTTAATATAACTTTATAACAATTACAGGAAAATAGAACAGACTAAACTGAATAATATTTTTTTATAAGTACATTTTGTAACTTCAAGGAATACTGTGTAAGAATCTATCTTTTAAAACTGCTTCTAAAATTTTGTCATAATATAGAAAACTTAGCTGAAACTTCCTTATATTTCTTTGGCTTAGATAATATATATATTTTTATTACATTGAGATTATTAGGTGAACTCTACTATTGATTCTAGTACTTAGTCTTTAAACAAGAAAATTAATTCATATACTTGTTAATATTGTTTTTGATAATGCTCATCAAAGTTATTTGTTATATTTGGGGTTAAAGACTAAACAATTCACTTTGAGATCAAATTATAAAAGATTTTCTTTTTAAAAGGTTCTTTGCCAAGCAAGAACATATAGGGATATAGAAGCCTGCTGAAATGTCTCACAATGAGTGGGAAAAGTCAATGATTGTTGAAACTATGTGGTTAGGAGCTGAGTTTTGGGGTTGAATTCTGAGTCCATCACTTACAACAGCAATCTCTTTGGAATATTCTGAGTTATGCATGCTTAGAGGTGTGATAAATGGCACTGCTGAAATTTTACTTGGTCATGCAGATCCACTCTTAACTCCCTCACTGTAACATGTGTGTTAGGGAAATTTCAAGTTCAGTGGAGCTGGACACAGGTAAGGAAAGTCAGAATAGCGACAGCATTTCCAAGTTCTCAGAACTTTTGCAGTGTTTACAGGAGGTGAGTCCCTTGAAACATGCTTTATTCTTTGCTGTGTCATTAGTATCTTGCATTTAGTCGGTGCTCAGCAAATACTGTTTTGATAAATATGAAAGGAACCTTCGTAAGGTTCATTTACCACGAGCTCCTCTTTCTATTTTCTGGTACTACGTTAAAACTTTTAGAGGATCCAAGTACACACTGCACACCACCTTATACATAAATTCCTTTTTTTAAAATAGATTTGTTGATTTATTTATTTTGGGCTGCATTTTGCCTTCTTTGCTGTGTGCAGGCTTTCTCTAGTTGCAGTGAATGGGGGCTATTCTTCCTTACAGTGCGGGGGCTTCTAATTGGGGTGGCTTCTCTTGTTGCAGAGCACAGGCTCTAGGTGTGTGGGCTTCAGCAGTTGTGGTGCACGGGCTTAGTTGCTCTGCGGCATGTGAGATCTTCCTGGGCCAGGGATTGAACCTGTGACCCCTGCATTGGCAAGCGGATTCTTAACCAGTGTGCCACCAGGGAAGTCTCCATAAATTCTAAATGAATGCAAATATATAAAATTTAAAACTTACCTTTATACTGAAATTTTAAAAAGAACTTTTCATTTTATGTTTCTCACTGCAAAATTATGAGTAAGACAGTCTATGTTTGTTTTTTTGGGGTATTGGTATGTCTCTAACTGGCTGTGGACCCTCTCGTTGTCTGGAGTTTGAAAAGTGTCATTCGAATTTTAGAAATGATACTTGTATCCAAAGTTGCACTCTGTAGTTTAAAATTGAAGGGTTTGTTTTCCCTTATTTTAAAATATTTTTACAATTTTGATAAAAATCTCTTTCAATGCTAGTTTTAAGAGATTTTTGAAATAATAAAAGCAAAGGCTTAAAAATATTTTTTATGTGTTTGTAATGGTTTTTTGATATTTCTTTTACATGTTTATAATGGGCTCTTGAAATGGGTGGAAACCCCCCCAGAAACAAGTATAGAATATGGATAGGTAAAGATGATTTTTAGTTTGAGAAAAATAAATTGGTCTACAAAAGACAATGAGGAAAAAGTTAAATTATTATATGAAACATTCATGATTTGTCTTGGCTGCCTGCATACTGTTTTCCAAGAAAGTTTATTTCAAAGGTGTAAAAAATGGTAGATACTGGGAGAATGGTGGCATCTCTGAGTACTTTTTGGAGTCAGCTCACATTGTTTCTTGGCCTTGGTAGGATAAGGAGGTAAAGAAACTACATGGAAGGAAACCATGAGAATTGAGAGAAGGGAAAGAAAAGGAGACCCTTATATCATAAATCTTCTGGGTTTCGGTAATAAATTTATGAGGTTAAACATACAAGTTTCTGAAGAAACGAGAACACATCCATCTGGATTTCAAATTAGAATTGCTTGGCAGGCCAGTTCCCCAGAAATCCCTTTGCAATGAGAATAGCACTAACAAAATTCTTTGTTTGGTAATAGAGAGTGGCTAAAGCATGGATCTATGCCCGTATCAAATGGTATATGTCTTCCATTCTCTATCTACTACAAGAACACAAAACATAAATCAATGGGAGAATTTGGCTAGAAGTGGCTCTTGGGAGCTAGATTGTGGGGAATTAGATCCTGGCTGAGAGTTGACTAACCATGTAAATCATTGATTCTTACTATGCCTAACTGTACACCCCATATTATTATACTTGGGAAAAGTAAGTCCAAACTGTAGAATTAACTGTCAGAATTATGTAATTCTATACAGTGTGTCACTATTGTTCTTAAGGAAGAAATGCAGGGCTTTTGATAATATGGCTTAAATTCATCTGCCATTTGTTCCCACCAGTGTCACCCAATGTGAGGATTGGGTGCCTAGAAGGTCCAGAATTGTTTATAAGATTGTCTGCAGAGACTTGGATATTACAAGAAGATTAAAACAATTAGATGAACAATATGATTTCCATGTAAAATAATAAATGTGATTATGTGTGAGCAATCAAAATACTAAAATTTTGACAATAAAAAATATAATGTAGAAGAAAAAATACAAATTTGGATTATAAATTGTAGTGTATAACTCCAAAATTGGAAATCACTGTCAAGCTGTTTTATGAAGAATCATGCTTATACAGAAAGGTAAACTCTATTATTTCCAGGATTATGTATGCTGAGGAAAGATAATCATCAATGCACGATATATGAGGCTTTGTTAGCATTTTAATAATTTGAGACATTTGATAGAAAGTAATCCTTTATGGGTTTTTCTAGGAGATGGGTTCATGCAAACTTTGCACCTGGATTTAGGAAGATTGTTCATCCATTAAATAATGAACGTTTACTTCTTACAAATAGCTGATTTCTATCCTACCCTGAAATACCAAAACACATCTGATGTTCAGTGAATGTCTAGAGTGTATTTCACATATTATTATTATCATGCATGGAGGAAAGGAAGGTCGTATATTGATCTCAGATAGTGGTGCACAGTTTATATCTACTTTAGAAAATATGCCTTAAATTCAGTATTTTATAACTACAAATCTCACTTTAAAAAAACATAAATTTATTTTTAATTTTTATATTTTATGGATTAAATATGACCTTTTATCTATAACAAGCAATTTTATTTTTTAGAATTTACCTTGACAGTTAAATTCAATTCTTCATCCACACAGAATCTTTAAATTCTCCATTTTCATAATCCAGGTTAGATAAATTCATTTGATATATAGTTACTTAGTTCCCAATATGTTAAAGCTATATAGGAAAAATGTTACTAGCTGGAGTTTTTAATAGTTCTTTTAAAAATTATTTTAATCTAATTAAATATTTTTAGAGAGTTTTGTGACAATTCAAATGAAGAAACATTGTTAATGGTGTCAGATAGTATATCACTAATTTACATTCAAAACTCTTATGGTTATGATTTAATAGTTGAAAGTATACTGAAATATATTAGCATTGAAATGTTCTCAGAGCAAAGCAGTCTTGCGCTCTGTGAATAACTTTGTGATTTCAGATATAAGAAGAACCCTATATAGCACAGGGCATCTAAGTCCAGCCTAACTTTGCTCATCTCCACCAAAAGGAAGGCAGTCAGGAAGAGGTGGAAATGGTTCTTTTATCTTTTTTTTTTTCTGATTCTGCTTTACCCTCTTGCCACACTCATCTTTTCAAGATGGTAGTTTTTACATTTTGTTTTTGTTTTTAAATCATTTCAGCATTCTATACTACATAGTTTTGTCCAAGTACTTTTGACAAAAATTTTATTTGAGAGGAATCATTATTGAATATATGCATACACAAATAGTAATAATGATTTGTACTTGAAAGATACTCGAATTAGTCACAAAGCCAAAATGTCATTATCCTTTATAAAGAAATGAAGACAAAATTCAAGAGATGTTCTAATCCATGATTACAATTAAAGTAAACTTTGTTTATGGACAGGAACAAGAAGGATATAAAACATAAAATCAGATGCAGGTTTGATAGAGATGGTAAAGTTTATGCTTCATTTGGATTAGAAATTATTTTTAGGTAATAAAACGTCTTGCCAACATTAAAACAAACAAGTAAAAAAAACTTAGGCTATATTACTGTCAAACATATTAAAGTCTAAGGAGCAACTAGCATTGGAGCAACTAGGAGCAACTAGGCTTGGCTTGTAAATTTTTCTTTACAACTTTACTGAGATATATTTCACATACATTAAAATTCACCCATTTTAAGTATACAATTCAGTGGCTTTTAGCGTATTCACAGACTTGTGCAACTTTTCCCACAATCTAATTTTAGACGATTTTCTTTACCCCAAAAAAACTCCATACACACTCCCATTTTCTTTTCCATTCCTACTGTTCCCAGTTTCCCATCCCCCCACCCTGTCTGTCCCCAAGGTCTAGGCAACCATTAATCTTTTTTCTCACTCTATGGATTTTCCAGTTTTGAATATTTTACATAAGTGGAATCATGCAATATATATATTTTTGTGACTGTCTTCTGTCACTTAGCACTGTGCCTTCAAGGTTTATCTATGCTGTAGTATGTATCAGTACTTCATTCTTTTTATTATTGAATAATATTCCACTGTATCAATATCAATAAACATATTGTTCATCTGTTCACCAGTTGAGGGACAAGTGGGCTATTTCTACATTTTGGCTATTATAAATAATGCTTCTATGAACATTTACGTACACGTTTTTGCATGGACATGTGTTTTCATTTCTTTTGAGTGTATATTGATTCCTAGAAGTAGAATTGCTGGTCTCATGGTAACTCTATATTTAAGATTTGAAGAGCTGCCAAATTGTTTTCCAAAGCAGCAGCACCGTTTTATTTTCCTACCAATAATGTATGAGGGTTATAATTTTTCCACAACTTTGTCAACACATGTTATTGTCTGTCTCCTTTACTTTATCTATCTTAGTGTGCGTTAACTGGTATGTCACTGTAGTTTTGATTTGCATTTCTTAATAGCTAATGTTATTAAACATCTGTTCATGTGTTTATTGGTCATTTGTATACCTTCTTTTGAAAAATGTGATTTCAAATCTTTTGTTCGTCCTTTAATTGGGTTATCTGTCATTTTATTGTAGAGTTGAAAGATTTTTTTAATATATAATGGAAAGAAGTCCCTTGTCAGATAAATGAGTGTCAAATATTTTCTCCCATTCTATGAATTGTGTTTTATTTTCTTGACGGTGTCATTTGCCAAATGAATGTTTTAAAATTTTGTGGTCGTTGTTTGCACTTTTGGTGTCGCATCTAGTAAGCCATTGCCTGACCCACTATCATAAAACTTTACTCCAGTGTTTTCTTCTAGGAATTTTGTAGTTTTTTGAGCTCACATTTAGGTGTACAAGCCATTAATTCATTTTTGTGTGTTTTGTGAGGTAAGGATGTAAATTCATTTTTTACACATAGAGATCTAGTCACCGTGCCATTTGTGGCTTTCTCCAATGTATTGTCTTGGCAACTTTGGCAACATCAGTTGACCATAACTGTGAATATATGTGTATATCAAGGTACAGAAATGATAATTATGATTAAGTCAATATCCATTTATATTAACAAAGCTCATTTAGATTAATATTATTTAATATAAAGTAGATATTATCTCTATACTTATAGATAAGAAAACCAAATCTCAGGTTGGTTAAAAATATTTAGTGTCATTGAGCTTATAAAGGTAAGTTTGAGATTAAATTTTATGTAAATCTGACTCCAAGGGTCATATACATTTTACTATACCATATGTTTCATCTATAGGCTCAGACAATGTTAATAAATTGATTGGAAATGAAATCCTGAAGAAATATACCAAATAAGCTATTCCAGCAGTAAATAATTCTATACAAATAAACAGTAGAATCTTAATTAAATATCTGACAATTATTTACAGTACTTTTTCTCATATGTTTCTGATATAGTAAAGGTATTCTTAGATACAGAGTAGAAAAATCCATTAACATTCTATTTCAATCTACCATGAAAATTAACATAAAAAAACACAAGTTTTTATTTCCCTTAAACTCTTCATCTCAGCATAAAAAGTAATTCTAGCAACAATGTTTGAAGTAACCCACTGGTGAATTTGCTAGAGGATAACAGTATTTGAAAAAGGAAACATATATTCTGTTTCCAGTAGTGGCACAGTAGCACCCATTGGACTAATGTTCCTTCCAATAAAAAATATTAACCCTGGCTCAAATTTATCCAATAACTTTTTGAAGTCATGCAGAAACTGGAGATGAACAATTGTTTAAAGGAAATAAGAGCTTTAGGGGAAATTCACATTTAACTATCTTTTCCCCTAAAGGCATTCTCGTCTCTCACAACTTTGGTCATGCATCGAGCTAAAACAGAAAGTGGTAGCTTTACTCTGCTGAGGAATCAGAATTTGAAAATTGGAGTTACTGGAAATAGAGTCATAAAATCCAAGAAAAGTAACCACAGAAAAAGAATCTTAAAAATTTACATATGGATTACTATTTAATATTTAATTGACTCCTAAACTGCACAAGCACAGCAACAAAAAAACAATAGCTAGAAGAGAAAATGAGCAGAGTAGAAATTTCAGCAAATTCAATCTGCTGTAGAAATATTGGCCTGGCCAAAAAGTTCGTTCAGGCTTTTCCGAAGTTTGAAGTGCAAGTCCCTCCATGTTAGTAACTTGGTGAAAACCTTAGACTTTCCATTAAACTCCTGAATGACCATGTCAGAGGAATAAATATCAAGTCCAGGACTAAGAGCTATTCCTCTTGGCTAAGGACAATGCCAAAATCGACCTGCCCTAGCTGTCAAGAAGATACCCAGTAATTTAATTGACTACTGAGGAAAATCTTAACACTCTTCACAGGAAAGACATAGAATCCAGTCTCTACAATGTATTGTCACCCATAATATATAACTAAATTTTGCTAGTTATTAGAATGACCAGCAATACAAAACCCACATATTTAAGATTATTATTTAAAAATTAAGATTATTTAAGATTGAATAACCAAGATCATTCAAGAAATAATGAAAACAGTTACTAGAAGCACCCCCCAGGAGATCAGATATTGGCATCACCAGACAAACATTTTAAAATAAGTATTATAAATATTTTAAAAACTTGCAGATAAAATATTGTAAATATATTAAAATTTTGTGTATTATAAATACAATAAAATTTTTATAAATAAGTATTACAAATATATTAAAAATCTAACAAATTGTTGATTAAAATTATTAGAAGTATATGTGCAATATAAGAAAGACTAAAGGAAGTTCTTCAGGCTGAAGGAGAATGGTAACAGATAGTAATTCAGAATGAGATGAAGGAAATAGTATCATTAAAAATTAAAAACATGTAGGTAGATGTAAAAGACAATTTTTCTTTTAAAAATATATTTCTTAAAACTCGATTGACTGTTACATACACTAATATGTATAAAATAGATAACTAATAAAAATCTGCTGTGTAAAATATAACTAAAATAAAATTCAAAAACTCAAAATAGTAAAAAAGAAAAAATGCAACCCAGGAAGCTAAAATAAAAAACTCAACTGATGTTAATAGCGCAAAAATTAATGCATTGTGAGTCTTATAACATGTAGAAGAAAATTGAGAAAAGATAGAGGAAATAGACCTAAACTCTTATAAGTTTTATAGATTACATTTTACTTAACAAAATATTAATTCTACATAGACTGTGATATGTTAGTATATTTTAATTCACTAAAACAGTATAACAAAGAGGTATAGCTAAAAATCCAGAAGAAAAGATGTAATAAGCTACTTAAAAAAACGTCAGAAAAGGAGGCAATAACAGAATAAATAACAGGACAAACATGAAACATATAGGAAAGTAGACTTTCATTAAATCACACATAAATAAAATCTTAGTTACAAGTTATCTGAACACATGAGTCAACTGAATTAAAACAGAAAGTACCTGAATATTAACTATATTTAGTTCTTATAAATGTAGAGAGCAAAGCTTATAATAGAAGATCAGAAATTGACATGGAGTGGGGCTAATGGCGGACTCTGGGAGAGCTTGCGCTAAGGAGTACTTTGCAGAACTTCTGTTCCCAGTGCCTTTGTCCCTGTGGTGAGCGACAGCTACCTCCCACTTCTGCAGGAGACCCTCCAGCACTAGCAGCCAAATGGCTCACAGGATCTTGGTGCTCAGACCGGGTGTCAGGCCTGAGCCTCTGAGGTGGGAGAGCCAAGTTCAGGACATTAGTCCACCAGAGAACTCCCAGCCCCACATAATGGCAAATGGCAAAATCTCTCCCAGAGATCTCCATCTCAATGGTAAGACGCAGCTCCACTCAATGATCAGCAAGCTACAGTGCTAGGCACCATTTGCCAAACAACTAGCAAGACAGGAACACAGCCCCATCCATTAACAGAGAGGCTGCCTAAAATCATAATAAGTTCACAGACACCCCAAGAAACACCACTGGACATGGAGTTGCCCACCAGAAAGACAAGATGCAGCCTCATCCACCAGAACAGAGGCATGAGTCCCCTCCACCAGGAAGCCTACACAACCCACTGAACCCACCTTACCCACTGGGGGCAGACACCAAAAACAATGGGAACTATGAACCTGCAACCTGTGAAAAGTAGACCCCAAACACAGTAAGTTAAGCAAAATGAGAAGACAGAGAAACATACAGCAGATGAAGGAGCAAAGTAAAAACCAAGCAGACCAAAAATAGAAGAAGGAATAGGCAGTCTACCTGAAAAAAAAATTCCGAGTAATGATAGTAAAGATAATACTAAATCTTGGAAATAGAATGGGGAAAATATGAGAAACGTTTAACAAGGAACTAGAAGAACTAAAGAGCAAACAATGAAGAACAACACAATAAATGAAATTAAAAATTCTCTAGAAGGCATCAATAGCAGAATAACTGAGGCAGAAGAACGGATAAGTGATCTGGAAGATAAAATAGTGGAAATAACTACTGCAGAGCAGAATAAAGAAAAAAGAATGAAAAGAATTGAGGATAGTCTCAGAGACATCTGGGTCAACATTAAACACACCAACATTTGATTTATAGGGGTCCCAGAAGAAGAAGAGAAAAGAAAAGGACTGAGAAAATGTTGAAGAGTTTATAGTTGAAAATTTCCCTAATATGGGAAAGGAAAGAGTCAATCAAGTCCAGGAAGCACACAGAGTCCCACACAGGATAAATCCAAGGAGAAACATGCCAAGACGCATAATAATCAAACAATCAAAAATTAAATACAAAGAAAAAATATTAAAAGCAGCAAGGGAAAAGCAACAAATAATATACAAGGGAATCCCCATAAGGTTAACAGCTGATCTTTCAGCAGAAAATCTGCCAGCCAGAAGAGAGTGGCAGGACATACTTAAAGTGAAGAAAGGGAAAAACCTACAACCAAGATTACTCTACCCAGCAAGGATCTCATTCAGATTTGATGGAGAAATTAAAACCTTTACAGACAAGAAAAAGCTTAAAGAATTCAGCACCACCAAACCAGCTGTACAACAAATGCTAAAGGAACTTCTCTAAGCTGGAAACACGAGAAGGAAAAGACCTATAATCACAAAACCAAAATAATTAAGAAAATTGTAATAGGAACATACATGTTGATAATTACCTTAAATGTAAATGGATTAAAAGCCATAACCAAAAGACATAGACTGACTGAATGGATACAAAAGCAAGACCCATAAATATGCAGTCTACAAGAGACCCACTTCAGAGCTAGGAATATATACAGATTGAAAGCTAGGGGATGGAAAAAGATATTCCATGCAAATGGAAATCAAAAGAAAGCTGGAGTACCAATTCTCATATTAGACAAAATAGACTTTAAAATAAACACTATTACAAGAGACAAAGAAGGACCCTACATAATAATCAAGAGATCAGTCCAAGAAGAAGATATAACAAGTGTAAATATTCATGCACCCAACCTAGGACCACCTCAATACATAGGGCAAATGCTAACAGCCATTAAAGCGGAAATCGACAGTAACACAATAATAGTACGGGACCTTAAAACCCCACTTTCCCCAATGGACAGATCATCCAAAATCAAAATAAATACGGAAACACAAGCTTTAAATGATACATTAAACAACATGGACTAATTGATATTTATAGGACATTCTATCCAAAACCAACAGAATACACTTTCTTCTCAAGTGCTCATTGAACATTTTCCAGGATAGAGCACATCTTTGGTCACAAATCAAACCTTGGTAAATTTAAGAAAATTGAAATCATATCAAGTGTCTTTTCTGACCACAATGCTATGAGACTAGATATCAATTACAGGAAAAAATACAAACACATGGAGACTAAACAATACACAACTAAATAACCAAGAGATCATTAAAGAAATCAAAGAAGAAATCAAAAAAGACCTAGAAACAAATAACAATGAAAACACGATGACCCAAAACCTATGGGATGCAGCACAACCTGCTCTAAGAGGGAAGTTTATAGCAATACAATCCTACCTCAAAACAAGAAACACCTCAAATAAACCACCTAAAGCAATTAGAGAAAGAAGAACAAATAAACCCCAAAGTCAGCAGAAGGAAAGAAATCATACAGATCAGATCAGAAATAAATGAAAAAGAAATGAAGAAAGCAATAGCAAAGATCAATAAAACGAAAAGCTGGTTCTTTGAGAAGATAAACAAAATTGATAAACCATTAGCCAGGCTCATCAAGGAAAAAATGGAGAAGACAAAAATCTATAGAATTAAAAATGAAAAGGCAGAAGTAACAACTGACTCTGCAGAAATACAAAGGATCATGAGTGATTACTACAAGCAACTATATGCCAATAAAATGGACAACCTGGAAGAAATGGACACATTCTTAGGAAACCACAACCTTCTGTGGCTGAACAAGGATGAAATAGAAAATATAAACAGACAAATCACAAGTACTGAAATTGAAAGTGATTAAAAATCTTCCAACAGACAAAAGCCCAGGAGAGGATGGCTTCCCAGGCGAATTCTATCAAACATTTAGAGAAGAGCTAACACCTATCCTTCTCAAACTCTGCCAAAATAGAGCAGAGGGAGGGACACTCCCAAATTCATTCTACGAGGCCACCATCACCCTGATACCAAAACCAGACAAAGACATCACAAAAAAAAAACTACAGGCCAATATCACTGATGAACATAGATGCAAAAGCCCTCAACAAAATACTAGCAAACAGATTCCAACAGCACATTAAAAGGATCATACACCATGATTAAGTGGGGTTTTTCCCAGTAATGCAAGGATTCTAAAGAATATGTTTAGTAATGCAAGGATTCTTCAATATAGACAAATGCAAGGATTCTTCAATATACACAAATACACAAGGATTCTTCAATACACACAAATCAGTCAATGTCATACACCATACTAACAAATTGAAGGACAAAAACCATACGATTAACCCAATAGATGCAGAAAAAGCTTTTGACAAAAAATTCAACACCCATTCATGATAAAGACTCTCCAGAAAGTAGGAATAGAGGAACTTAACTCAACACCATAAAGGCCATATATGACAAACCCACAGCCAACATCATTCTCAATGGTGAAAAACTAAAATAATTTCCCTTAAGATCAGGAACAGGACAAGGTTGCTCACTCTCACCACTATTACTCAACATAGTTTTGGAAGTTTTAGCCACATCAATCAGAGAAGAAAAAGAAATAAAAGGAATCCAAATCAGAAAAGAAGAAGTAAAGCTGTCACTGTTTGCAGATGACATGACACTATACTTAGAGAATCCTAAAGATGCTACCAGAAAAATACTAGAGCTAATCAATGCATTTGGTAAAGTAGCAGGATACTAAATTAATGCACAGAAATCTCTTGCATTCCTATACACTAATGATGAAAATTATGAAAGAGAATATAATGAAACACTCCCATTTACACTGCAACAAAAAGAATAAAATACCTAGGAATAAACCTACCTGAGGAGACAAAAGCCCTGTATGCGGAAAACTGTAAGGCACTGATGAAAGAAAATAAAGACGTTAGAAACAGATGGAGAGATATACCATGTTCTTCGATTGGAAGAATCAACATTGTGAAAATGACTATACTACCCAAAGCAATCTACAGATTCAATGCAATCCCTATCAAACTACCAATGGCATTATTCACAGAACTAGAACAAAAAATTTCACAATTTGTATGGAAACACATAAGACCCCGAATAGTCAAAGAAATCTTCAGAAAGAAATACAGAGCTGGAGGAATCAGGCTCCCTGACTTCAGGCTATACTACAAAGCTACAGTATTCAAGACAGTATGGTACTTGCCCAAAAAGAGAAATATAGATCAATGCAACAGGATAGAAAGCTCAGCGATAAAGCCATGCACATATGGTCACCTTATGTTTGATAAAGGAGGCAAGAATATATAATGGAGAAAAGAGAGTCTCTTCAATAAGTGGTGCTGGGAAACTGGGCAGGTATATGTAAAAGAATGAAATTAGAACACTCCCTAACACCATACACAAAAATAAACTCAAAATGGATTAATGAACTAAATATAAGGACACACACTGTAAAACTCTTAGAGGAAAACATAGGCAGAACACTCTATAACACAAATCACAGCAAGATCCTTTTTGACCCACCTCCTAGAGAAATGGAAATAAAAACTAAAATAAACTAACGGGACCTAATGAAACTTAAAAGCTTTTGCACAGCAAAGGAAACCATAAACAAGACAAAAGACAACCCTCAGAATGGGAGAAAATATTTTCAAATGAAGCAACTGACAAAGGATTAATCTCCAAAATTTACAAGCAGCTCATGCAGCTCAATATCAAAAAAACAAACAACCCAATCTCCAAATGGGCAGAAGACCGAAATAGACATTTCTCCAAGAAGATATACAGATTGTCAACAAACACATAAAAGGACACTCAACATTACTAATCATTAGAGAAATGCAAGTCAAAACTACAATGAAGTTTCACCTCACACCGGTTAAAATGGCCATCATCAAAAAATCTACAAACAATAAATGCTGGAGAGGGTGTGGAGAAAAGGAAACCGTCTTGCACTGTTGGTGGGAATGTAAATTGATACAGCCACTATGGAGAACAGTATGGAGGTTCCTTAAAAAACTAAAAATAGAACTATCATAAGACCCAGGAATCCCACTACTGGGCATATACCCTGAGAAAACCATAATTCAAAAAGAGTCATGTACCACAATGTTCATTGCAGCTCTATTTACAATAGCCAGGACATGGAAGCAACCTACGTGTCCATCAACAGATGAATGGATAAAGAAGATGTGACACATCTATACAATGGAATATTACTCAGCCATAAAAAGAAGCAAAATTGAGTTATTGGTAGTGAGGTGGATAGTCCTAGAGACTGTCATACAGAGTGAAGTAAGTCAAAAAGAGAAAAACAAATACTCTATGCTAACACATATATATGGAATCTAAAATAAAAAAATGGTTCTGAAGTACCTAGGGGCAGGACAGGAATAAAGATGCAGACATAGATAATGGCCTTGAGGACACAGCATGGGGGAAGGGTAAGCTGGGATGAAGTGAGAGAATGGCATGGACATATACACACTACCAAATATAAAATAGATAGCTAGTGGGAAGCAGCCACATAGCACAGGGAGATCAGCTCAGTGCTTTGTGACCACCCAGAGGGGTGGGATAGGGAGGGCGGGAGGGAGTTGTAAGAGGGAGGGCATATAGGGATACATGTATACATATAGCTGATTCACTTTGTTATACAGCAGAAACTAACACAACATTGTAAAGCAATTATACTCCCTTAAAGATGTTAAAAAGTAAAACAGAAATTGATGTGAAATATCTCATGATCTCCAAATTGTTATAAAATAATATCTAAGAAAATAGTTACTGTTATTGGATGTAGTCATTGATTTTATATTCATACAATGACCATAAAATAAAAGGTAACATTTCATAAATATTAATCACTAAAGAGTAGTATTAATACTAATGGTTAATAAACTTCTTTTTATATTATTCTTTTATTAACTTTTCCTTTTAGGTATAGAAATAACACTTTTGTTGAAGACAATTTTTAAAATATGAGAAATATAAATATAATAAAACAAATTTATCATACCTCGCTAAGATATTACTATTTCTTGTTCATTTTCTCAAATTAAAAAAATGTGCATTTAAAAATGCATATCTTACAAAATTGGACTCTTACTTTTTTAATCCTCTTTCTCCTGTCCACGGAACTTTACCCCTTTTTTTAAGAGGTGTAATTATCCCTTTCTCCCTCCACATGACTCTATTAGGAAAAATCCCGCCCCTTTGGCCTAAGAGTGGACAGAGGGTTAAGGTAGCAAGTTAAAAATTCTCCTGGTATATTTCCTAGAGTATATTTTAAAGTCTTCTTAGAATATGACTCTAGGGAAGGAAATTCTTGCCTTGTCAGCTGATATAAACTTGGATTTTCTGTGGGCTTCACGGTCCCATGGAAAAAAGTTCAGTCTGCCAACACTCAGAGTGAAATACTGAGAGGAGGACAAAGGAAAAAAAAAAAAAACATCTTGAGGATGGGCGATGAGTCTCTGAATCGCACCCTGTCTTTCCTAGTTCTGTAAATCCTTAAATCTCACTTTTTAATTTGATTAGCTATGTTTGAATTGAGTTCCTATCATTTGCCACTGGAAAATTCCTGACTACCACAATGTTATTGCTAAGAATCAAAGACCAGGCCTCTGTGTCAGTCAATCCCTCACTCTAAGGGGTGCAACCACTGGCAATTCAGTTAAACTTACTAGTTTTCTTCTCGTTTCTACTATAGAAAATTAACTTCAACATTAATGTAACAAGCTTAGCATGATGCTGAGAACAAGGTAAATGCCCAATAAATGTTCATTTATATTACTATTTATTTTATCATACCAGTATCTTATCATTATTTCAGGTCATGAAATAATTTTTGAAAAGTTAATTATGCCATAATTTGAACAAATACTGTGCTTCATGATAATAAGTGTACGTTGGTTTAAGCAATACACGTTACCACCTTTTGTTTTAAATTTTTCCTCACCTCATAAATATCCTAGCAATCTCCAAATCTGACAATCCAGATATGAAGAGATTATATATGATGACATTCTCTACCCTCTCTTTTCTGATGTTTTTGAACATTTACGGGCCCATTTATACCTATGTATATGTCAGGTATATCAGGCTTATAAACGTGAGTGAAAAACTATTAACATCCGAATTACATTAAAGTTCTTTACAGAAGTGTATAGTTTAGGATTTTTGTTTTGTTTTGTTTTTGTTATTAACATACAAGCTTCCATATTCTTGATGTAAATTAGATCGTGTATAAAGCGAGGCCACTACTAAAAACAAATGTATCATGGCAATTCACATTAATTTATGAGAACCCAAGCTCATTGTTTGCAAAATAATATGTAATAATGACCAATAATTACCTAAAAAAACTTCATTTTAAACAGTTGTCACATTTGTTCCTAAAACTACAAACAGCATCAATTAATGTGTTAAATTTGATAGTTGACTATTAAAAATACAGAGATGTATAAATATGATAGATAATATTTATACAAATATGAATAAATAAATTGCAATTCTGATTTTTTACACTTTCTCTCTCATTTAGTCTGAATTTATTGATATTATTTACAGTAGTTTTTTAAACCAATGATGCAGTTCAGTACAGACTCTAGTATAAATTGTAAGAATTTTTAATTTTAGACATTTCTATGAAATGCAAAATCTGAGCCACTAGACACTAATGGTACTATGCTATTAATGTGGAACGTGTTTTTTAAGCAACCTGTTAAATATGAGGCTGTCTTTTGACATAGGAACAGAATTAGCGAGAATTCCATATGGAAATTCACAAAGTAAGAATAGTATTCTTGTTTTCACTGCAGAACCCTTTATTTTTGGATATAGAAAAGTTATACTTTATCAATGTCAAAATGAGATTCCATAGGCCAAGATTATTACAGAAAAAGATATATAGAAAGTAACCAGGATCAAAATTTGGGTCTGTTGTCCACCCCATTAGCTTGCATCACCCCTTCAGCTTCATATTTTCAAGTGTACATACATGATCTTCAGTTTGTGTTATTTTTAGCAAACAATAATTAATAGTAAATGAGTAATTGTTTTAAAAATGGCTCAAGTTGAAAAAATTTTTCTTTAACAATATATTAACATAGCTTCACTGTTGTTTGATTATCAAACCTCTTAATGTAAATTTAGATTCTGGTTATTATAGGGGAAGTTTCATAATCCTATTGATTGTATCAATAAACTACATATGGTATAAGTAATAAGCAGAATGTGGTGATGAATAGTATGAATTTTGGAATCAGGCAGACTGGGTGTGACCTTGTAACATAGAGGTAAGAGTGACCATCTATAAATGACTTACCAAATATCACATCCTGTCCTTCCTGCTTTAGTAATAAGTGCCCAGATTTAATAAGGCACATGGGTGCCTAGTCAATTCCTCCTTTGCAGTTGCATGTAGTTGTGCTACTATATTCTATTCAATGAAACATCTGCAGTTGTAATTATAAAGCTTCAGGTCTTACCACAATAGAAAATACAGTGCTCTCCTCTTTCTTCTTCCCCCTTTTGATTCCAGGGAATGCAGATCTTGGATCATAGAGTGTAAGCTCTGGTTTGAGAACAGAATCAACAAGAAACTTGGATTCCTGCCTCTATGGAGATACGATATCTACTGAATATTAGACTTCTCAAACTTTGATATGCATACAAGTCACCTGGATATCTTGTGGAAATTCTGTTTTTAATTCAGAACATCTTGGTTGGACCTGAGACACTGCATTTTCAAGAAGCTCCCAGAAAATGCTTATGTAGCTGGCCCAAGGACTACACTCTGAATATACACAATACACAATACACAAGAATGTAAGACACTTGCTCATGTGTCTCATGTGAGTCACGTGAGAGAGAAAAACATCTATTTTGACTAAATAATTGTTACTTTGGTCTCTGTTGTTGGGGAGAAATTGAATACTCCTAATATAATATTTGAATGTCTCAGTGTAGTGCCTGCCAGGGGAGAAACCGCAATAAATGTTAACATTACCTGTATTAGCACTGTTGAATTAATACTAATTATTGAAAAATAATGCTTCAGTTTAAAAAACTTGTAGGGTTTTCTATCAAATAACTTAAAAACTCTTTTCCAATTACACCATGTTCTTCCTCTACAATGCACATACACTCATTTACACACATGCATAAACATACTTAAATATTAAATATATTTGTATGTGTGTGTATTACTTGCATGTTGGTGTATCAAGTAGTATCCTTAAAAGCTAGCACTGCCTAATATTTAGAAGGCAGTCTGTAATCACATTTATTTCCCATAAGTGATGTGTGAACCACAATCAGGGACTGAGAAATTCCTCAGAGATCAGATCTGAAGCATAGTCATTATGAATTGCCCATGCATTGAAATTTAACCTCTTATCCCCATGGAAAACTCAAGGAATTAGTATTCAGTATTATTGGATAAGAATTTAAATACATGATTTAGCTGTGGCTTTAATACAATTTAGATTGTAAATTATAAGATATCATGTACCTCAATTATATTACATAAATAATGGATAGGAAGAGTAAAGGTAGAGAAAATTATTGGACTAGTAATTTTAAAAGATCTAATTTGATATAATCAGAAAAAAAGCAATTCTTTAAGGCAATCTGTCTACACTGCTAAATGGATTGGGATTAAAAAAAAAAAAACTTCTACATAAAATTACTCTCTGTATGTCCATAAATGCTGCATAATTTTTCAGATAAATATATACTGTCTAAATGAATAATTAAGATCTAAATATTTTTTAGTGATTATTGCTAACCAATTGGGAAATTAAGAAATAGTTGAGACATTATCTACGGGGTAAACAGGCATTGAGGTATCTACTTCCAATGATTTAAAATAGTCATTTGAATTTTTAAACTTAATTTATGTTATCAGTGGACATAGGGCTACAAAACTGAGAAACAAAGTATGTAATTGTTTAGTGCGACATAAGTAAATAGCTATCTTTGGCAATGTTAAATGAAGGAAGAATGGACTCTAAAATAATTAAACATAATAATTTTCACATAAGAGTAAATGGCCTTATAAATAATATTTAGTCTATGTAAAATGACTAATAAAAATTATATTAAACTATGCTTTGGGCAATGTTATAGTTTCAGTCTAAATCACATTAATTCTGATTCTCAATTTTTCTTTCTCTCTTCTCTGCCTCTCCCTTTCACATCTCAGCTCACTACATCTTGACTTCTGCTCGCACCATTGTAGAAAAACTGTTCATTCAGAGGTCAAAATGATGTCTTAGTTCCCAAATTGAAAAAAAAAAAAAAATTAGTTCCATTTTATTTCTCTGTGGCAACTTCTTGAAATTCCTTCCTCCCTGAGCTTCTGCAATTCAACTTTATCTCCCTGTTTCCTATAATTCTCCTTCCTATATTCATCTTCCTTTGTCTATTCTTTAAATACTGCCAGTTCCCTTTCCCATCCTCCTTTCTTTCCACCTGTCTTTTGTGTTTCTCAGACTTATTTTGTTCACAGGCATCTATGAGATTCCAATGAGCAATAACACTTTTTCCTAGAGAAAAATAAGCACACACAAATTTTTTTTTTTTTTTTTTTGCGGTAAGTGGGCCTCTCACTGTTGTGGCCTCTCCCGTTGCGGAGTACAGGCTCCGGACGCGCAGGCTCAGCGGCCGTGGCTCACGGGCCCAGCCGCTCTGCAGCATGTGGGATCTTCCCGGACTGGGGCACGAACCCGTGTCCCCTACATCGGCAGGTGGACTCTCAACCACTGCGCCACCAGGGAAGCCCGAAAAATAAGCACACACCAAATTTTAAGCGAGATTTTAAATGATTCAGGAATTCCCCCCAAAACGCATATAGGTTGTCCAATTAAGAGACTCTGCTCTATAAGTTTTCTCATAAATTCATATGGCTTTCATGACTATGTATATGCTGACAAATTCTATAGCTCTTTCTAGTTCAGTAGCTCTTTCTAGTCCACTAGCTCTAACAATAGCTCCAAGTTTCAATTAGATAAACTCCTTTGGAAGGTTAGGCTGATATCTCAAACTCAGCATTAAGTGAATTTACCGTAGTACCCCAACTAAAACCTCCACTTTCTATCTTGGTTGATGACCCTGTATGCACTAAGAAATATTCTCATTCTTGACATGTCCCTCTTCTTAACTCCATAATACAGTATACATCAATAAATCACTGTGTATTTTGTTGATTTTTGTTTCTCTCTAAAATATTGCTTACTTTTGTTCCTATCATCATCACTACAGTCTCTGTCCAGGCTCTCTGCATCTCTGGAATTATTACAATAGCGTCTAGTCTTTAGTCTCTTTTCAGAGTCACCGGGTTTGAGCATTTTAACTTGCTTAACAAGCTTCAATGGCTCCCCATTGTCTACAGAATTAAAAAAGAAACAAATGAGAAAAATACACTCCAGCCGTCTAATTAATGTACAGCACCACAGAGTTTACATACATTACTTTTATGCTAATAACAGTGAGAATTTAACTCAAATCTATCTCTCTAAGATTGTGCTCTTTCTACTGAATCTCACAGCCTCAGTAAATTCCATTCTCACCATGGTACATATGAACCTTCACAAGCAGACCCACTGGGGGCAGACGTGGGTTTCTGCGATCCTAACAGCCATCTCTAACTCTTTTATCTCTTGCCCTCTTAATTCTATGAAAGAGGCAGATACGTCCTTTTCCTTCTTCCACTGCAGATAGATGTGATCATGTGATTCAGTTTTGAACAAAGAAACCGTGAGAGTCACCTGGACAGGAATTTTCTCCATGATGAAGAGAGAGGTATATAAAGAGATCCACTTTCACTCCCTTACTGACCTTTCTGCTTTGGTCGTTATAAGGACACAATGTCTGAAGCTGCAGTGGCCACTGTTTGACCACAAGGTGACAAGCCCAAAGAAGAATATCAACACTTTCATTCTGGAGGGGAATGATGGGAAGCTCTTGGGTTCTTGATGACATCAGAAAAACCCTGAACTAACTCTGGACTGCAGGTTGAGCAAATAATAAACTTTTTTTCTTAATTGTTTTAGCCACTGTTGGTGTTTTTTCTGTTATTTGTAGTGTAAACCACGGTAAATGATAAACTACTATTCTAGTCTCATCGATTTTAATTTTTACCCGTGTACCATATCTGCATGTAGAATTAAATTCCATTTTCCCAAACATGATAAGCATTTTCATACCTACCTTCTTTGTAGGGTAGATTCCTGCCCAGATCCTCACCCCACACTTTTTTTTCTGAATGACTAACTTCTACCTCCTCCTTCGATATCTGAGGAAATTTCACCTCTTTCAAACCTGCCTGTTTGTGATCAAACTCTTCTATGTTAGCATGGTTCATTAGGAAAAAATAGGGGGGACTTATAAAATTGTATCTTTTTGCATAACTGTCAATTCTCCTAGATTCTGTTTCCTCAAGGCTAAGGATTTTATTCATGTGTTTCTCCAGTTTTAATAAGTGCTTCTATTTAGAACACAGGAAGTGCTAGAAGGATACATGAATTCCAAAGCTTAAGTTATTTTTTGGGTTTCATTTTAGCTTTTCTCATTTTGGTTGTTATTTTGTTTTCAAAAGGTCAAAATTATTTCAAAGAACTTTTCTAGGTCATTTTCTAAGATAATCCATTTCCAATGGAATTGAATATGAACTTGTCATATTAAAAATTGATATATTTAAGAGAAAATTCATTTCCCCTGAAATATTAGGGGATCACTGGGCTCTGAATATCAGCTGCTGTGTCCTTAAATCTGTTTCCTCTGAAGCTGTGAGACAGGACTAGGCAGGTAAGGTTTCTATTGTATTTGTTAGTATGTATCCTCTCTCACAGACATACAATTTATCACTACATTATAATAACAATTTACTTTGTCTCCCTCATTAGATTTTAAGCTCCTTGAGGTCAAGTGCTTGGTCTTATTCACTCCTGTATCACCCACATTTTGTACAGAGCCTGGTTCATATTTACTAACGTAAGAATACTTTTCTTTCAAATGTATTCTGTAATTATAATATCAAAATACCTCATCTCTATAAGTTTGAAGTTTAAAATTTAAAGTTGAATGTACCCGTGTAAATATTTCATAATTTCATGCATCGAATAGCTTTCCCCAAATTCCCCCCAAAACTAATTATATTAATATTCCAGAATTTGTGACTAATTCAGTACAGATGCTTTTTAAGAGAAACATAGGACTTAGTTGGCAATGTTGTCATTCACTCAGGAAAGGGTACTCAGACAAGACAGGACTTAACCTACCCCTGGAGACTATACCCTAGCTCTGCAGGACATTAAGCCCTCACCAATTTCTACAATCTCTTCTCAAAAAATGCAAACCTCATCTCCCCAGGGTTTACAATCCCTGAAAGTCTGTAAACCAGCAGGTATAAATTCTGCTTCTAATTTTTAATTACTGGGTCCACATCCAACAAGATACATCAGACATTATTGAGATTGCCTTTATTTAATTAGTAGACATGCTTCTCTCTAAATATAAAATGGTACATTTTGAAATATAATGTCTTGAAGTCTTCAGGTTGCTTTTTAGTTTTTTGTTTTATTTTGTTTTTTGTTTTTAATTATCCTGTGCACTTGCTGAGTCTGTATTCTACCATAGCCTACTATCAATAATATTATTAATGCTTGATTCTATGCATATTTTAAAGAAAATTTGTTTTTGCTAGGAAAAAACTAAGATAGCAGTTTATAGAATGGAGACTGTCAGATCTTGAGTTTTTATCCCTTCTCTGAGCACAGTCCTATTATTAATGTATATTATTACTTCAAGTATGTCAGAAAAGGAGACAAACAGTGAGAGGCAGGAATTTCTCCCTAATTCACTCTGCCTAGCCAGCAAAATGTAACACAAAATTATTCAGGGGAAAAATACAATTTTCTGTCATCTCTGTCATACACTGATAACAAAGCTACAGGATAATATGTGTTGATATTTTTGTCACTCGTTTATCATGTGACCTTTCATGCTATCATTAATACAGCTGAGGGACAGAGCAGATACACTGAAATAAGGGTGTGGAGAAGTCAGATTGCTTCTCTAACAACCAACGGTCAGTCACACCAATTTATGCTTTTCTCCAGAATAGCCCTGACTGAAGAAGAGGAATTGTTATTAAAATTTGATATTACTGTCTAGGTTCTGCCACCTAGAATTTGCAACTTTTAGCAGTGATGGGAATACTGGAGGGTTAATAAATTTCCCTTTGAATTATGATATTAATACAATACAACATGCCTGTTCAGATATTCAGAGTATATATATGAAAAAATGTATCCTAGACATTTGAACATTGACTGTTAGTCATACTCTGATTTGGCAAATCCAGAGAGCACATTAAAATATGATCGTTGAAATTGCTCTGCATGTGTTCAGCAAAAATTGTTGATATTTTTAAAGTATAGATGAACCAAAATAATTTGTGGTACTGGGGACTGTGGTATGGATACCCAGAAGTTTAATACATCTTGTATTTTCTTTGATGATAAATGATACCTGGTTTAAATTTGCATGCAGCCTAACATCATTCCTGACAATGGTCTAGTTTTTATGTTGCCCATGGAGGCTAGACTGTTAAAATTCCAATATAAAACTAATTTATACTTGACATTAATGAGTTAAGAAATGTTTTATACTATACATCAGGGCAGGGAAAGAACTAAAATCAGATTATGTCTGAATACTACCATTATGTACAAAAAATAAAAAATCCTTTCCCAGCCTTAGCCAAGAGCTAGTACAAAACTCTATGTTTTTAATGTTTATGTTAAGGCAACCATATTGCTTTCTCTTACACCATATAGAAATATGATAAAATGAAGGTAAAGTGGAAACATTTTAAAGGCATACACATCTGTTAAAGATTATTAAAAAAATCAGAGCGTTTTGTTATAAAATTATTAGTAGTAATTTCACTATCTCTTATTAAACAAAAAAATCATTCTGTGACTTTGAAGAACATTTTAAAAATACAAATAAATCAGAAAATGACCTTTTCATAAGAAGGAAAAAAAAAAACAAGTAAGGGTGACAGTTCTATATAGAAGAATTACTAAGTAGGTCCCAGAGAGACTGTGAACATGTATAGTGAATTCTTAAATCTTATTTTAATATGTATTATGTAAGTAACAGAGCATTTTTTAGGCTCAAAGTCAGTACTTATTTACTACTTTGATAAAACCACTAGCATAATGGTTTTTAAAAATTAATTTTATTTTGAATTTTTGTTTATTTTATGTTTATTTTAATATTATGGCAAAATATAAATTTCACACTTAAAACCAGGCTTATAAGTAAAAATCATCTGTGTGTATATTTTATTGATAATACATTCCACTTATTATTTTATCTAAAATATCTAATTTTATCAGAAATATTTTATTGAATGTTATTTTATTGCATAATATGATTTAAACTCATATGTATCTGTGAAAATATACTCACATCAGAAATAAATGTAGAACATTTTAGTAAAAAACTATGTGAGTGTACCCATGTTAATTAATAGATCATTTTAGGAAAATGTTAGTTTTATAAATCATGGAATTTATTTCAGTGAATGGTTTCTAACAAAGTTTATTAGCAAATACAAACTGTATAATATCCTTATATAAAATTAGAATATTTGATTTTTAGAAAATGCCACATATATATTATATATTTATTTTAATATAATGTTCAAGTCTCACTTAGTATCCTTTCATTATACTGTCCTCAAGCCAGGATTTGCTAAGACGAATTTTCATATGACATCTCTTTCACAACACATAACTTTGACATGGGAGAAGAGATCCAACTGGAGGGTTAGGGTGGATTCAGTGTGTGCCTGGTTCATCCCCCTGAATCCCATGAAGAGATTATTCACCAAAGTGAATTTTACAAAATTCCATTTTTCATTTATATCACAGGAGGGTCAGAAGCTGGTTATGAGAAGAAAGTGGAATAGGTTGGGGAAAAGAAAATGAATAGGAAGATCTCTACTCTCCAAAGACAAATATCCTGCATATAAAGCAAAGGCAGCCAAAGAAGTTTGTGTTAGTTCATTCCAGAAGGGAGTTCTAAATGGCTTATAGTCTCAAGAGATGCAAACAATACACAAATACTTGCCTAATTACTATGTAAGGTAGTTTATGGAAATAGACTTTGTCATTAGCATAATTTAAAAGTTTATTCTTTTCTTTACACATAAATCTTATCATCAAATAAAGCATTATATTAATTTGTGGAAATAATCTTCAAGTTGCATATTGCTATATATACATATATTTTTCTGCTTTGGGGTATACGATTGATAGTGCAAAGCCAAAAAGAAGAACAAGATCCTAAGTTCAGCTTCTACACACAGCTTCAGTAGAAAATGTGTTCTGCTTTCATTGTAATTATAACATTATTATAAAGCTATGAAATTAAGGCGCTTTTTTTTTTCCAGTTCTATGATAGTATGCTTAGCAGAGAACAGTGATTTCAAGTCTGGTATTCCTGTTTGCATATAAATAAAGCCAGAGTCACAAACAAAGCCAACAACCTCACATACTTGCCTTCAGTGGTAAAGGATGGAAAGCCTGCCTGCTACCAATCAGCAAGTGGTTGCTATGGTTACAAGGTCAGGAAATATGCCTTTTCCCCAGTTGTCCAAGGCTTGCACATGTCACTTCTGAAACTATGAATTTTATATACAGGTCAGGAGATGCATACCAAAGAAATAAACAGTGAACTGGACCACAATGACAGCTAACGTTCAAACGTCCTTGGATTTTTAAAATATCTAGCCAAACACATTCTGTTATTTTGAATGGACTGGGTTTTGTTTATTTATTTGTTGTATATGTTTTCTGGAATAATTTTTTTTTGTTGTTTAATGAAACTTTATGTGGTAGCTTCAAATTATATCTCATTACTATAATCAGACATTAATCAGTTGTTTCAGAAAAGTGTTACCTTTTTCTCTTTGTGAAACTATTTTAAATGATAGCACTGGAATATAAAAATATAATGCCACAGAGCTTGTGAACATAGTATAAAAACTGTTCTATGGAAAAATTAATATTTTTATGTTTATCTCTAAACAACATGGGGCTTAAGCTACTAATAAGTGGAGTGTTCTTTTTTAAAAGGATAAATGTTTCTGTGCCCACAGTTCCAAATTTGTGAGCTTTTAGAAATATATTATTTAAAGGCAAGTTGAAAATTAGTACATTATAAAAAAAAATCTTATTTGTAAATTAATGAAAAAATTGTTGAGTGCATTAGTTGTGCATTAGACCTCTCAAGGGAATTAGTGCTTTGTAGCATACAATGCAGACGAAGGGAATTTGATAATAATTATTTAAGCATTGACATTACTTAAAAATTTTTTCCTTCTATGGTAATTTGTTACTGATCTTCTATTCATATTAAATTAATATTTATACTAAATATTAAGCAT
>NC_139011.1:61286720-61354220 GCF_964374135.1 Grampus griseus | reverse complement strand
TAGTTTAAGCTCTAGAGAAAGCACATTCCTTGTCAAGACTTTATTTTACAGATTCCTTTGTGTGCGCTGTGTTTTCCAGTCTCTATTTTTCCTCTTAATTTTTTTTTTCCTGTAGTAAATAATGAGCTGCCGCCTGAAATCCGGCTTGCCAGTGGTCAGCTAATGGGTGATGACCTGTCCCTCCTTACTGCAGGAGAGCTGTCACCTTATATCAGTGACCCAGCGCTGAAGCTATTCCAGTGTGCTGTTTGCAACAAATTCACCTCTGACAGCCTGGAGGCCCTAAGCGTGCATGTGAGCAGTGAGCGCTCCCTCCCAGAAGAGGAATGGAGGGCTGTAATTGGAGATATCTACCAGTGCAAGCTCTGTAACTACAACACTCAGCTCAAAGCCAACTTCCAGCTCCACTGCAAGACTGATAAACATATGCAGAAATATCAACTGGTGGCTCACATTAAAGAAGGGGGCAAAAGCAATGAGTGGAGGCTGAAGTGCATTGCCATTGGCAACCCTGTTCACCTAAAATGTAACGCCTGTGACTACTACACCAACAGCGTGGATAAATTACGCTTGCATACCACCAATCACAGGCACGAGGCAGCCCTGAAGCTCTACAAGGTAAGCAGTGTCATCCATTTCTGTTGGCGCAGAGTAGAGGAGGGAATTAACTGTTTTGGAGCTTGGACCACAAATCTGCAAGTTAAGGAAAAAAGAGAGGAAAAAAAAAATATAGAAGGGCAAGAGCCACAGTTTCTGCTTCACGTTGCTAAATGCAGAGCCTGTTGAAGTAGATGGAATCGGAAAATATATTTAAAGGATTTGCCATATGTCCCTTTTACACGTATCTCCATGGGATTGATCACTCTACTGGTTGCCCTGAAATAAAATCACTTTTCTGAGTGTTTCTGTATATAAAATAATACTCTTAAACCTCTTTTATTGATTGATCAAAAACAACATAGCAACCCTCTTAGCTAAGTATTAATGGCTTCAGAGAGCAGAGGACAAAAGTAGCGCTGCCTTGTGAGTGCATCATCTTTTGTTTGGTGACAAACAAGGATGATCCAAACACAATGTGTGGTTTTGGGGTTTTTTTTTCCCTGCAAGCTCCTGTTGGTATTGAGTAAAAACACACGCGCTCCCTTAGCATCAGTTGTCAGTCTCCTACTTAACTCTGTTGTTATTTTGCATGACTTTTCCCAGCTAGTAAAGTTTTTAACCCTCTCAGTGGGTGTGGCTCAGGTAAAAATGTTCATTGAATGGCAACTAGACTTTTAATATTACAGGGGAAAAATATATATATATACGGATGTAATGAACACACGCAAGCGATGGACATCATTTGTTACATACCTTGTCTTGACTTTTTCTGAACCCTAATTACTGGTTAATTTATTTTCTGCAGTTTGTGTACTGGATTGGCTGGATTGTCTTGGTTCATGTACAAATGTAACAGATTCATTTCTATGATGAATAACTTGGTAACTTCTGAAAACTTCTTTTGTCCAGAGGATACTAAAATTCAGAAAATAGGGGCTTCCCTGGTGGCGCAGTGGTTGAGAGTCCGCCTGCTGATGCAGGGGACATGGGTTCGTGCCCCGGTCAGGGAAGATCCCACATGCCGCGGAGCGGCTGGGCCCGTGAGCCATGGCCGCCGAGCCTGCGCGTCCGGAGCCTGTGCTCCTCAACGGGAGAGGCCACAGCAGTGAGAGGCCCGTGTACCACAAAAAAAAAAAAAAAAAAAAAAAAATCAGAAAATATTGCAAACCATTAGTCATCGTAACAAGCTCTAAATATGATTACAAAATCCATTTTGCAAGTGTTATCTATTGATTTATACTAGAAATCAGTGATAACTATACTATCAGGAGGCAACCAGTGACTATACTACCTATGGCTCTTCTAATGCTCTTTCGAACTATAAACAGACCACAAAAAGAGCAGATTGTGGCTATCTCGAGCAGGGGCAAGAATTATTTATTTGGGTTGGCCTGCCACTATTTGTTTGAACTGTTTCTTGAAGTTCAAATCCTGGATTGATGTACTGAGCGTGAAAACCTAAAGTCGTGGTGTGAGAATTTGTAACGTTGTTCCTGTAATATCGGCTCTCTGTGGATCAATAATGAAAGCATTAGATTTGGGTTATACAGTTTGAGGGGAGTACAGGCCCTGACGTAAGATGGAAAGCTTCTAAGTTGATGGTATTGCAAATGTAACATAATGGATTAATTGTATTATAATTCATAGCTTTTACAGCAACAGTTGACAGCCATTCAGTTGTCAACTTTTCTTCTGCTGATACCTGAACTATTAAAACTTTTAGAACACCTAGGAGAAAAAAAATAAACATTAAGTTTGTATAAATAATAGATCTCGACCCTGGGAGCTGTGTAGAATATTCATGACTGTGTTTGTATTCACACAGCCCCTCTAACACTTTAAATTAACATGTTGTGAATAGAAGATATAAATGTACAAAATTTTCTGTTTTATTAATATCATGTGGGAAGCTAAAGAAAGGTAGAGCGTTCCTGTTTATTTTCTCAGGAAAGGTTATTTAATCTAATTGACGATTATTTACACATGTGTATGTGTGTATTAAGTTTATCCATTCATTCCATGAGTATGGATTGACTACCCTCACTGTCTGTAGAGCAGTTTGCTAGGTGTGAGGGTTACCCTTGAAGTTCCTTTTCAGAGAGAGTTGGATGTTGTCTTTGAAAGTGTAGCAACCAGATGAGATTGAACTTGCTTATAGAGAGGACCTTAAAGCAGAGAGAGCTTTAGATCCCAGAACCAAAGGCTATATGTACTCTTACCTTAAAAATGTTATGTCATATATAAATTGACTTTTCCCCCATCTTCTTTATTTGCTTATCTCTTAAATACCCAAGTGTCCTTGTGGTGTGGTGTCTAAAAATGGTCAACAAACAAATAAAAACACACTTTGAACAAACTTACCTTGAATTAAAGGAAGATGGAAGAGATAAACATTGGAGCCATTGAAACTTGGTATTGGGCAATTGAACTATATTATTTTGCATTAGCCTTCAAGGAGCATTCATTCTTTCTAGAAGTCACTAGAAAAGTTCCTCCGGAGTAGCAATGTGTTGAGGATGCTGTTTCTAAACTGATTTACAGGAACTGAGTGAGTCAGATCCAGAGGATTTTCAAGTGCAGTAATGAGGATATTAGCAAGCTTGGTCGGCTTGTGTCGGCAAAATAAAATTGCTCCATAAGTAACATTAATTGCTTTTAAATGAGACCCTAACAAATTGGCCTAGGCCTGGAAAAAAAAATGATGGTTTGTAATATGGCGAAAATATTAAAATTAGACTTAAAATGGTGTCTGAGCTAATGACTAGATAATAATCGCCTATATAAAATTCATTTTCATTAGGAGTTTAATTTACATCATTTTGCATTGTGAATTATTCAGACTTCAAGGGAAAGTGACAAGTAGCAGTTAAAAGACAAATACAGAGCTGGGAGTAAACAGCTCTTCTCCTCATTGACAGCATATTGATTCATAACACTCCAAATGTGGGGATCTGTCGGGGCAATTTGAATAGGCCACTTACCACTTGCATGGTCAGCCTGAAGCAGTATTACCTCAAAGATGTGTGTGTCCTTATTCCAGTTTAAGGAGGTTAAAGGTTAAAGGTTAAGGGGTAGCTTAAAAGCATCATCTGCCTAGCTGCTTAACTTTAACCTGATCAATTTAATGAAAATCTGTTTTACAGATGTTGTTTTAATGTATTTGGCAGGATTTAGGCAGCTTTAACATTAGACGTATGCTAGTAAAAATTATTTCTTTATTTGACCAGAACAACACCTTTCCTTTCATGTTTAAGGTAGAAGGCTTGTGGGTTACGGTATTTTGGCAAAGAACCCAGGGGCAGAATGTGTTGATGATTTTTCCATATGGACTCAGAAAAAGAATACCTTTATGTCTATTGCTAACGATGACTGCAAAAACAAACAAAGCTGTGTTCATTTTCTGGCAATATTCTTTACCTTAGGATTTTTTTTTTTAAAGGAATTTTGTTATTGTTAAGAAAAGCTTACTCCTTTCTTCAGGCAAACTTCTCTGAAGCAGTAAGCACTATTAAATTTTGATACTCTTTTCCTCTGGAAATTTTAAAGATGAAGCAAAATTGGGCTAGGAAATTCAAACGATAAAATGAAACTGCAGGGCTTCCCTGGTGGCGCAGTGGTTGAGAGTCCGCCTGCCGATGCAGGGGCGCGTGTTCGTGCCCCGGTCTGGGAGGATACCACATGCCGCGGGGCGGCTGGGCGCGTGAGCCATGGTCGCTGAGCCTGCGCGTCCGGAGCCTGTGCTCCGCAACGGGAGAGGCCACAGCAGTGAGAGGCCCACGTACCGCAAAAGAGTTTAAAAAAAAAAAAAAAAAAAGGAACTGCAGATTGACCTTAATCTTCTCTTTTAACGTCTGAAAGTGTGTTTAAAGTGAGGTTAATAAGTATTGAATGCATAGATGGCTACAATCAGTGTTGCAAGGTAAAGTGTGTGTGTGCGTGTGTGTATGTGTGCGTGCATCTGTATATAATGCCAACACAGTGTTCTCAGCTAAGCACTTTATTAGATTTGATTATGTTTTCCCAATTTCAAGCCTCTGCATCCTTTACAAATTTCTGTCGATTGATATTCACATAATGAATCCTCAATAAATATTTGTAAGATGAATAATGGACTAATGCATGAACTGAGACATATTAAAGAAACTCCTTTACTTCCAACCCTCATTAAAAAAAGAATGCACTGCAATTTGGTCTACCCCTTAAATGATCTCAATCCTTTTCTAAAGTGTCCAGTAAAAAGATTCAATGAAAACCACTTAGCACTACATGTTCCAACTGAGAAAGAACAAATAAGACTCTGGTAATATTTCAGATTTACAGTTTACCTTATTCTTGCCTTAGAATGACCGAGACTTTTCTGGCCAGCTGATTGGTTGATCACCATCCTGTGCAGGGCATGCAATAAGCTTGCCACACCTGTGCTTTAGCTGCTTCGATGATATTATATTGTATTTTTAAGTGAGGTGTTCACAGCTTCGCTGGTTCAAAGTCAAAAGTTTAATTATACTAGTTTTTTTTTTCTTCCTGCATCTGCTAGTTGTGAAGGAGAATCATCTGTCTGAATTCCATAATACTGTTTTCATATTTGGATTTCAAATTGTCTGAGGGCAGTGAATGAATCTCTTGTCTCCATGGTGAGCAAAGGACGACATGTGGGATTTAGTCCTAGGTAACTTTTAGTGTAACATTCCCCCAAGGAATATTTTTGGAGTTTTCTCATTATCCATGTTATGGATGAAAGAATCCGGGTTAAGAACTAAAATCAAGGTGCCGGGGAGGGTCACAGAAGAGAATGCAAAAACCACGCTGGGCAAAGTATGTGGCAAGGAAATAAAAAATGGAATAATTAGCTTCACCTGCCTTTTCAGCTTTTTCTTTTTTTTTTTAACTGGTAGGAAATAATAACCCAATCAGTTTGGAATTAATAAAGAATTACAAGCATTTTCATTTCAATAGGCCTGAGCCCAACTTTGCAATTTAAAATCAAATATACCCGATATGTACCATCTCAATTATTGAACTGTCATTGTCCCAGTGCGATGGTAAAAGAGGTTAGGAGATTGCGTGGTACCCATATGCATAAAAGTCATTGTGCAAAAGGAAATTGGAACATGTGTGTGTATCTAAAAAAACAAAACAGGTTTTTCTTAATCTTATTCTAGTCATTTGTTTAGATGAAGAAAGCTGTTTTCAGAGATAAACCAAAGTTCTTTTTTTCTGTTGCTAAACATTAACGTGAAGATGGAAAATTTTGCACTTTTTGTGTTAGTTTCAGATTTCTGTTCCTTTCAAGGTTGAAATGCAGTGTGAAATTTAATTTCAGTTGCAGGATTTATTTTTTAAAAAAGTAATGACAACTCAAATTATTCTGTTGTATTCTCATATAAAAAGACAAGGCAGAGGTTGAGAAAACCAGTTTCTGTAGTAGAAAAATACATGCTTGCCTAATACTTATAACTAATAAATATACAGATCAAATAGAGGTCAGCTGGTTAGCTAATAGCAACTAATAAATCACTAGTGTTTTCAGATCACAATGTAATTGGCCAGCCCTACTACTATGTCTACTTCTGTTTTTAAGCTTGACATTTACTGAAGCACAGCCATGTGTTGGAACACGGCTACTCCAGCACAAATATGGGCATTCTCACTGCATTCACATGGCGAGAAATATATACTACATTAGGAGCTGAGAACCCTGTTCGTATTCCACTAGGAAGAAATGACCAAAAATATCTGTCTATCCAGATACATAATAGATAGATAGATACACATATATAGAGATATATATTGATACATACCAATCCCTAGAAGGATTACTTTAGACCAGGTATTAACAACTTATTACATCCATGTCAGGATAGATAAAATGATTTTTAATGTGTGAAATTGTTAACAAACCCAGACGAAATTTAAAGAAAGCAAAGCGTGTCATTGGAATCCTCTTATTTTATTTCTGACACGTCTTTCCTTAACTAGTGCTACCATCTCCCCACACATCAGGCACACGCCGTTATTCTCTTCTCTCTTTTGCTGAAATCCTTACTGTTTTCTCATCTAGAACTTCTCTTCATGGAAGTACTCCGTGTTGTGAGATTACCCATCTAATTCCCCAAAGGAAATGAGCATTCCTTTCATTAAGGAGGAAAGAAGCCTTTTTCATAAAAGCAGAGTAGTGCATCCAAAGGTGTAAATGACTTTCAGATCTTTCCCAAGGTGCATTTGGTTTTAAAGGAACCGCTTGACCTGGAGGAATTTCTAATGTGTGAGGGGGGACGGTGGTTACATCAGGGATGGGGTTGTGATAGGGCGGTGCCCCACCCTAAGAGCTTCCTGCATTTCCCTTCTTCCGGATACACACACGCACACACACACACACACACACACACACACACACACACACACACCCCACACACACATCACACCCAACCCTCCACTTCAGAGAAGCAGTAAAAACTCTGGCACTACCATTCATTTCACTCCAGGACCATGTCAACTCAGACTTCGGGATTTATGTTACTGTTTTTGTATAACTTGTGCTCATTCTGTCTCATGTGAAGTGTAGGTATGATTTAACCCAAATTAATAAATCCCTATGTGTCCCCCAACCTGAAGTCATTTAGGGAATGCAGACAAAGTTGTTATATCTCATAATGAACGTGCTCCCCCTGTCTGTTTCTTTGGCTTCCACGTAACCATCCCTGTCAGTGGAGCTCGTTTAAAATCGCTGAAATGTTCAGATGGGTCCTAGGACGCCACGCGGTAAGGCGGCCAGAGTCATATGTTAAGCAGGCCTTGCGCTGCCGAAAGGGTCTTGGCCCGGCGGGGGGTGGGTGGGTGGAGCTGGCATGTGCATAATGACCACGGTTCTGCTTCCAGAACATCTGGCCGGCCTGCGATCTACTAGAAATGCTTTTCCAAGTTCGCTTGGAGTCTGAGCCTCTGCTTAGGCTGAGTTCAATTAGACGTGGAGATTTGTTCATTATTCAGATAATTCAAGCCTTCAAAGGCACTTCTTCCCCCCAAATTATCAGTGTATTGCGGGAGAGCTTATGATGATATGATTATTCAAAAGAGGAACAACGATGGAGGCTCAGCCCCCAAGAACCCGTTAGGAAGATTCTGTAACCGAGGAGGAGTATGGTGATTGACGTTCTGTTTGCAGAATGCCCAAATGACATCCCAAGTTCTACTTCTAATAAATACAGAAACGTTCATTAAGCACTTCCTCTGGGCCAGGTTTTTAAATGTCTCTGTTTATGGAGGTTGTGTCCCATTAATGAGGAAGGATACAAACCATCTTCTCTAAGGTGATGCTTCCTAACTCACTCTGTTCTTCCAATGTGGCAGGGACATTAATCAAATTAAGGGTTGAATCCATATACTAGCCCTTGAAAACTTCCATGCTTTTTTTCAACAATGGTTGGTCAAAAGGCTGAGTGTGACTCCTTTCTTGGGTCATCAGTAGATGTAGAACAATGTCACTTGTATATCTTGGCTGACTCATTGCTCTCTTGCAGTGTACAACTTTGTTAGTCAGTTTCAGACAAAGGTTATGGTGGGAATTACAGAGCAGGATAGAGCTTTTCTATTTCTTGGAACATTTATGTTGTTCTTTAAACATGAGGATGGTGCCACTGATGCATTGCCTAGAAAATGAAGAAGAGAACCACTTACTAAAGAACGCAAAATGGGGCTTCCCTGGTGGCGCAGTGGTTGAGAGTCCGCCTGCTGATGCAGGGGACGCGGGTTCGTGTCCCGGTCCGGAAAGATCCCACATGCCGCGGAGCGGCTGGGCCTGTGAGCCATGGCCGCTGAGCCTGCACGTCCGGAGCCTGTGCTCGGCAACGGGAGAGGCCACAGCAGTGAGAGGCCCGCGTACCACAAAAAAAAAAAGAATGCAAAATGTGTCAGATTATAACTTCAGTCAATTCCCTTGTAGAACCAGGATGCTACTTTAGTCTGAGTCTTGGAAGATCTTTCTAACTTCAGTCTGCAGTACTGTCGAGAATTCTGCTTAAAGGTAAATTATTGTAATGACAGTTCTGTGTTATCACAAATAACACTTACATGTGGCGACATTTCATTTCACTCGGTTTTATCATATTTTATTAACACTCTAGGTTTCCTAAAGGGAAAGTACTTCTGCAGCTTTCACTATAATACGTACATATATTAAATATGTATATGTAAATATAAATGTGTATTGAGACCATATTCTCAATATTTTATTGATACAGATTTTCCTAAATACTTTCTTTCATTGGAAATATTAGGAAGCATAGAATATACACTTCTCTCTCCTTGTTGCTTAAGGGATAAATGTTAGGGTTATATTTTCTGATTACTCAATTTTTAGGGAGTTGTGTAGAGGACGGTTAGGGTTGAAGAATTCTTTGTCCCTGGATATCTGCTGATAAAAATTAGTGGAATGCAGTGCTGAGGATGGAAAGAAATGAGCTATTGATAAGTCCAACTGTATTGCTTAATTCGAGTTTGGGAGGAAAGCTTTAAAAGTTTCACGTACTGATTTTCAGTACATGATTATGTGTCTTGTGTCGAGAAGAGCCTCATTTATAGCTAGAGTTGGTAATTGACTGTCTTTGTATGATTTACAAGCTATTGGAAAGAATCTCACCAAAAATACCCCTTCTTCTGATGCCAGTCTGTTGTCAGTGAAACTGTATTGATGCTTGACTTATCCATTTATCAATGGCACAACTTTTTGAACAACAATCATAAGTTAAAGCATTTTATGTGCATTATCTCATTTACTTTTCCCAACAGTTATAGGTTGTTTTTCCCATTAAGACATATGAGGAAACTGAGATTCAGAGCAAAACTCCTTGTTCAAGTCCTCACAGATAGTAAGAGCACGTGCTGGGGTTCTCACTCTGGTCTCTTTTCAACCCAAGCCTTCACCTACAGTATAAAGCTTTGCTAATGAAAACGTTTTGTTGTAATACTTGAGAACAGGAAGAACAGGGAATGCAAAAGGAAGAGAAGGGCTGGGGGCCTCAGAGACAAATGACGGTTTTGTCCAGGGTTAGTTATTTTGGAGCCCACCTTTATCCCTTCAAGTTACAGATTCCCTTAAAGACACTGCAGATGCAATGTAACATAAGAGCTGGCTGGTAGGGTTTGCACCCACGATTGCAGTCAACTGGCGTGATGAACTTACACCTCTTGCGGGCATCTCCAAGCCCGAAGGAGAGACTGCTGGTTCAAACTGTTACCTGACTCTTTCCTATCACAACAGAATTCTTTCCCTTTAAAGAAACTTTCCTTTTGCTGGCATTTTGGGGTGTTTGGTATATTAAATAGTAAAGGACTCATAGAATATTTATCACTTCGAGTGCCTGAGCTCTCAGTGTTTGCAAGTTAAGCACCTTTGGAAGCTGCCTTAATTCATTCAGGTCACCAGGGTACTTCAGAAGTAATGTACTAAATGGTACCCTGCTGACCTGAAAGATGGAATGTGCCTCCCTAAGCATTTAACTTCCTACATAGCAACAAGTAAAGCACAGTCTGCTCTCTGCCCAGGACCTGAGTCTCCTCTTCCCTCTTCCTGACATCCTTATAACTACTGGAGAAAGTCCTATTCATTTGCTACGTAACTAGCATTTTTAAAAACTTATCTTGTTTTGAATTATTATTATTTTTTTGCGGTACGCGGGCCTCTCACTGCTGTGGCCTCTCCCGTTGCGGAGCACAGGCTCCGGACGCGCAGGCTCAGCGGCCATGGCTCACAGGCCCAGCCGCTCCGCGGCATGTGGGATCCTCCCGGACCGGGGCACGAACCCACATCCCCTGCATCGGCAGGCGGACTCTCAACCACTGTGCCACCAGGGAAGCCCTATTATTTTTTAAACTTGTATCTTTTACTTCTTACTTCGATTCATTTTGTTCCAAGCTTCCAGGAATTTTCTTTCCACCATAGGTTTCTCATGCACTCCCTTCCTCTCTCTCCTCCTCGCAATTTTGCTAATGATTCCAAGCAACCGGCCCACATCTTTTTAGAACTATTGACATGGACTTCCCTTAGAGATGCTTGAGGAAAGCTTGCCTTCCTGAATCTGACTACCGATCCTGCAAAAAATTCTCAGTCATTGACACCAATGCAGTTGACCGTACTCACTAATGAAATATTCTTTTAATGGAAAGTAAGAATAGTCTTAGTTTTGAAGTGACCGAACTGTTAGCAGGAGAGAAGTTCCCAATACCAAAGCTGGTGTGTGTAAAGGATGCAAGGACATTTGGATAATTATGATGGGCAGTATCTTTTAAAGACTTTAACTATTTCTAACTATTTATTTGGCAGGCCTGAAACTAATACTAGCATGTGTCCTTAGAGCCTGAAGTCATTCATTGTTCAGTTGTGGGAAATCAGGTAGCAAGTCTGATTGCCATCACCTCTGGAAGAGTGTCAGTTTACAAAGTATCTCCTTTAAACTCAACATATATTCAGCACTTACCACTAAGTAACAGGGCAGGTGACACCAGACATGAGGGAAGGGGAGAATGATTCCCCAATTTACACCAAATAAATAGTGTCATTTTTTAAAATAAGATTAACATGCTAAAATGGAAAATATGTAAACAGCGGAATATACCTTTCAGAATTTATTTCATTTCGTGAATTGATATTACACAAAATTTGGAAGGGAGAAAACGCGCTCCTACTTACTATGAGATACCATCACCGCTTTTTAAACAGAGGCTCCTCAATGTCTTTTGAGAAAGAATTTGACTAAAAGCAAGTTGTGGTTTAATGTATTTGTTTTGGTTTATTATAATTTTTATTAGCAAATTAAGTAATTAAAAAAAGCCTATTTGGATGGAACCATCGTACCAAGTTTTTCCATCATGAGTATTTCCTGAGAAGGTACTCCCCAGGCTCATAACCAAATTCCTTAAAAATAGATCCAAAGAGAATTCATAAATAACTTTTTTTTTCCCCAGAGAAATAGAGTCTCTGGCTCTGTTAATTCCTTAAATAGTAGAAAAACTAAGATGGGTTTTATGAAGAATTCTTTAGTTTTTAGAGTATTCATTCTTAACTTGGCAATAGAATTACCATCCTTTAAGTCAGAAATGCAAAACTTTCCTATTGCTTAATAGTGTCGGTATTTACTTAGATGTATGTTTCAAAATAGACTCTCAGGTATAACATTTACTTATAAGTTCCTGTAGCATGTACTAGGTCATTTTATTTCTTCCTGTAGAACTGCAACCCCTTTAAAAGTAATGGCTTCATAACTTACTGGAAAAGCATTGATACAGAATTACATCGAAATTGATTTTTTTTTAAAGTCTGTGAACGCTTTTCTAAAAAGTGAACCATTTAATTCTTTATCAGTGGGTATAGAAGAATGTGGATATATTCAGTTCTCACGTGTTTGGTGATTATAAAGTCAAAATGCCACTACTCCAGTGATGTTTTCAGTATGTATCCAAGGAGACCTACCTATACCTATTTTGCTCAAACCCTGAAACAAATTGCATGCTTGTGCGTGCGCGCGCGTGTGTGTGTGTCTGTGTGTATGTGAGAGAGAGAAATGAGTGAGAATACAGTATACGAAGACTTATTTTCAAAAATTGTTGAAGATTATGAGTTAATCATTAACGCCTATTTATTTTGTTTTAAAGTAGAACTCAGAAATCTCTTCCTGCAAATTGTAAGTGTTCTCAGTCCCTAGAGGTAATAAACCTTTGATGATGTTGTGCAAGACTCGTCCACAAGCCCTGAAATCAGTTCTGTATGTACACATGACTAATCAAAGGTTCATGGAACAGGTTATGATTTGGTAAAAGCGATAGGTGCTCCAGAAAGTAAATGGCCTTACCAACTGGGGGAGCACACTTAGCCTTTTTTCACCTTATAGAAGGCAGGTCCTAGTCCCACCATTGGAGCAGGTATCCTTTTACAAAGGCTTGAGCACTAAGTCTTTTGAAAAGTTCTCTTTTAAAGCAAGGAGTTTCTCGAATTAATATCTATCTAATTAGTACTCTACTCTTTTCTTTGCCTTAAAGTCACAACAGATACAAGACACTTAGACTCAAAAGTATCCTTGAAATTCAGGGAATTAGGTAATCAGAACAAATATCTTCTTAAATTGATCAACTGTCAATGTCCATAGGGGAAAATGATGAAATAAGACAGCAATCTCAATAATTAAGCATTAAATTATTTAGGAAAATGTGAGTAAAAGTCTCAAGAAATCATTTCTAATATAGAAAAGGGAGGAACTAAAAGAACTAAAGTACAAAACCTACCATGTGGGCAGTGCAGTGAATGTTGAGACCATTGTATTCTGGTTTCTTGCTGCTTTTTTTTTAAAATCTGCAACAGCTTTGTTGCGATTTAATTCATGTACCACGAAATTCACCCATTTAAAGCATCTAATTAAACGTTTTTTAGAATAGTCACAGAATTATGCCATCATCACCACAATTGATTTCAGAACATTTTCAACACTCCAAAAAGAAATCCTGTGCCATTTACCCTCCCCCCTCAATAATCCCAACCTCCCCTGTCCCAGCCCTAGGCAGCTACTAATTGCCTTCTGTCTATATAGACTTGGTTATCCTCAACATTTCATAAAAATGGAATCATACTATGCATGGTCCTTTGTGACTGGCTTCTTCCACTGAGCATGTTTTCGAGATTCATCCATATTGTAGCATGAATCAGTACTTCATACCTTTTTATTATGGAATTTCATAATAAAATAATAATAAAAACTTCATACCTTTTTATTATGGAATTTCCATTGCGTGGATAAACTACATTTATTTATCCTCTCATCAATTGATGGGCATTTGAGTTGTTTCCACTTTTGGGCTATGATGAATAATGGTGCTATGAACATTTGTGGATAGGTTTTTGTGTGGACATGTGTTTTCATTCTCTTAGGCTTATACCTAGAAGTGGAATTCCCAAAAGAGCAATCACTGACATTAACTGGACTCAGTACTGCTGGTCACTTCTTATTTATACCTGATCAGCTTCTTTTCCCTTTCCCTTTAACAAATATTACACACGTTTATCACTCTTCTGATGCTCTTTATTCATCTTCTGCTCCATGGCCAACAAGTGCAGTGAGAAAAATTTGAACATTTATTGGGCACTTATTAGGTGGCAGGTAATCTTCTAAGTTCTTTAAATATATGAACTCATTTCATTCTAACAGCAAACCTATTAAGTAGGCATTATTATTATACCCATTTTGAAGATGAAGAAACTAAGGCGATGAAAGCTTAATTAATTTATCCAAGGTCACATAGCTGGTAACAGTGCCAGCTGAGTCAGGATTTATACTTGGATTGACTGGTTCCAGCACCCACCGTCTTAAAGAGGACACTTTGTCCCAGTGAAGATACATTGAGAAATATGCCTGGAAAGGAAGGCCTTATTTGTGGCGTGTAAGAGTATAACTATAATAGCTGATCTTTGGGAAGGACATCCTCTGAGAGGGACAGAAAAGAAGTAATGATGAGATGGATAGAGATTTAGAGACTTTGGGAGGGGGTAGTGAGGGCTGGCAAATTAGAAAGATCATTGATAACATTACATAGTTTTTAGTTCTTTTTTATGTCAGAATGTAAACCATTATTTGGTTTAAACAGTGTTCTTTGAAAAATGTTTATGAACTGAATTCTCCATATTGATTGAAAAATCGGTATATTTTATGATAATTACTGAAACACATTTTGTTAGATTGGTGTGTTAGTAACACACAAAAGCTTGTTTGTCCTCATTTCACTGTGCTAGTGAATAAAACAGACACAGAGGGTGTATGAAGCAGTTCCCGTCCTCAAGAAGCTCTGCAGGTTTTCGAAGAAACCATACAATGTGTTTTATCTGCGCTTTATTTTCCCTTGTGAATTGTCCCTAACAGTTTTTCTGAATTCCAGAAGTTTGTAGGGACATTTTTAGTCCTCTATATAACACGTTTTAGCAATGTTTACTCCTTTGTGTCATCCAGAAAGTTAATATTTAGATTTCCTGTGGCATTTACGGAAGAAATTAGATTCCTGCCTTGCAAAACTTGGAAAAAGTGGCTGTTTGTTTCCACACAAGATGTCCCATTGTTGAAAAATAATGTGAAAAATAATGCACAGTAACAGTATAATTTAAATTTTCTCTCCCTCTTGCCTCCCACTCTCCACCTATGTGATGTTTTGTGAGCATGATTTTTATGTTTTCAGAGTAGTAAAGATGTGGATAAAGTGAAACATTACTCGGTGCTTTTTTTTTTTTTTTGCCAACTAGAAAGATTCTCTTTCTTTTTCTAGATACAAAAACAAAAATAGACTTGTTTCTAACAGCTAATCTAATTAATCAGTGGTAAATGGTCTTGATATTTTATCTGTAGATATTTCAGGCATCATCCTATTTTATTCAAACACTTACAACTGACCTTGACGTTTTCAGTTTCCAGAGACCTCCTGCTTACATGGGTAGGGTAAGGTCAGGGCTTGGGCTGACAGTGTTCCTACTGTTAGAACATGACATTGCATAATTTCTCCTTTCTGTTTTACTCTGAAAAAAGTTTTTAAGGAAAAGTTACGCAAGAAAATATGATAAGCTCTCATATTGTCTCAGGCTAAAAGATTCCCTAGAGCTGCTTTCTTGAGTCTGAAACACAGTGAGACTGAAAGATTGGATGACTATTTCAGCACTTACGTCCAGGAACACTGATGAACTTAATAAGCCTTGACAAGGTGGGTATCACTTTTGATGCCCTCCCATTATTAGTATATTGGGGGTGGGGTGCGGTGGGAGAGTGTGGGGTGATGTCTCAGAGAAAGGCAGTGGAAGATATGCCCATCTATCTCCCTGCAGCCCTCTGTAGCTCAAGAAAGTTTTAAAAGAGTTAGGCATTTTCTGTCTTTAAGCATCCAGCTGACTTTCTCACTCTTTATGTGGTTTTTGGCAAGCATTTCTGTGCCTTAGTTAATATATTAGTAAATGGAGGAAAAAAACACTCCAGTGAGTTCTAGAGATCTTAATTAAGGTACAGAAATAGCTTTGAAAACGCATTCTGAGATGAAAGCTTTTCTTATATGTGGAAAATATTACTCGTGTCTTGTCAGCACATCTACTCCATTGGCATTGCTCTTTGTACTTGGAGATAATTTCTTCTTTTCTTATTATTGGTAAGACACTTCCCTTTTTAATTTCTGTGAGTGCACTTGGTTACATTACTATATCTAGGACTTGTCTGTCATTCCTGAAAAGCCATTCTTAACTTTCTCCAACTGGCCTTCAATTGAAATTTGCTTCGAAGAGGAATGTAGCTATATTATACTCATCAACTTAAATATGGGTAAATATAGCTCAGAGAAAATAACTATTTGTGTATCCTTTTACGTGCTTTAAATTCAATATCCATTCTTTCTTAGAAGTTTGCCTGCAGAAAAGGAACTCTGTATGACACTTTTAAATACCACTTTTCAAATCTGCCAAACGTGAATGTGCAAATGTGTACTAGTAAGTGGAGCTCACACAGCTGAAAAATGAATGTTTAAAGCTTCTGTGTCTGGCATTAATTCGTTTCTGCCTTTTGGCTGCTGCCACAATTTTTTCATCTGTAAAATGGGTACCGAGTTACCATTATGATTAGAAAGTCAGCATTAACTTAACGGTCGTTGAGATCTGGTCTACACGTAATCACCTGTCATTCTTAGAGCTGAATTTATTCTGAGCTTTAACAAGTATTTCATCTTAAATTGCTGAGGTAGTTGCACATATTTATCAGGTTTCAGATTTTCCATTGTTTTGTTTAATCTGCAGATATACGTTTATGTATTTTTCTTGTAAACAGGAAGCAGGGTAATAATTGTATAGAGAGAAATAGCTAAACCACATCTCTGAATCCCCTGTTCTTTATTTACTTATTTGACTAATCATGTCACTTAATCTTTTGATAGCCCACTCTGTCAGGCCCTGTGCTGGGGAATAAGGATATGGCAACAAACAAGACAGACACAGGCCTTTTGCTCTGGTAGAGCTTACAGTTTAGTGGAGGAGACAAGCATTAAACGCAGAATCACGTATGAGGCAAAGAAACAATTATTTAGCTTTGTGAACAAATAATATAAGTAGTTGTTTTTGATCTGGCACGTTTATTTGTGTCATTAGTACATAGGTATTTGTGTAAATCAAACTCTTCCTCTACTCTTGAAAGAAAGTGAAGAATTTGAATGAGACCCTGTATTGAGGTATTTAGAAAAGTAGCCGGGGCTGAACTGAATTGACTCTGCTAGGTATCGGCTGTCCTGTAGAAAAAGGCATTTATTTACCAGTGAGATTTGATCAGAGTGCAAGCACTTTTGAACTTGTTGTGGGGTGGGGGTGTGGGGTCAGGAAACATTTTTGTGAAAAGACATTCTGGAAACGGCTGCATATCCAGTTGACGGATTTGTGCAGAATGTGTGTGGAAGGCTGAATGAACTAAAGGTGAACATGAGATTCCCTGTAGGAACTTTCAAAACATACTGACGCCAAAGCTACCACCTCTGGGGGCGGGGTGCAACCCGGGATCTCTTCATTTAAATGGATGATACTGATCATCTGTCGGATTTGAGGATCACTGGACTAGTGGGCTGTGAAAGTCACCGTCGATCTGAAGACTCCTGAAACGGTAGTGACTGTGGAGGGTGTACTGAGCTGGGCTGCACTAGCATCTGTACCTCCTTGTTCAGAAGAGGAAGCCGTGTCTTCTGCTGTCCCTTGTGTTCTCTCTGTTCATGGGCTAAGACTTTGCTAGAGTCTGTCAGTCCTGCGTACTCTGTCTGAGGAAGCCGTGGAAGGCATAGCCCTCTGTCTTGCTCCTGGTTTTGCCCCTAAGGACAAAAGTCTGACCTGTTTTGATATACAAAAAAAAAAAAAAAAAATCCCATTTCAGTAGGAAAAATGACAAACCTTTATAAAGAAAACCTTTCTGCACAAAACAGCTGTTTTTTTGCTGAAAGTCTGGCACTTTAGTGAACTGTCGGGCCAAGAAACTACTCTCTCAGTCCAGATGTCGGTTAAAAAAAAAAAAAAAATCTAAGGCCCCTGGATTGAATTTTGGAGGAACATCTTTGCTGGTAAATTTTTGGAATCATGCGTTGCCTCATCATAGTTGCAGAAATCCACTCTCCTCGTACACAAAGATATCCCCAGGCAGCAGATATATAGTCTGTTTTCTGAACAGGAATCTTACAGGTCTCAGGAGAGTCAGCTTCCACAGGCTTGCTGGGTTGTACGCTCATTTGTAGCTCTCTGTAATGATTCTGCAATTTCTCATTTTCTTGCTATTCTAGGAAGGCAGATCCTGAGGTTTGGTTTTTGGAGTTTTGCATATTCTCTTTCTTTCTCGCCATAGACGTGGATATAAGTGTATGTGTGTGGGTTGTGTGTGAGGGGTGTGTGTGTGTGTGTGTGTGTGTGTGTGTGTGTGTGTGTGTGTAGGTATAGATGTGTGTATGTATGTTTGTATATCACTTTATCTTGTTTATGAGAGAGAACCATGTATTGTTTCATCTATAATTTGACAATTTTCTTTTAATGATATCTGTACTTTTCTTTTCTCCCAAATATAGCATCTAATACAGATGCACTGGAAGCTACAATGACAACCAGTGCTAAAAAGAAGCAAGTAAATACAGTGATCAATTTCATAAGCAACAGAAACTATATTGTCAGAACACACAACCCTGGAAAATTTATTGTATTTAACCACTTGCATGTTAAAGACTAGATCTTTGTCTATTTCATAAAGAAATACCTTTTTTTTTTGTAGATCAACTTGAAATAATCAATCAGTTCTGTGCTGACCCCTGATCTACTGTAAAATGCCAATGCCAAACTGTATCTGAGTCCCACTGGCCATATAACCTGTGTCCCACAAAAGACCCAGATAAAACAATCCCTCTTCCCACCAACTGAAAGAGCAAGCTAATGAAATAACTGAGTTATTTGCTTAAAAGAAAATCAAACCAGGGCTTCCCTGGTGGCGCAGTGGTTGAGAGTCCGCCTGCAGATGCAGGGGACGCGGGTTCGTGCCCCGTTCCGGGAGGATCCCACATGCCGCGGAGCGGCTGGGCCCGTGAGCCATGACCGCTGAGCCTGCGCGTCCGGAGCCTGTGCTCTGCAGTGGGAAAGGCCACAACAGTGAGAGGCCCGCGTACCGAAAAAAAAAAAAAAAAAAAAAAAATCAAACCAATCACTTCAAGATCTTTCTATTTATTTGATTGGCTAGATCAGTTACTTGAGTCCAGATGATGCATATAGATCAGTGCAGAATAGAAGTTTCCTGCCCTGCCTGGGCTTAGCCTCCAACATTTGGTTATCTAAGGATGATGTTCTGTGAGCGCACATAAGTGTATATAAACCTTTGGAGGTTTTGCTCAAGTAAAAAACATAGGACAGTGTTACATGTTTGTGTGACCTAGAGCGTTTTGCTCTACGATGATGGACATCTCATCTGCCTGTGCCAGTATGAATGCAAGGACATTTCATAGTCATAATCTGTTAATACCAGTTAGCAGTGTCACAAATTAAAGCATTAGTGGATTTGTGTTGCTTGAGGAAGCAACTGATATAAAATGCCAGGAGGCTGGAGGAGTGGGGTAGTTGATTGTAACATAATTCTACATACCATGGGGTCTCCGTGCCGGTGGTGTGAAGCCTCGGAGTACACCTTCACAGGGAGATCAAATGAATAGTTCAGTGGACAAAAGATATATCATTAAGATGCATTAGTCCAGATACATCCTCAAGGGAAAAAATTCTGGTGACTAGAAGACAACAAAAAACAAAAGAAGATATCCTTTTATTCACAGAAAAAAGAAAGATTTTACTATGTAAGAAAACCCAAACAAACCAAAAAACTGTTCATTGTACAGACAAAAAGTTCTTCCCAGCATTTGAAGAAGTGCAGTTTCTTTTTTTAAACTGAAGTATAGTTGATTTACAATGTTGTGTTAATTTCTGCTGTATAGCAAAGTGATTGTTATACATATGTATACATTCTTTTTTATGTTCTTTTCCATTATGGTTTATCACAGGTTATGGAAGATAGTGTCCTGTGCTATACAGTAGGACCCTGTTTTTTCTCCATCCTGTATGTAATAGTTTGCATCTGCTAATCCCAAACCCCCAATCCATCGCTCCCCCACCCACCCTCCCCCAGAAGAAGTACGTTTTCTACATTTGCATCGTTTTGGGCCTCTACTCACTTAAATAAAAACTTAATGATGGTTTTCAAAATATATTTTTACAGGAAATGTTAATACTCCTGTGACAGAGATTTTGACCGAATCATTAATGTTGATACTATCATGAAGGACACGTAACTCTCTAATCAAGAGAGCTGTCACCTGGGAATATGGAAACAATTGCGTAAATTATGGAAGGAATATTAGATTAAATTTCCTCTTTAACTGTAGTAGTGGTTTGAAAGAGTAATGCATTTATTACTGTAGCACATTTTGTATTTGCCTAGGCATTTAAATGATTTTTCATATTTCTCCCTTTTTAGCCTAGATTGTGGATATACTCCGAGAGAAAGTTAGAGGGACTAACAATTACAGAGAATGAGAACCCGTGGTTAAAATTATATGCACATTGAACTACAATGAGGGTATTAAAAGTATTTCATCCCATTTGTAAAATATCTTCCGTGACTATGAAAGGGCAGTATTTTTCCAATTATATCTGCTTTAGCCTGCAACTGGATTACCTTATAAGAACTCTTATAAAGCAAAGAGACCCAAAATAATTGAAAGTGGAAGGACAGATAAGCTGGGCATATAAAGGCCCTGAGCAAACTTCTCTCAATAGCATTCGCAGGACAGGAAAAAAAAAAAAAAGTTTCTCTTAACTCCTGCTCAGGCCCAGGTGACCACTTTAAGCCTTAGCATCTGGTTGCTTCTTATTGACAGGGAGTACCTACTGCATAATTTCTAGCTCAATTCTCCAGTGTCTGGAAGATTGCATTTTGACTCTCCCCAATATTAATAACCAGATTCGATCTGAGGCCTGTCCAAGGTCAGGTGGACGGGCCAGGTGAGCCTGTTTGTCTGTGTGCAGGAACTGTGACATCTACTCAGAGTGACAGGTGTTAACCTTCAGGCCACCGAAAGGAGCCTCTTCCTGCTGGGAACAAAGAGCCCCAGGGGCTGTGGCTGCCTACTCCTCCTAACACCCACCCCCGTGCTCATAATATTTTCCCACGTGATACACTGTTGAAGGAATGCATTTCAGAAGAGGTAAATGATTAAAATCAGCTCAATAAAAGCAATAATATCTATTTGCATTCTTGTTCAGAACTTTGATTCAGATTTGACAGTGTTTTATGTGGATTGATATTGCACGGCTTTTCCTTTTTTTAGGTGAACGATGCAGCCATACTAGAGCGTGGTATGGTTATTCCTGAAATGCCCCTCGGTTTTGCAAGTAAATTAGTACAGAAGCTCTAGAGTATGGGGTAAGACATATTTTAGAAACCAGATAAACAACTCTGGAAGCTCCAGAATTTGTAGTATTCTACTATGAAACATATCAAATAAACTCTTTTGGAAAAAAAAAAAAATCTTGCCTCTTTCTGGCTAAAAATTCCTAAGAAGCTATTTGATTCCTAATTGATTTTCTACATCAGTTGTTCATTGAATAGATAAGTAGTGCCTGTGATATTTGATTACAGAGCAAGGCACCCATTTAACCTTCTGTTCTTTCCAGGCCAGGATTTCAAATACAATAGAATGTTCCTCCCCAAGGCTCAGGAGGATTAGACAGCTAGCAGTAATCCCTGATAGGCTGAAATAGACCTGATAGAACTTCACCTCACTTGTTTAGGATTACGGTCATGAATTCAGCTCACCCTGCAGCATTAACCCTTTGCGGACTTGGGCTGGGCTGCTCTATCAGTAAAAGCAGTAAGTAAGCAGAAACCTATTAATAAATTCTAAGCAGTTACATCTTACTTCTTGACAAAAGCATAATAATTTTTTTTTTTTTTTTTTTTTTTTTTTGCTGTACGCGGGCCTCTCACTGTTGTGGCCTCTCCCATTGCGGAGCACAGGCTCCGGACGCGCAGGCTCAGCGGCCATGGCTCACGGGCCCAGCAGCTCCGCATGTGGGATCTTCCCGTACCAGGGCACGAACCCTTGTCCCCTGCATCGGCAGGCGGACTCTCAACCACTGCGCCACCAGAGAAGCCCAGCATAATAATAATTTTAAAGTTAGGACAGATGTGTGCTCTACACTGATCTGCCAAAATTTTCTGTCTTAAATATGTCTCGAGATTTATATTACTTTATCTTCTTAAATATAATTTTGTTTCAGAAACTTTATGAAAAGTTCTGGTTCGTGGAATAGCTTTCCCACCACGGTCATGCTAAAATCATCTTGTGGAAGCGAAGGATAAATGACTTCATATAAAGTAGGCCCTTGATGTTCTAGATTAACTGGAACCAAAGCAAGTAGGAAAATCCCCAAACCTCATTTTAGCCAGTGGTTTCCAGTCTCTTCCTTTTCATTTCATAGAGCAAATTCCATAGGTTTGAGTTGAATTCTCTCTCTTTCCCCTCTGGGGGATATGAAAATGAGCTGAGAAATGGCCAAGAGGCAGGAAATCAGTGGGTGAAAAAGAATTTAGTTAAAAGGTATAGTTAATCCATAGATTGGAAAGTCAGCCCATGTTAATCAAAGAGATGCAAGGAAGGGCATACACTCTTTCAACGCTGGCAGCAGTACTGGGCTTTATCATGGTTTTTAAATAATTTACATTGAAATCTGCTCCTGACACTATTAGGCCGTCAAAATAAGTCCCACGCAAAGTCACAGGTTTGAAATGGGTGATTAGTGACAACGAATCTGGGAGAATCCCCCAATCGTTATGAAAGTGATTACCCTGAATCATCCAGGTCTTTTTGTGTTGACTCTTTAAAAATTCATATTCACAACTACTTCTATTAATTATTGAAATAAGTGATTCTGGTTTGGATGATTAGAACATTCCCTACCATGTTCATAGGTTTTAGAGAAATGTAAGTTTTATTTGAGAGACTTAACCGCCTAATAATGTTGTGATGGTGACTATGACCTCATTGCCTATGGTAATATTTCAAGGTCAGAGATAATTTAATGCTAAAGCATTGGTCCTTCCCCCTCCTTTCCTGAAATTTCTTTTGTTAGTGGTTCTTAAAGGGTTTAATTAGAGCAAACATTTGTCTTTATTAAAACATTTTAGTAGAACAAATACAATCACAATAAAAGGACAACTATGAAGAATTTTTGGAAGCATTTGCATTTGCTGTCCTTTACCACATTCCCTGCCCTAAAGATTTACTGCAGTGGTAATGATAGCCAACATCAAGATTACAAGAGGAGAAATATGGTGCGTACCTTGTGCTTTGAAGCTTAGCTTTTTGTAAGAACTAAAAAATAAATCCAGTGAGTAAATGGATGAGATTAAGGCTGAAGCAATGACCCTGCTCTAATAATAACATTTTGTTTTTGTTTGGTAGAGAGTGAAGAGGTGCCGTGAAGTGGGGAGTTGTGACTTGAAATGATTCTGGCAAATCTTTAATTAATCCTTCATTTTAGTTACTTTTTTATACAAAATATCTAGTTGTCCTGGTTTTAAAGAACAAAAGATGATTTCTGTTGTTCCATTTAGGTGACATATTATTCCAATTAATTGGAAAAGTGCTCCCATGGGATGGATGACTCGAGGATGGGGCCTCTTAGACTTGGTCTCTTACTGTGGTCCTGGATTTGCCCTTTTCTCCTGACATGCTTTTACATATGCTGTTGCTGAGATTCCAGTTCTTTGTTGTATGTTATAAAATTCTATTGCATCAGCATGAACAAAACAGAAATATTATAGACGTGAACCTTTCACCCCAAAAGACATATAACAGATTGAAAAGCTCCAGACCAGGGTAACAAGAATGCTTGCAGGCAGCATGGATGGGTTTACAGATGACTAAAAGCTGGTATTAATAAATCTCAAAAGGAGAAGAATAGGAGCAGAATTTACTGAAGTCTATGAAATAATAAAGAGATGTGAAGCTAGGCCATGTGCCTCTTTGTACTGTGTGTCAGAAAGAAACTGGAAATCCTTCCGTGTCACTGGGAGCAAACACATTTCAAAGTGACAAAGGAGAACTTGGTGTTTGTTTTCCTATTTGTTAATAAAAAGTAATTTACCTCTGGAATAATTGAGTTAGAAGATTCTGGAAAAACTAACTCATCTTGGAATCGTAAGGATAAAGGAGACCTTGAGGAGACTTCTCCCTGGCAGACAGGCAATATTAAAACCATCTCCCAACGAAGTCCATCTGTATTATTTTTAAAGAGAAGGAACTGGTTTAGTTGCGGCCAATGGAATGCTTTGTGACCACATGAACAAAGAGATAATAACTGAAGAGTTTAAAACTCTGAAGCAAAATTGATTCTGCTAACTTTGTTCACATAATATGCTGTTGCAAAAATTCTTAAGTTTCCTAAAAGAGTTTTGCCTCAATAGGGTACTTTTAAAGCCACTTTTTAAGATACCCTGGGGTCTGCAAACTTAGTTAACACATGGTCCCTGACTTGGGGATGGTAAGAGATACCCACAAACTACTACTGCATCATATATAATGCTCCTACATTTTGTGTCAGCACAGAATACCAAAAATTCTATGTACCAAGGAATATTTTATGCCTACTGTATTATTCAGTCCTCCCGACAGCCCAGCGAGGTACAGGCAGTTACCATTGCAGTTGTATGGATGAGAAGATGAGATCTAGCAAGGTCAAGTGTCTTACCCAGGGTCATACAGATAGTTGAGGAGCTGGGGTGTGAATACAGATTTGTCTGCCTGGAGGCTGTGCTCTTAATCATTGTTCTTCACTGCTTAGCTTCTCAGAAGGCTGACATTATCAGTTGGGTCCAGGGACCCTTGGGGCATACATTGGTGAGCTTCCGAAAACGAAAGGTGTGGGGGATCAATCTTCTGGATGTATAAAAGAATCTGCATTTTCCCATCAAGGAATGTTTCCATACCTCTTATAAGATTCTCCAACCCTATAAATGTAAGAGCAAGCATCCTAGAAAGTGGACACAGAGAGCTACAAAGTGGTGAGACTTTTTATTAGTCCAGGAGAGTATGGCTAACTGGGTAAAACAGGAAAAGGATAGCGTTTGGTTGGAATCTTACAGGATCTGGATAGGTGGTTGTCAAGTCTGGAAGTAGGGAGAAGGGGAAGAAGCCCATTATCTGAGTCAGAAAAGAGGTGATTGTCTCCTCCCCAAGTTACAACCGACTCAGTATCATTGTAGACATTTACCTTCTTAGCAATGGCAGACTGTGATCCAGACGTTAGTAACAGTGGTACATGCCCAGGGAATCCATGGTTTTTGTTTGTTTGTTTTTTGTTTTCGGCTGTGCCACATGGAATGCGGGATATCTTGGTTCCCCGACCCAGGGCTCAAACCCATGCCCCTGTAGTGGAAGCCTGAAGCCCTAATCACTGGACTGCCAGGGAAGTCCCTGCCCAGGGAATCCACGGGTTTGAGTGTGCATGGGAGCTGCTCTAACTTCTCTCCCATTCAGTCACTGATCTGTAGATGTGAGCAGACATTTCATTTCAAGCATAACTGAAGGAATGCTGAGTTTCCAAAGTAAGTCAATCTGCTGTTTCATATTTTCAGGATCAGTAAAGTAGAACAATGCTCTCTCAAGCTATAACAAAAATAGCATAACTGTATATTTCTGAATCAAAGGAATGAATGCTGGTCACACAGGAATTACTAATTTTAGCTAGCATCCTTCAAAGTGACTGTGAGAACCAATTTTTACTTAATGTGATAACTGTAGGTACCACACTTATGATCAGAGTTTTTGTAAGGAGTAAAATATATGGTAATAGTTCCTAATAAGTCCTCAGGTGCCATTTTTTTCCATAAAAATTTTGTTATGGTTGAATTCCTTTATCAAAGTCTTATTATGTATGTCATCAGTATAAATGGGTTAATACAGGCATTTTCTGGTAAAGTAACTTTTTTCAAAACTGTTTTACTTTTTAGAAGGGCAGTCTGTTTTATGGGATATTTAAGTGTATCTGTGTTAAAGGAGTGTTCGTTGATAAATTATTCATATTCATAATATTTTATAAGTTCAAAAAGTTGTTAAAAATGAATGAAACGGCTACTGTCAATGTCACGTATATTTTGAGTGAAAACCATTTTTACATAAAATTAAACATTCCTTTGGAGTTCTTGCAAAGCCAAGGCCTCGCTATTGGCCATAACTATACCGTAAAACTAAAGAAGTAAAACACAACGGTAGTGCCTTAGTTTATTTTCAGGATCAAAATGCAAAATAAAACGTAGGAAAATATGAAAAGCAATATTTTTCAAACATGATTTGCTCTCATAAAACAGTTGCAAAAATAAGGAAGGGCTTTTCTAAATGTGCTTTTGCCTCAGTATCCCTTTGGAGAATTCTCCATTCGTTTGTTTCTGAGGCTGCATTTCTAATAATGGAGCTGTCATTTTCTTCATTCTTGCCTTTCAGAACAAGGGTGGGGGAAGATTAAAATAATCTTCAAAGCAGACACCATTACACTGAGTGGACCCTGGCATGCAAGCTGCTTTTCTAAAGCTGCACATGATAGTTAAAAATCCACTCAAAGCAGAGTATTTAGACAGAGCTTCATCCAGACTGTGGAGAGGCCTGGAATCATATATCCTTCTCTATGTCTAGCTCATGAAATAATCTAATACAATTGCCTTTTGTTTTTTAATTGCAGAAAGGAATCTGGATGTCCAGTGATTGTCAGGGGGAAAAAAATAGCGTTGTACAAAGCTTTAAATTAAAATGAAAGTGAAACAGTGTTAAGACCAGCAGAAAAGGATAGAGGTCTAGTCCATTTTTCTTGTGGGGAGTAAGCTCTCATATAGCTTGACTGGGCTGAGATACACTAGTGTCCAGAGAAGCTCACACTCCCCCAGTCTGTGCCCTGCGTGCACAGTGATCAATGGAGGCCCAGAGCCTGGAGGCGAGGGCGGGCAGGTGATGGGCAGTAAGGATGATACCTTTCATTTAAAGGAGAAAAAAAAATTTAATAACGAATGTTAAAGAACTGTTTTAAAACATGTCCTCATTTCAGTTTTGAGTCAATGCTACTTGTCAGTGCCATAAATAGCAGTAAAAAGAAAAAATAGTCATTAATTTTAGTAAATATTCCTTTTGCACTATATTAAGGTATATTCATATGCTGTACTCTCATTTTAAGAGCATGCCCAGATTGGATTTTCTTTTTCGTAAATGGCCCTGATAAAAGTCAATCTTCCAAGTGTTTTACAGTATCATGGTCCCCAAACCTCAGTAGGGAAAGGCCCAGCTAATATGACACATGCTAATAAGAGACTGATTTTCCTTTTTTTTTTTTTTTTTTTTTTTTGCGGTACGCGGGCCTCTCACTGCTGTGGCCTCTCCCGTTGCGGAGCACAGGCTCCGGACACGCAGGCTCAGTGGCCATGGCCCACGGGCCCAGCCGCTCCGCGGCATGTGGGATCCTCCCGGACCGGGGCACGAACCCGTGTCCCCCGCATCGGCAGGCAGACTCTCAACCACTGCACCACCAGGGAAGCCCTGATTTTCCATTTTTAATGTCTTATGCTGATGCCAGATGATGTATCCAGCTAACCACTTTAAACCTTTCAGTAAAGGTTTGATAATAGATGTCATTATTGAATGTCCTCACGCATGCTCCTTTGAAACAAATGATCACCTATTAGAGGATAGAGACAAAACACATTTACTTGAATGAAATGGTTAATAAGGTACATCAGGATTTGTTTTTATTGGTATTGGTCTATGAATACTTTATGTGCTAATTTAGGGTTTAGGAGTACTTAGTCATCCAAGCTTTCCAGTCTGAAAAAGGCATGTACCTTAAACGCCAGCCTTTAATGTTTAGAACATATTTATAAAACATACTTGTCCTCTTCTTAAAATTGAAAACATCTGTTACAGATTTTCTGTTAAAAAGTTATGGACGAGAGACCCTGGTGATGAGGCAGTCTGCCATTTTGAATGGGAATTAAGCTGACAGTGCATTCTGCACCAGTGAGGCCGTGAAAACAAACAAACAAAAAAGGCAGATGGTTCATTTAGTTTAGTAATTGTAATTTGTTGTTCATTAAAAGTAATTCCCACACAGGCATTCTTTATTCTGATACAGTATATGGAAAATTTTACTCTGGAAACCTGACCTAATAATTTTTTTCTTTAGCATAATTTGCAATGACGTCTGATAGGCAGTTGATTAGAGCAGAATGATTTCTTTAGAATGAAAATTAATTATAATTTTTGCAGCTTTCATTAGTCTGCTTTTGTAACTACCCGGGCTAAACAGCAGGGGTTTAGCCCTGAAATGCTGAGTATCACTGGATCATTTGCAGTTTAGTCTCCCTTTTAAGATGATTGGACCTTTTCATTGCAGTTTCTACATCTCCATCAAATGAGGCTTCTCCATAAAAAATTTCAGTGCACTTTGAAATATACTTGAATATATGTTTACAGTAGCAAAGTTAGTATCATACTAATCTAACATCATACTGTGTAGTCTTTTAAACATATTCATGAATAGAGGCATATTTTCATCTTCAGTGTTATATAATATGTTACAGGGATATTTCCTGAATTTATACCAATTCTTACAGATGCACACAAATAGCAGAGATTTTAACAGTGGGGATTCCGTTCTTTAGAGACATGTGAAATTGTTTGAAATACAATTTAAAGGAAGGAACATGATGTTGACGCTGGATTGATGATGGAACAGATTTATAGAGGAACCAAGTTTGTTCCAGTGTTGAAATCTGATTGATGTACACAAAGTGATTTCAGAAAATTATCTTCTAAAGGAAATGTATGTCTGACAAAATCAGTAGGTATATCCTAGGAAGGAATTTGATCCTTTGTAAGTGTATACTATTTCTGCTGTGCCATCATGATATTTTTGTTATACACATCCACGTTGATATTAATGTAATTTTTCCAAAAGAAGACAAGAATTGTGGCGGATTCTGAACCACCAGGTGAATTTATGCATTGGATTTATTTCACTTTGAAAATTCATTGCACTGGACTTCAGATTTTAGAGTGTTACAGTAATATCCAAGAAATAAACACTTCTCTATCAAGTGTTTTTTAACCATGGACCAAAAAAGCCCATCTTTTCTCCCTTCATGAAAAAGCATTAGAATTCAATAGAACTAGCGAGATTTTGTTAGATATAATAGCATTTTAATGAAATTTTTGGTAGATATTTTTGCATTCACAACTTCTTATATCCAGAGTTCTAAATTTTCGTAATTAACTATCCAGGAAATGGTTTTCACACTGTAAAGAAAGTCTTCTGTTTTATAACACAATTCCTGTTTCTGTGGAATATGAACAAGACAGTGTTTATTGTAGTCAGAAAAATTGTTGGCATGATTCTGCATAAGTGAAGAATCTCTGGATTGTCTCAAAGTGTTAGCTGCCCATTTGCAGACAAACAAGCTTTTAGTGTGCAATTTAGGTCAATGGATCGAGGGGAGAAGATGTGTTTAGGCGACAGATTTTAAATCACCATAATATAAATATGCTTCCCTTTTCATCCGGAATTTGCTTTCTTTCAAGGTAATTTAGTGCAGCAGACATGCACTTATGCCTATCTTTGTAATTTTAGGGATTAGGATAGTGAGGATTAAATGCTGACCCTTAATCTTCAATATCAACTTTAAGAGCGAAATATAATATGCAAATGGAACACATTCATTTTGTGTTTATATATTTTAATCTCTGTAATTTAGTCTTAAGAAGATGGAAACTCATCTTTGCCTTATTTATTTTGAATCCTAAAGCAAGATGCCATTAAAATCTTTATCCTTCTGTCTTAGTGGATAAATGTTTATCCTTTAGGGCTTGGAATATAATTTTTTTAAAAAATGACTTTAACCTAACAACACTTTTCTATCAAGGGAAGTGACATGTGTGTCTGATGTAAAAGTGTAGTTAGACTTACTTGTGTTAAATACATGGCTATGTTGCAAAGACCAGCTCTGAGAAAACTACACATGATATACTTTTGTTTTAAATTTATTTTTAAAAAAGTCAGTAAATTGAATTTTTATTAATAAAATCAGTTAGTGGAGTTCGGATCAAGTTTACTTTGTTCTTAATAAACTTTTCCTCTGTGGTTTGAATTTCAGTGTATGGCCAGGAGTGTCTTCTAAATAAAACATTTATTAGGGTGAAATATTAAATTGATATAAAAATCTGGGCCATATTTTTGTAGACAAATAAACATAAGAGCTATATTAAGTAGCAGATCAAAAAGAGAAATGCAGTGTGAAAAACAGAAACAAAGACTCCTTTTATGCCTCTGGCCTTACTGGAAGAATGGGGTTAGAACAGTGTGCTTAGCTTGGCTCGGTGGTTTCCTCATCTAGGTAGTTTCAGTCTATAGACAGAGGTCTTCCAGATCTCTGGATATGTAACATGAACGTCTACCATATACAATTGATTTTTGAGCAGCTTGTGATGGATTAATGGCTGCATATGTTGCCAAAAATGCAGATAATTTCAGATCGCAAGTTGTCCTCCAAGTTTTTCAAAATAGGAAGGTAAAAACCTCTTGATTACTTGTAGCGTAACCCTGAACCTGTTCTCAGGCATCCAGAAGCAGCATTATGTCGTCACAGGTAAAAGGAACGTGGAATGCCAGATGACACACTGCAAACATGTACGTTTAACCTAGACTTTTTTTTTTTCCTCAGAAGTTTATTACTGCCAGTAAATACACAGTTGTTTTCACGAACAAAATCACTCTTAGAGTTTAAACACTTGTTTACTGAATCCTAAAAATGGACTTACTGATGGAACCAACATCGGTGATGTTTTGCCCTCCTAGAATCACAACCTTTTACTCTCTAAGTAGTAAATCTGTCTCTGGACCTACATCGCCCTGACTACTACAAGTAAATTTATTCTTTCTCAGATACTTAATGCAGTTTTATCTTTTCTTGGTTATAACTGTCATACAGTTTTTTTTTTTTAAATTCTGACTGTAAGAATAAATGATAAGGCCTTTAGAAAGCTTGTGCATTTCCGTCGTCACTATCTTGTCATAAAAAAGGGACATAATACATTTCATTCTAACAGATTATTTTACTAATGACTAAATAAACAATTACATATATGGACTAACACTACCATGATATTTAGCATCTTTCAAGATTTTCTGTACTTTGCCCAGTTGCTTATTAGGCAGCGTAGCATAGCAATTACAGATTTGGAGTCAGAGAGACATGGATCCAAGTCTCTGTTGTGCCACTGATTTGCTGTGTGACATGGGCCAAGTTACTTAACCTCTCTAAACCTTCAGGTTCTTCATTTATAATGTGGGATTCATATAGTCCTATATTATAAGGTTTTGTGAGGATTAAATACAATAATGAATGCTATCTGCTTTGCCTAGTGACTGGAACATAGTGAGAGATAAAAAATAATAATTATTTTTATAAATTTACCTATTATGCTATTATATTGAAACAAGCTAATTGTAGTTGCGTTTGGCGGAGGCTGTTTGTGAAAAGCTGTTTTAGTCACCGTGAATTTGTAAGAATCCACCGCAACTTGTTATCAGTGGTGTTAGCCAATCAGAAATGGTATTTTTTAAATTTGATTTCTTCCATGCTCTATGAAACTAAATTCATATTTTTACACGTAAAGTTGTTAGATAAAAAATCTAGAGACCTCCATTTGAAAATCAGAACAGAGATCTTCTGGAAGGGGACAATGTGACATGGCTTCTTAGATTAAGAGATGAAATATTGTAGTTTTCTAGAATTTAGCAATTTGGTTACATGTAAAGATCGTGTTACACATTAATGAACTAAGGGATTGCAAATGAAAGGAAGGTTTTGCAAAAATGGCACTCAAGATTATTTTTTGTGTCACATTCGTCAGAAGTTTGGTTTTTCTTGTGGATAGGTAGAGAGGAACCACCTCCTAGAGACATTCTCTTAAGACATCTAGCCAGCCTTGCCCCTGGTCCCTAGATGCCTGTTAGGATTCTGAGGTTTATGAGTGTGTTTGCTGCTGGTTCTCCACATGGCTTGTGCTGATCTAACTAGGTCAGTTAAGTAACGTATATTCACTTGCTTATAGACACTGGACAGGGGATGGGTGAAAGTTTGAAAGTTTGCTGATCATTGAGCAAGTTTGGGATGTCTAAGTTGCAGTGGCCATCTCTAGGATCTTTTTAACTTCAGAAGTATGCCTTCCAAAATTTAGTCACTCAGGCTTCCCTGGTGGCGCAGTGGTTGAGAGTCCGCCTGCCGATGCAGGGGACGCGGCTTCGTGTCCCGGTCTGGGAAGATCCCACATGCCGCGGAGTGGCTGGGCCCGTGATCCATGGCCGCTGAGCCTGCGCGTTCGGAGCCTGTGCTCCGCAACGGGAGAGGCCACAACAGTGAGAGGCCCACGTACCGCAAAAAAAAAAAAAAAAAAAAAAAAAAAAAATTTAGTCACTGAACCAAAGCCACTGATTGGCTTTAATTTCTAATACTCACAGTCTATCCATATTTCTTACATAAAAATCCAAGGGGATTAGCAGATCAGATTGGTCTTTATTTTTTTCTTTTCTTATAACCAAATTCTTATAGAACCACATAAGGCAATTCACTCAGAAACCATGATTTAGGAAGTTCTTTGTCTGAACCTTTAGATCAGCAGAGACTAAGGTACATGGCTCTCAAGACCATATCGCTCTGTCATAGGCAATAGGATTATGACACTTGGAGTCTTCTCCAGGAACTAACTGTCCTATCAGATTTGATCACAGTCCTTTTTTTTTGTTTTAGGTCCATGTTAAATTTCAAAAATTTCGAAACTGTTGTCCTTAAGCATTAATTTTCGTCTCTTTCTATTCATTTTGCTCCTTAAGAATAGCAAGAAAAGAACTATAAACTGTGATAAACTTTCTTCTAGGAGATCATAATACAACAGCCTTATAGTTACTTTGGAATATTCCCTAGGAGTCAAAAAAATAAAACTTTTTCAATGTACCCACTTCTTAAGTGTGCCTAAAAGTCCATGCTTTGAAAAATCCAATAATAACCTATTGAAATGAGGAAATTTGGTGGGGCAGGCTAGGGGACAGGGAATTCTTTCCACTCGGGTTACCTGGAAAGGCATCATGGCGATTATTCTTGAACTGGGCCTTAGAAGTTTTGTAGTGTTGACACATGCCAAGATGGGCATAACCAGGGAAGAATAATGCCAGCTATCATGGGAACATGAGTAATTCCGTTTTCTTATAGGCATTCTTGCTCATCGTGATTGAATGAAATGCTCAGGAGAGAAGCAAAGTACAAGTCAAAATTTAATATTATGAGTTTATTGTCATTCACAAGTGATATGAATATAGTGTCTTTTATATTTATAGGTCCTGACCTTTGTTTGAGAAGGGATTCAGGTTCTAAAATTATTAAATGCGATTTTCTTCTTCTTCCTCTTGAAATAAAATAGATTAATAAGTTTCGATCTAAAATTGCTAAAGCTACATGGATTACAACAATGAAAAAGTTAGATCTCAAAAATAAGGTGAGATTCCATTAATTTTGAAATGTGACGGTGGTGGAAGAGAATTGCTGAATGTGAGGTAAGTAGTTTGAAATTTACCCTGTATTTGTTTGGTGAGTCTCTTTTTTTTTAGTTTTGGGCAGGAGAGTGTTATCTAGAAGGTGAATATGTGTGTGGGAGAGCTTCATCTAAAGGGCTGTGATGGAAAGGATCCTGTTTGGTTTGGCTTTGTATTCCTGTGTCTGGCACATAGAACATGCTTACTAATGTTAGAGAAATAAAAGAGGAAGTAAGTAAAAAAAGAGAGAGGAAGAAAGGAAAGGAAAGAGGGAAGGAAGGCAGAGAGGGAAAGAGGAAGGGAAAGAAGTGGGTAGGGTGGATTGGCTGGGGAATAGATTAGTATCGAGGATACAAAACCCTTATTACTCTAGGGAAACAAAGTAAGTCATTACTTTTTTTTTTTTTTTTTTTTGTGGTGTGCAGGCCTCTCACTGTTGTGGCCTCTCCCGTTGCGGAGCACAGGCTCCACACGCGCAGGCTCAGCGGCCATGGCTCATGGACCCAGCTGCTCTGCGGCATGTGGGATCTTCCCGGACCGGGGCAAGAACCCGTGTCTCCTGCATCGGCAGGTGGACTCTCAACCACTGCGCCACCAGGGAAGCCCAGACATTACTTTTTATTCAAGTAAAATAGACATAGAATCTTGAAGAATAAAATAGGAGGAGGGGAAATATTTAAAAGAATTTTCCTAAATAGAATTGACAAAACTTGAAAATTGCTTATGAGAGTGGTAAAGATAAAGAAAGGAGAAGAGTTACAAGTGACTAAGTTGTTTTTAAAACATCATGGTAGAGGGCGATTGTGTCAGAAGTAGACAATAGAAATGGGGAATTTACTTGAGAGGAAAGGAGTGCTGAGTACAATTTTTTAGCACACCTGTGTTTGAGTTTCTTACAGGACATCAAGGGGAAGAAGTAATACAGTAGAGATTAGGGACTGCTAATGTAGGTTTGAAAATCATATTCATAGGTAGAATAATGAGGGTGGATGAGATTTCCAAGAGAGGAGTGTACAGTAAAACCAAACGTGCATGGAATTCCAGAAGTGGAATATAAATCACCCTCTAGGGAAGTTGGACCATGAAGGGATGCCAAAGAGTGGTGGCTGTGTTTCCATGAATGAGATCTATGTGTTTAAAGTCTGTGAAATTCACCAACTTTAAAACTGTGGCTCCATTGGGGGAGAAATAAGAATAAACAGAGAAATCCTAACTTGAAACCCCTACTTCTCAATATCAACTCAGGCAAAAGGTGTAAAGACCACATTTCAGTGGCCAAGAGCCAGGTCAGGTCCAGAGATTCTATAATATTTCTTTTTACTCTCTATCATTATTCCCAAGTGTAAAATCTCATGAACTAAACAGACAGCTGGAATGAGTTATTCCATCCGTATTTATGTGGGCCAAGATTCAGGAGAGATAAATGTGTCTTTTGGGTCGAAAACAAGGCAAGTTTGTGTTTAGGGGTAAGAACAATGAGAAGTACCCTGGTAGTGGCATTCTGGAAAGTGTAAACATTCTGGAAGGGCCTTGCAGCATAAACAGAAATGAAGACACTTAAAAATAATTAGAAATTTTTTATTTTGAGAGTATCCCATTCCATATATCAGCCATTCTAAAAGCCAGTTATTTCAGATAGACATATTCTGGGGACAAGAGTAGGCAAGGCTTTCTTTTATTTCTCCTATTTCAGAAATGACCATGTTCTCAGCCTCAGCTCTAATGAAGACAAGAGCAGAATAGTTTCTGAAAAACTCCAGCCAGCATTTTTTTTTGGTCATGCTGTCCAGCCTTCAGCCAATGACAGTGAAGTTATTGATAGAATCTCAGAAATGTTATTTTCTTCAGTTATATTATTATGTGGGAACGGATGCTTGATTGATTTGGGCACAATATACAATTAAAGGTTCTTCCACAGAAGTAGGCCCAACATATTTGTCTTAAAGGGGATAAATGAGAACGTGCAAGAGGAATAAGCAGAGAATAAAGATTGTGTGTTTGGGGAGCTGGTAGAAAATGGAGCAGGCGTTGGGATGGTATTGGTATGGTCATTGGGTGAGGTGAACGAGCCACACCAAATCCTAACCATGACCCTCTTGGAGTTATGGCTTCCTGCCCGAGTTTGACTGAATATACTGTGCTTTCATTTTTTCCTCCTTTAGCCTATTGTCTAGGAGGGACCCACCCCTTAAGCTTAATTTCTGACTCCTGCTCTGTTCTTCTCCTCACTGACTGTACCAAGGAAATGAAATCTCAGAAGGCCTGAGAGCTGCCCTCAATATTACCCTTAAACATGATAATATCTGTTCATTTAATGCATAACCCGTTAACTCAAAATGACACCAGTACACAAGGAAAAAGTGAGGGGAGTGGAAGGGATAATTTTAGACTTTGTTCCACTGTGAGTATTCGTTCAGCAAATGCATGTTAATCGCAGAATCAAAATAAACACACTTAACTGAACAGTATTGTGGATCAATAAAATCACTGACTGAGTACCACTGGTGCTCACTTGAGGTAAACAAGTGATTTAATAGTCTCCTCTTCCTTAGGGCCTCTTTGGTGTGGCCATCAATAGCGTCCTGATAAATCAGAACTGGCAGTGACCAAAAGGCCCTCGTCAAGCAACCCAGCTTGACCTTCCGAGGTGTATTATCGCCTGACATCTTACAGGCCATTTCCTTTTCCCATTCTGTGTGTCTGACAATTCTTGCAGCTTAGCTTGTGAGAAAACACACACACACACACACACACACACACACACACACACACCCCACACACACTTTTTTTAAAAGAAGGTTATTTCTTTAAGGACTTGAGTAAGAATCGTCTTTTCCATACTTTTACTTTATTCTCATTAAACAGTTTACATCTTTTACATTTCCTGCTTGTATCGCAATGCAGCAGGACCAGAAAAAGGAGACGTGTAGGACAGGAAGGAAGTTGAAAGAAAGTAAAATATGGAGTTTGCCGCTGGCAGTCATAGATTTTAGGCCTTCAGATTGAATCTTGGAGACTGGATGGAGATTTGCACCCATGACGGGGTTCTGTCCTCCTCTGAACTTCTGGAGGGAGAACCTGCTAAGTTAACTTGGCAAAAATCTATGTTGCATGTCCAAACATCGTGCTGCACACTGCACGGCAGACACATGCTAGGTAGATTTCCCATCATTCCGATCTCTGGCCCATCACTGGTGTCTGCTAAGACGTTTCTACTTTTCATGAACATGACTGCCACCCATGATAGCCATTTTAAGTCACGTGTGTTTTGGAACACGTAAAATTCAGTGGTGACCACCTGATTTAATTCATGGTTTCATGTGGAAACTCTAAACCTCTTTAAAATTCCCAACTATGGGTCCTGGGGAAAGAATCTGTCCAGGACAGGTGAGACCTGATGAAGGAGCTTAAGTCATAGTTCATTTTAACTGTTTATCTGGAACATATTTACAAAGTAGAGTTGAGTAAGAAATGTTAAAAAAAAGAAGACGTCTCTGTAGGCATTAGAAATATGACATTGGCTACTAATGCTCACACTGTTTACATAGCTGTATGCAAATGCTTTCAGTAGTGAACTGGTAAATCTAGAGACTCTTACTATATTAGTGTCTTCTAAAGGCCAGGCCTATTATGATACATCAGTGTCATTCTGGAATGCTAGATAGGCAGGTCAGCTCTGTAGTTCATCCAGTCAAACTCCATTACTATTTGTTGGATGAAAAATTCAGGCCTTTTTTAAAAAAGGTGGTGGTTGAATATAGTTTAACCCCTTCATTGTTTAAGGAGTATAAATGTGAGTACCCATGCCCTCCCTGTGGCTTTTCTGGCCAGATCTTGACCATTAAAAAAACAATGGTGATGACAACAAAATCAAATTATGCTATACTTTCTATAAGCATTTTTTTTTTTTTTTTTTTTGCTGTTGGAAAAGCATCAACTAAAAGTGTGTAGTCATTCCTAATGATGTATGTGCTACCCTAGGCTTACTCTGGAGATGCACAAGACTCGCTCTATGTCCTCTGCTTTCCTAAAGAGCTTTTAAAACCTGGATACTCAGGCTCCACTCTGGAGTTTCTATTTCTGGATAAGAGCCTGGAAATCTGATTTTGGGAAAATGCTCTTTCTGATGCCACGTCAGTCTAAGAATTCTTGCTCTCCCCACTCTGGAGTGTTAGCTGTCCCCACATCATGACATGAACTTTCGGCTGTGGTGTTCCTACACAGGCTGTCCTTTCGGTCTGAAATGCTCTTTCATCCTCCCCTAAGAAACATATATTCATCCTTTAAGGCCCAGGTTTAGAGTCAGCTCTGCTGGGGCACTGAATCTACCATCATTCCCATGCTACTTGGCCATAGATTGGAGTGCTCTGTGACCCTCCTTCCTTGGAAACACTTGACTTTGGATGAGATTGGGAAAAATGAACATTAGTTGAGAGGCTATGTTTTCTCTCCTTGCTCATAGTAAGGTCCACAATTTGCAAATGTATGTACAGATACCCATAAAATGAAATTTTTAGTTGTATAGGTATAGTTTTTATTTTCCTTTCTTGGGTGATTGATTACAAATGGTAGACTTGTCCTGACATACTGAATAGTGGCATTTTGTATGGTAGAACTGTACTTCTTTTTTTTTTCATTTTAAGCCCCTAAAGCAAAAGGGATGGTTGAAAATCCAATTAGTTTCTGAATTTTCCTGTATAAAATTTTCTAGGAGATAGATATACAGTTTAATTTTTTTTCCTAAAGATGGTAACTTCAGTGAACATTTTGGAGTCTATAGCAGAGACAAGGTTAAAGACAATTAGAGATAATTAGAGCATTTGATAATAATACTTCAGTAATATGCATGGACAACCTTCTGAATTCGATGAAATGTGTGGTGTATAGATAAGAGGAAATTTTCTTAATGATTAAAATAGTTTTTTGCAGCTTTGGGACAACATATTATTCAAAGAACATTGAAGTATATAGGGTAAATTTTTTTTTAATAAAAAAAGGTTCATTTCATATAGTGGCCTGGTCTGAAAGTTAAAGCGAGCAGGAGTCTTTGAAAATACGCCAAGTATAGCATTGCTAGTGTTCAGCGTTACATTTATTTCTTTAGGCTCGATGGTGATTTCTGGTAACATGTCTTTGTAAGGTGTCACTTCTCATAGAAATTTTTAACCTGCCTGCGATCAATCCAAGTAATGTTATTTGATGTATAAATTACTTTAAAAAGTAGAGCTCTTTTTCCTGCTTTTATGATAGAAATTCTAAGCAGAGAATTAAAGCAAGATCCACCCCAATCATCATTTTCAAAACTTCATTCCTTTGATATGAAAGTTTTCATTCACTTTTCACTTAAAAAAGAAAAAGTAAGCTCTGGACCATTCTGTTTTGAATAAGACATCCTCAGTATTTTTCTGTTCAAACTATGTAAAATAAATACCAGTTTTTAAAATTATTTTCTTATGTGTCTAGAAATAACATTTTCTGGTCACATGCTAGAGAGTGAAAGGATCTTTACATGTGATAATGTAAAGTTTAAGAGGGATGCGAAGACTAAACAACCATTCAGGAGGCTAGAAGAATCTGGTGTAAAAGAGGGAGGCAATTGTTCCACCTCTTTGGCTCAATCATTTCACCCCCACTGGTGGTCTCACTGCTTGAGAGCCATCTCACTAAATGGCCATGAACTTGACCAATGGACTTTCAGTTAACTGTGATTGGACTCTGTTTACACAACCATGGTGCTTTCACCTAATTATGACATGGTATGCAACAAAACCCTTGATTTTTACTTTTTCTTTTTCAGAAAGTCTTGTCGAAACTTCACACACGCACTAAATTTGGTACTTGTAGAGTTTCCATTAGTTTTGTAATTCACTGTATTTTCCAAGGAAAAGTGATTACTATATTATGGTAACTTCAGAAACCAAGAGTAACAATTTTTTCAGCATTTGGTAAATTCCTTTCAAGGAATTGGTTCTCAAGAGACATTTGCAGGAAGACTATATATTATACTTGTAAACATCACAAAGGGAAACACAGTTTTTTTGGTTTCCAAATATCCATCATGCCCCTCTGTTTTAGTTTTTATGTTTTCAGTACTTAGATGATACTTAACACAGTAATAGGAACTGAAAGAAAGAATGAATAAAATTCCTTCTATAACTTTCAAACATCACTTTTATTCAAGATTCCATCATTGGTCTTATTGTAATTTTTAAACATTTTTATAATCTTATCTACTCACATGACATTAGTAGTCTATAAATCCTTCTCTGTTACCTAAGTGCTCTCTTGAATTCTAGATTCCATTTCCATATAGATGTCTGTAAGGTTCTCAAACCTATATATCTACACTGACGTACTTTTTCGCTTTTTCCCTACTCAACCAAATACTCCTACTGGCTTACGTTTTGTTAGCAGAATGTCTATTCTCCCACTCGCTGAACTCTGAAATGTTCTTTTTACTCTTATCATGTATTTCCACCCAATCAACTGCCAAACTTTGTAATTTTGTGTTTAGCATCTTTTCTTAGTTGTGTGTTTTCTTTTTTTTTTTAACTTACCGTATTACCTCAAACTTAGACCCTAGTAAAAGCCTCCAAATCAGCCTTTCAACTTAACTATTCCTTTTTTCTCCTGCCTGCTTTATACAATCGTTACTACCATATTTAAAGTTTTAATTCACTCCTTCATTCACGTAAGCATTTTGCTTAGAAATCCCAGTTTTCCCCTATTTCAACTCATGTAAAGCTAAATTAATTTATGTTGTCTGGAATTATTATTAATTATTGATTAATAAAATAATACTTCACATTTGTATTATGATTTAAAGCTGACAGATGGCTGTCTTCTTCTGTTATAATCTAGGTGAAAAAACTTAGTAAAATGAACAGCATTTAAGGAAGACTTTGGAATGAACTGCTAAATTCAAGAGATCCAGGCTTTCTTTAAAATTAATGCCATGTGTACTCAATTCAATTCTGGACCATTGTGTTCCATGACATTCAGTTGAGACTTTTTACCATCTCTATGTGATATGCCATTTTCTGTTACTTATGATTTTCTTCAATTTAATGTAAATATTTCATAAAATGCTAGTTTGAAGTCTTCTGACCTCAATTGTCTAGCAGAAAGTTGATCTTTTCTATAAACTGATCTTGCGTAGTTGATTGTCTCTCAATTTCCAGATGAGTAGTATCATTCTGTGTAGGACCAAGTGACTTGTCCAAGATCAAAAGCTCTTAGGTTTCCTTGAAAGAATAACATCTATCAATCATCATTCATTTAGGGCCATTTTTCTTGCTAAGATGTTTTAGGTGGCATTCTGTGTCCATTTTAAGAGTTAGTTGACTAGCTACCTATTCGTCTATAAGAAAGAAAATGGAAAGTCCTGATTCTTTAGGAACTTGTTAGAACTTCCTGGGCTAGACGTTTCTTCAACCAAAAGTTATAGAACTAAGAGCAGAGAGAAGCTGATTTCGAATTGTTATAATCCTGTAATATAGATAAATGAAACAAAGTACATTATGATATAAATGCATTATGCTCTGCAATTATTTTCCATTTTTACCCAGTACGTGTTGTTTATCTTATTATAGGTGTTGTGAGGATAGAATAGGATTTACTGAGCTCAGTTAATTGCTAATTCAGTACCAATAATGTAAGATTTTGCAGTGTTTTAAGATGCTTTGATCGATTGTTTAATTATATTGTACTAAAAATTATATATTCTTCCTCTACAGAGTCAGTAGCAAACACGTTCTATTTCTGAGCTATGTTGCATATCTGGAAGCTTGATAATTGCTGTTCATATTTTCTTACCAAACTGATAATGTGTTATTAATTCAGATTATAAAAAAATAACCTTCTAAATCCCTATGTTTTGTCCCAGGTTTAAAATTCTATGAGAACCAGACCACACATTCTTCTGCTCTTAGGCTGTGTTGTTTCCAGAGATGCTAACCTGTTAGTGATTAACCAAGATTAGGGTCTTGGATGCTTGTCGTTATCAGAAAGCTTCCCCTGAGGATGTCTACAGTTCAAGGAGAATTTTTCTGCATTTATATCTAGGAGTGATGTTCTAAAACCGTATTGACTTTATATAAAGACTGATATTTGTTTTGTGAATGCTTAACAATGCTGTTGTATGATTAGAGTGAAAAATTTGACCCCTAAGGGACATGGCCTGGACTTAAGATACCAGACTGTGTTCTTTTCAACCTTAATAGAGTAAGAAGTAAATTAGTATGTTTACAGTAAAAGAAGTTGTATGCTATCTCGTATCCTCAAAATAACTCTGCAAAGAAGCAGGACGCATAGTACGTATGAAAGAAATTCAGTTGCTAGCCATGTTCACTCTTGCCTTTCTGCTTCCAAAATGCATCTTTACAATATTCTCCGCGCTTTAATTTCCTGCTCTATTTCCTAATTACATTGTAAATTCTGTGAAATATTTTGATTTGTTTTGTTTTCCCATTACATATAATACTTAATGCCTTTGTCAAATGTAGAAATTGATGAATGAAAACAATTCAGTGACAGAGCTGAGGTTCAAACTCAGACCTGAATCTAAATGTCGCCTTTCCCCTCCTTTACTATAAGCACTCATCTAAACCTTTGTAAACTATTTTGAAAATAAATGATAAAAATAACAAAATAACGCATAATCATTCAGAGAGTGAAATGTTTACTGTCTTTTTAAGCCATTTTTCTCATACTTTTTTTATAATACAGAAGCTGACAAGACCCAAACTTGTAATAAGAATAGGGTAGGGGCTTCCCTGATGGTGCAGTGGTTGAGAGTCCGCCTGCCGATGCAGGGGACACGGGTTCGTGCCCCGGTCTGGGAGGATCCCACATGCCGCGGAGCGGCTGGGCCTGTGAGCCATGGCTGCTGAGCCTGCGCGTCCGAAGCCTGTGCTCCGCAACGGGAGAGGCCCAACAGTGAGAGGCCCGCGTACTGCAAAAAAAAAAAAAGAATAGGGTAAACAGTTTGTACTGATTAGTAGGAATATGCGCTCGTCTCCCCACATCACCCAATCTTCTACAGGAAGCTTAAATATGGAATTTCTCGTTTCCTCTTTGCAATGCTTCTTGGAGGCCCTTGGAATTCACAGCAAATCCGTTCCTCTGACTCACATGCGATGGGGGTCATGTGTTCCCTCATCTCTGTTCACTACCTGGTTAAATCTTTCAGTCCATCACCTCTTGCTGAGTGGGTATCTCAGCCTAACTAATGTCTATGTTAATATTTACACACACACACACAAAAAAAACCCGACTTATATCTAGTAGTTTATATTTCCATGAAAATAAGATGACATTTGAGAATAAGCCTAACTAAGAATGGAAGTATATTAGACATAAAAGCCAAGGAAGAATAGAATCAAATGGTAGTCTCCACTGTCTCCCTTGGGTTTATATGGTAGACATCAGTAATTAATAAAGCCACTCAGAATCCTTCTTGACACAGTGTTCTTGGCAATGCTTACCAGTTGATTAGAAGGGGCAGGCAACGCAAGAGGGAGGAGATATGGGGATATATGTATATGTATAGCTGATTCACTTTGTTATAAAGCAGAAACTAACACACCATTGTAAAGCAATTATACTCCAATAAAGATGTTTTTTTTAAAAAAAAAAAAAAGAAGGGGCAGGCAAATTGAAACCTATTTGCCACCTTTATTTCCGTCTCTGGTATAGGTTCAGTTAAACCATAGCAAAACTATTTGCTTTCTCACCTCACCTTTATCAGAAGTTTTGGAACTAATTGTGGGGGAAATGAGTGGGAAAGAAGGTAAGATAAAACTATAGTTTGCCACCTGCTGTTAGGTAAGCACTTTGGCCACAAATTCATGTCTTTGGTGTTTTTGTTGGTTTATACATGATATTATTCTCTGTATGCTTCATTCTGGTCAGAATATTGACTTAGGAAAGAAAGTCTCAATTTATTTGCATTTGTAACATACTGCTCCAGCTCTGATGATGAGCATTTAGAGAACTGAGTTCATCAAGAGTAGTCTTTACAAGCAATGTGTATCCTAAGGCGGTCGTGAACAGCATGCATGGACCACCCTGGTGCTGAGAACAGATTATTATTGCTAGAAAGAAACTAATTCTTAAGGAAAGATGCTCAAACTGATTCCAGCCTCCCCTGCAGTCCTTTCTGGACATTCGGAGTCAATTTGGGGAAAGTTCTGTGAAGCTTAGTTTTTTGTTTTGTTTTGTTTTCTTTTGCGGTAAGCGGGCCTCTCACTGTTGTGGCCTCTCCCGCCGCGGAGCACAGGCTCCGGACGCGCAGGCCCAGCGACCATGGCTCACGGGCCCAGCCGCTCCGCGGCATGTGGGATCTTCCCGGACCGGGGCACGAACCCGTGTCCCCTGCATCGGCAGGCGGACTCTCAACCACTGCGCCACCAGGGAAGCCCAAGCTTAGAGTTTTGACAGTGTTATTCATAATTTTCAATTACCTTCACGAAGATAAGAAAAAGGAAAATGTCATTTCATTCATAAATATTTAATCATATTTAGTATGGCTCTAAATTATGGCTTTAAAAAATTTGGCAATGACTTAAAAGAATGGAAAACACTTGCATGTAGCAGTTCATATATATTTCATCTTTTGCTGTTTAAAAATATGTGGTTCTAGACAATTCCGGCAGAAACAGTTTTTTACCTAATTTTAGCTGCAAACCCTAGGCAGTGTAATCGAAGAAGGTGAAGCCTCTACAGTGACATAGTTAGTTCTTCGTGTCCTAAATTGACATGGTTGATCCACCACCATTAGTGCTTCTCCATTTAGCATTGTCATAGCCACTTGAAAAGTTTTCCGGGTTTATTTTTGTTTTTGTGTTGTCTTATGAGGTATGTGTAAGCATGCACACATGTGCGTGTGAGTACATAGGTGCGCACATGTACATTCTTTGGGGATGCAAATAGGGACTATAGTTTCCATTAAAAATGATACTGGTCTTTCCTTCTGTATGGATTTATAAACTATATGTGTATCCCCAGATCAACAACATAGAATAACCACACTCCGGGCCTTCTTTGGAATTAAGTTGGACCAGAAGTTTCTTTTATCTTTTATCGTGTGCTCCCAGAAATGTTTACTAAACCTTTACTGGTTTACATTTTGGAATTATACCCTCTGCCTTTAGTGCAAGATCCAAACTTACGAAACCTCCCAGCCTATTTGCTTTAGTAGTGCTCTAGGCATATAACCAATTAGATAACTCTGTGTTCCCTACCTCCACTGTCAATTCACTTATTTTTAAAAATATGTATATTACATTAGTAATACTTATTTCAAAAAATAATAAGAAGACAGCCAAAAGAAAAAAATCAGATACAGTATTAATAATTTCAAAATGTGCCTCTTCTTTTCTCTGTCATATCCTGTATTTCTCCACCTGTGTCTTTTTACCTTTCCAGCTCTCTTTCTGTTTCTTTGTCTTTCTTCATTTTTGTCTGTCTGATTTGTTTCTTGTTCCTCTTTATGTCTCTGGATCTTCAATCCTTTGTCCTAGTCGCTCTGTTTCTGTCCTAGGACATTTTCGAATCAGAAAATAATAATAATAAGTAAAAATTATCCTTCTATAAGTTGGTGGTTAAGACTTTGAAATCATACTGACATGGTATTGATCCTTGGCTCTGCTCATTGTATCTTTGAAAAATTCTTTCACCTACATAAGTCTTTTACTTTTGCATCAGTAGAATGTGATTGCTCTAAGGATTAAAGCAGATAAAGTGTTATTTACAGTACTTGGCATTTAGGAAATGTGAACAGTTATTCTTAGGAACATATTTGTTTGTGTTTCTTTATATACTTTCCTAATTATTTTATGATAAATTTGTAGGAAGAGAATTGCTTCATTATATGGCATGCATTTTTAAACACATATTTCCAAATTGCCCACCAGGTGGTTGGGTCTATTAATATTGCACGAGCAATTTTTGAGAATGTTCATATCCTGGCCAATGTTGTGGGCTATTATTCTTTTAAATGTTTCCTAATAGTAAATAAAGGTATTTATCGTTACTCTACTTTTATTAATAGTGAGGTCAAACTTTCTTTAAATTCTTTAGTGAATTGTATGCTCATATACTTTGCACAATTTTTCATTGAGGTGTTCAGTTTTTCTCTTATTCATGTATTAGAGCTCTTTATAGATTAAGAATACTAGCTCTTTGTTATATGTGATATAAATATTTTCCCAGTTTTTTTGCTTGCTTGTAACTTAATTATGGAGTGTTTTTACTCAGGGATGTTTTAGTTGTTATCTATACAAATCATCAGTCTTTTATCATTTCTACCTTTGTAGATCTAAGTGTAGGGAAATATTTTTCTTTTCCTGAGAAACTCATATTGCTTTCCCCTTTTTGACTCTTCAGTCAAGTCTTCATTAGCATAGGTTATGAAGAGCAGGGTTCCATAGATAGTATAAAACCTTGGTTAAACATTATTATGCTGAATACATGTTACAAAATGGACTACCTGCAAACTTGTTTATTAAAAGTTAAACCTAGTACTTGTGCATTTATTTGGCATTCTATGGATGCTGTCTGAAAGTCTGAACATTCTGTTAAGTAACCCAAAGTAACCCAAAACATTATAGAAATTGCTTGTTGGAAATTATGTAGAAATAGTCTGTTGTTTTTTGTTATTAGTTGTGTTTGCTTTTAAGCATCAGGACAGAGCCTTTGAAACTTTAGTCTTAGAGCAAGTGTCATTTGTTGCATAGATAAAGTAAACTCTAGAGAGTCTGCATGGTTAAGCTTAGCATTATTAATGATCTCACTTTTGTGAGCTAGTGGTGGGACACAGCTCATTCTCTTCTCTCTGGCACTTGACCTCATGGTACCATCACAGCCTTCAGAGGCCACACCCTAATGTTATTTCCATCAATTTACTTCCTGTGAGTTCAGTGTCATTATCTGGATTAAGTTAGGCCACTAGAAGATGCATCAAAGTCAACTCCTTTCAAAGAAGAATTTTACTTTCTTGGTGCAGGTTCGTTGAGGTGCGGCTCTCTCAGTATGCAGTGGTGGCATTGTCTCTTCAAGGCCACCGTGGAAGGACTTTGTCATGTCATTTTCTTCTTTCACTTATTTTATTTGGCTTAATGAACGGTATGAAGATCGAAGAGAAATGAATTATTTTTGTTCTTCATTTAAATCATAAATTATTATTTTATAGTGTAATTTGTGTAGTATCTCCCCGGCCCAATTATTAAATCATTTCACTTTTCAAAATGTAAAGCATTAAATATTTCCACCTCTGTTCAACCTATGTTTTCATTACTAGGTTGCATGTCAGATTTCAGGAGCAAGAAACAGAAGGACTAGATTGGGGTTGGGATGGGTGGGTAGAGGCTCATAGGTTGCAGAAGCGACAATGTGGCTTTTGTTGATTATTAGTGAAATTTCTAAAGATAGATACCTTATAAAATATTTTGTCTTAATTTGGGTTCATTTTAATTTCATGCATGCATATCGCATGTAACATCTATTACATTTTTTCAAACAGTCAAATTGCTCACATTTCAAACCATTTCCTCTATGCTATCACCACCGCCACCCTCTTGCTACATCAAGATTGGAGTACATGTTACTGTGAATGTCATTTTTGCTTCCCAGGAAGCTCAGACCCAGATTTACTGTTCAACTATAGCAGCTTCATAGATCCTTACTTGCATGCATATTTCTGATCCTCTTTTCTTTTTTTTTCACTCCACAAATGTGCTTTCTTGTATCCTTTGTGAAAAGAAGCAGGGTATAAATTGCCAAATTTTAAAAAATGGTTATTATGTCTATTATATACCCCCAAATTAATATCATATTTTCCTCTGCATTTACTTAATTGACCACAGCTTGGCTTATTTTTCCAATAATGAGGAAGGAATTTACCATGAGATATCCATATTTAATCAATACACATTGTGGCCAACTCTTAACCCAGTAACATGAATAGCTGTCAAGCAGGGGTTTCCAAGCAGTAATTTATTCTTCCTGCAAACCTTATTCAATGACATTACACACAAGAGGCACCCGGCTGGGCACCAACCATACAACTGTGTACACAACCACCTCTGTTCTCTCAGTCAAAAGTGGAAGCCAGACCAAAAAAAACTGCAATACAGCATGGCAAGCGCTATGAGAGAGGTATGTGGAAGTACTGGGGTGTGGGGAGTGGGTGTCAGGGAACAGAGTTAGTAAAATGTGCAGCAGTGAGAGGTGGACATAGTCAGGGACTCGGAACCAGTTCAGTGAGGCTGGTGAGACGCCATCTGAGAGGGCAAATCTCTAGAAATGGATTCACCAGGGGCTCAGTGAGGGGCTTTATTCTGAGCGCAACCATTAGAGTCTTTTAAGAAGAGGTATGTGTGATGTGCAATGCGGGGGGGTGGGGGGGTGAGGTAGTCAGATTTGCATTCAGGGAGAATACAGAAAAATATCACTGCAGGACAGTGGATCACTACATTGATGTATGAGCTCTCTACAGAAGAAGATCAGAGGTCTTTAAGCACTTCCCTGTTTCTAAATCTATGATGCTTTTGTTTGCTCTTTACCACCATCTGATGAAACTAGCGGATCAATCATGGTGGTTTTACAAATTGGACATGAACTTTAGGGCTCTTTGACGCGTTTAAGGGCATGAAAGGCTTGCACCTAGGTCCGTCTCACTCTACACCCATGACCTCCCATGCCCTAACCTCTCTCCCTTGTTTGTGGGTGACGAAGGTGGTTCAGAGAGGGCAGTGTTTTGCTAAAGCTCATATAGTTAACTGAGAAGAGCTGGGGCTAGAACACCCATCTCCTGATTCACAGGAAAGGTACGATGCCTGTGTCTCCTAATCAGAACAGACAGGATGTGAGGCGCCCAGGAGAGAAGGGAGATTAAAGGCGAGGCGCCAGGGGTGGAACACTGAGGTGCACAGCGAAGGGTTCCCCAGTAAGGCAGCCCCGAGCCAGCGGGTGACAGGGGACCAGTGACTTCTGACTGCTGTTCATTTTAGATTCTGACGCAGATATTTTCATTCATGAGCTTTATTATCATAGTCAAGCGACATAGTTTGCCTGTGAAACATCATTCATTCATCTAAAACAAATATATTCAGCTCTTATTAAGTTCCAGGGACTATGTTGAATGCTGAAGATGCAAAGGAGGGAACGTAGTCCCTTCATTCACGGAGCTCTGATGGAAGAAAGAGGCATGTAAACAAGTAAATGACAGCACAACATGGGGAGTGGAGAAACAGGTAGGAAAAATGCTCTCTGGGAGCACAGAGGACAGAGATGGTCATGGAGCCTTCAGGGGGACTCAAGTTTGGGTCTCAGTCTTTAAAGGTGCCTGAGAAATTACCAAGTAGAAGGGAGGAAGATATTCCCAAATAGAAAAACATGGTGCAAATTGCATAAATGATTTATAAATTAAAAAAAAAAGACAAATGGGATTTTTACTGTGTCTTAATATCAAGCATAAGAACAAGTATGTCCCTCTCATCTGTAATTAGGTTTTTAGGTAAATATCATTTTAAAGAGTTTAATCATTTTTATGACTTCTGAGCTCAACAGAGCTGGTATGAGGCCTGTGGCAACTTCTCTGGTTTTGCTGGCAAACAACCTCTTTTCCCAAACGTAAGCCATCCAGGCTTCAATGTGAAATACATCTGGGCATGTATTTACCTTCTTTTTCTGAAGATTAATTTAAAAATTAATTTTTCATTGGTATAGTGCTCATTTGTGAATTAAATATTTTCCACAAAATAAAATTATTTCAAAAATGGCATTGTTTTTACTGTTTCTACTTAGGTATTTATATTTTGAAAATTAAAAAGTCCAATTTTGATGAAACAATGTGAAACTCTCAAACCTTAAATGTCGTTATCTTTTTTGTTTATCTGATTTTGTGTTTCAACCCACTGCAGATGTTATTTCTGTATTTTTAAGGCAAATTACTGTATTTGAGAGAAATGTTGAACTAGGTAACATATAACTTTATAAGTAAAGGTGAAAAAAATCCGTTCTCCCATTTGCTATTTTACTTAACCTGCTCTTGGTCTTAATAGCTACTTGTTTTGGTTACCATTTACCTAGGTCGTTTATTAAGTGAAATTCCTCCCAGGTGGGATGGGCTGACTCTTGGTTGGTCACTTTTGTGATACTGCAGTGATCTGTGTTGTCCTTTGCGCTAGTAAAGCCTTGGTGATGAACCATTAAATAAAATGATCTGCCCCCAGGCCAGGGAGCTGGTCGATTGCCCAACAGTAATCCTGTACAATTAACTATCAAAGATTTGAGCACTCCAGTATTCTAAGAGAGGGAACTGCAGACACTTGGAAAAGCAGAAATGAAGATTGAACATCTGGCTAAGTTTTGGTTTGGAGATGCGTTTGGATAGTTAAATTCATTATTATAACATTTAGATATTTCAACCTTTATCTTGAGTTCTAATTTGGTTGATTTTATTCAGTTCCAAGATAAAAAGTCAAAGAACTTGTTCAGTCTTTACCAAGGATAGAAATGCTTCCTTTATAATATAGACCTCAAACCTCTTGTGGAATGAAATAGGATCTAAATAAAGTAAAAAGCACTCTCCATGAGAGACAGCTTGAAACTATCATATTAAGGCGGGAAAATGATGTAAGTGATCGATTCTTTAGTTCTTAAGATACGTTGTCCGAACGTTATGTTGTTAAGCCATTTTTAGTTACAGAAACCATAAATATTCATTTAGTACCTTGAAAATATTCTTTTGGCAATTCAAGCAATCACCTAGTCCACTAATAAGAATCTAAAGATCATATGTTTTTAGGCTGTGTTCTGCAATACATATTGAGTTCATTACATAAGGAAGAACTGCCTTCTCATTTTGATTTATTTTTATTGTTTCTCCTAAGAGCTTTTTTCTTTTTTAAAAAATTTCTAAAGATGCACCTAACGTTCAGTACAATAGGTAGATATACATACTCAGAGATCAATATCTCAGCACCTTACCCGGTGAAACAGTATGTCAGGGCTTCAAACTTTTGAGTGGATACAAATTCATTTATCCATTCTTTCATTAACATTCCTTTATCGTTGAGCACCTACCATGTGCTGACAACAGTTTCGGAACTAAGGCTACAGGGTTAGACAGACGCTGACTTGCCTTTGTGGGGCTTACAGCTTGAAAGTGGAGATAAACACTTTAAAATCACATATCTGATAAATTAAGGTATGTGCTGTGAAAGAGACATGTAAACAGAGGACTTTAATCCCTTAGTCCTGGGAGCTAGGGAAAGCTTTTCTGAACCAAGACGATCACGGACAGTTCAAATTCAGCCTGGCTTTCAGTAGGAAGCCTGGGTTGACTTCCTAGGTTTAAGCAGGGGTAGTATTGTCCTAGGGGTGTTCTGAAAATCTGTGGTGATGTTGGTGATCACAGTGATAGATTTTTAAAGGCATTTCATCGTTGTGGGTCAGGTCCACTGGACCACTGCCATGTGTGAGAGCTTCTGCTTTATTTCTGAGAGCTGAGAGTCAGCTTTTCAAAGCGTCTTTTACCTAGCCTGTTAGAACTGGGGTTGCCACTGTACTTTTTTACCATTTTGAGAACCTGCATCACTAATAAGAAGCCTCCTCATGAAATGTGAGTTGGCTGTGCAAGACACTTTTAACCAGGTGACTTTGTGCCTGTGAATCCACAGTGACGCTGTTGCTACCTATGGCTGCAAGCATATACCTCTTTCGTTATACATGTGGCCATGCCTCAGCCTCTCCAAAGTGAAATATGTACTGTTTTATTTTACATTCCTTTTGTTCTCTCTGTCTTTATACATGTAGGTCATTATATTGAGTTGTTCAATTTCTGTGTGTAGATAGATAATATTATATGTGATTTTATTTCAGTATAGTAAAGGGGACATTATAAAAAGAGAATCTTGAATCTGAAGAGATGAAAACTACTCTTTTCAACAATACGTGTGTTTTAAAATATAAGCAAAAGTGCTTTAGTATTCGGACTGAAAAAATCATTTGATTCTTGAACTTTGGAATGTTTCACAGATAAAGCCTGTTGAGTTTTAAATGAGACTCAGAAGCAAATGTCTCCTTTTTGACTGTTTTCTGGCCTGAGTTTTAGAGCCATCTCTGACTCCACACACAGAATGATGCTGAGGGAAACATGTTACAATAGATCACTTGGGAATATTTGCAGTGGGTTGTCTTGTTTGGGCTATTTAGTACTAATATGACTGGGTAGAATACTCTAAAATTGAAAGGTCATTTGAAGAAAAATTACTTACAAATAAAATCAAGATTTTTAGAATGCTTTCTTGGAGTGGGCCTACCCCTCTGGAGGACAGCCAGTAGTTCAATGAAAACACATTGAGATGCTTTACAAGAGTACTTTGTTTTAATAGATACCATCGTGAATGAGTAAGACACCATCCCACTAGTGCTACAAAGAAAGTATGACTAGTTTCTGGTCCAGAACACCCAATTACATTCTTAGTATTTATAGAGATAGCCTCCTGGAGATTATAGGAAGTATGAAGTCAGGAGAAAAGAAGCAGATTTACCTAGAGGACAGTAATTATATCTGCATTAGACATAGGAACTTCTAGTTGACAAAACAAATATTGAAGAATACAATTGAGGATACTAGGAATATTAGGAATATATGTAATAGTAAAAGTCAGAAAATCAGATTTATAAAAATAAATTAATGTCTTCCTTGACTTTCCTATTGACTTTTTTGTGAACATCAAATGGGATAATATGTAAACAATATTTTGTAAGTTCTAAGCATTAGGTTGTTTTTGTTCACAGTCTTTCAAATATACATAATACTAGAATGTGTTAACAGGAGTTTATCAGGGGCAAGCCAGCAAGTCTGAAACATGATGAAACCAGATGTATTCATTTTTCTCAGGGATGCTATAATCACAAATTTTGATTCATCAATTCTTACACTATTTATTTGTGGAGGTTCAAATAAATATAGACAGAATCAATTTACATTTACCACCCCTGGTCTCATCTTTTTGTTATATTTTCCAAGAAGTCTAGAGTCTTCCTCCAAGATGATGCCACTTTGTAGTCATCTTTTATACTATATCTAAAAACACATTTTCATTAGAGTATTGAGTCTCTCAAATAGAGGCAGGTTTTTGTTTTTTTGTGGTACGCGGGCCTCTCGCTGTTGTGGCCTCTCCTGTTGCAGAGCACAGGCTCCGGAGGCGGAGGCTCATTGTCCATGGCTCACGCGCCCAGCCACTCCACGGTATGTGGTATCTTCCCGGACCGGGACACAAACCCTTGTCCCCTGCATTGGCAAGCGGACTCCCAACCACTGCGCCACCAGGGAAGCCCTGAAATAGAGGCAGTTTTAAGCCTTCTATTTCTTCAACAGAATTAAAGCAATTACCACTTCCAAATAAGGTCTATGTAATAATGAACATGAGGGAAGAGATGTTTGAAGGGCAAAGGATATTATTCTTTGTTTATTTTAATATATTTTTAATTGCAGTATAGTTTATTTACAATGTTGTGTTTAGTTTCAGGTATACAGCAAAGTGATTCAGTTATATATATATACTTTTTTAGATTATTTTTCCCTCATAGATTATTACAGAACATTCAGTATAGTTCCCAGTGCTATATAGTAGGCCCTGTTGGTTATTTATTTTATATATAGTAGTGTGTATATGTTAATCCCAACTTCCTCAAAGGGATATTATTCTTTCTCTGGAAATAATATCACACAAGATCTGTCCTTGAAACGTTTCTGCTTAAGAGGTGCTGGATCAAAGGGTTTCTTATGACTCTTCTTTCTATCTCTCATCTTTATTAAACCTTATTTTTCTCATGGTTTTTGTTCCCTGCACCTAGATGTTGAGGATGGGCAGCCATTCTCATTATTTCCTCTTTCTTCTGTGCCTTCTTCTCTTATCAGGACCTAGGTTTTCCTACCTTTAATGTGGAGGTCCTTCTGCCGCTCCGCTCTGTCTAGTCCCACCCCCCATGAATAGGCAATTTCCAACCTATGGTTCAGAGTTTCTGGTGCCTGAGACCCTTCAGCAGTGAGAACCTTGGATGGGAGAGGTGGGTGTCTGCAGAACCATTAACATTTGATGAATAAAATCAAGAACGTGAGTTATTGGTACATACAATAATGGTTGTAAATAAACGTGTTTCCAGGAGAAACTCATAAATATCATAGTTGATTGTTATTGAGGAAATGAAGTAAAAAGAGAAAAATCAAAATTTACTTTGGTTCTACCTAAGAAATACAGACTATAAGCACTTATACAAACTGCTTAAAAGGTATGTCCAAGTACAAATGATAAGAGTAACAATCATGCATGTTATAAACTTTCTGGTTTAAAAGTGTTAATAAGGATGATTTATCGTTTAAAGATCCATCTTAGCATATGGGTCACATTAATTTTTACATGTTTTATTGTAGCACCTAAACTTTATATTCGTATGTTTGTAATCATCATTTATTTCTTTAATTATACGGTTGATCTCAACAACATTAACAAAATGAAAGGAGTATTGGGGCATTGAGAGTGCAATAGGGGTTCTCTCATTGTATTGGTCAGATCTTATATAGAGAGTTTAGGATTACATATTTTTAAAAAAAGCTATATAGAGAAATGTAACAGGGACAAAGCTCATTAAAACACTTTACACAATTTCTCAAAGGAAATTGTCAATATCGCTGATACTAATCTGGAAAGGGGATGACTAAGGAGTATTTAGTAACTTTAGTCCAAGAAATGGAGAAATTTTTTTGTTTGTTTATTTGTTTATGCTAGCCAGTTCTCTAGTTCTATAGACCAACTGGGTTTACTGTGAAATTAAGTAGAGATTATTTTTACCTTGAGATCTTCTCAGCTGTAAGTGGATAATTAAGCATTAGAACAAGCTTAGGAACAAGCTTGGAACAAGCTTAGGAACAAGGAAAGCCATGAAATCTCTATCCTTGTGGATTTTTGAAATCTTGGATGATTTAAGCAAAGACTTGAGCTGGTCAAAGACTTGAATATAGAAGAGATGCCATTTTGCTGTTTCTTTTACTGCCCATTCATATTCATATGTAGAGATGGAGATTGTTCCAAAAAGACGGAATCTCTGAATGTCCAGCTCTGTCCATTCCCACTCCAGCTGGTCCTTTCGGAGGCAATGTCAGTTTGCCTCTATTTCTGACCATTAGTTTCAGGTTGCCATTCTTTTTTAACCTAATATCCGTATTATTAAATTTTTTGACTATGTTATTGGAAGCAAAAGTCATTTCTTCCCTGCTGTGGGTTAAGCAGTACCTCACTATTGTTCCAGCTTTCTGGAATTCTTCACAATAGGTTCCAGACCTAGGTTAATTAACAACTCTGTTAACACCTCCTGGAGCTCAAGTGGTTCAAATACAACCTGCTGAGACATTATTTCTTAAAAGGTGAAGGCTAATGACCCAACTTTTAGTCACCATCTCAGAGGCCAGTTTTCAATCTCATAAAAATTTTAAGTCAAGGAAGCTCAACATAGAAAGTCACGAGCTGTCATAAAATACCATTCCGGATACAGTAGGTTGGAATTGCCTGGGCACTTGGTAACCTAAAATACAAGTTAACAGTAATTCCACCTCATTTAGTTGTGTTTAAGGTACTTGATAGTTATGCTTAATAGACCATAAAAATTATACCTTAAGACACTACTTAAATACAATAATAAATCCTTGTACAAAGTTGTCCCAGAAACTGCAATTTAAAAACTCATTATAAATGTTAACTAAACCACACATTTGTCTGTATGAAGACTTCTTGAGTATATAAAATTGTAGATGTGCCAAAATTCTTAAAAAGAATCCATTTCAGAGCATAGTTTGGTGTATGCCCCTTTTTTGGTAATTTGGGTAATAAATATTTAAAGGTAGTTTTATTCAAATATTAATATTTTATAAGTATATGTTGATATATCTTGAATGAAATGAACTTTTCTTCTCTAATAAACAACCATAATCCCAGCAGATATCACCTCTAAGTGACATGGGACCAAAACTGGATGACAGCTTGTTATGTAGCATGATATCAGTGTTCCTATATCATTACTGAATATCCATGAGGATAAAAGGAATTTAAATGCCAGAATATAGACTGCCACAAAAAGGGCAATAGAACAGATTATTCCCTATCTGCTGCATTGCCAGGCACAGTACTATTAGGTACCGCATACCTGTTATTTTATTTAATCTTCAAAATCAGCCCATGCAGCAGTTATTATAGCTCTTAATAAAAAGAAGAGAAAAATGAGGCTTAGTGGTTAAATAATTTACTTAAGATCATACTTCTATTAATTAAAGAAGCAGCATCCAAATTTCAATCTATCCCACTTCAAAAATCCATGCTTTCAGCTATATCATAACACATATATGGCATGACCACAGTTAAAGAGCTAAGAGAAATCAGGGAAAGCTTTCTAATGTGTCTTATATCCCTCAGTGATAGAAGAAATGGCTAGAACATAAAAAGTGTTAAAAGTATTAGACACAAATAGGGTGGAACTTTGAAAAATGATTAATTACATGATAATAGTACTGCCGTATTTTCTAGAAATCTTGTGGAGCAAGTGTTAAAAAGGACAGGTTGAAAATTGGTCATGTAGGCCAGTTGATGTCAAAAGTTTTATTCAAGTAATGGGGATTTTTATTAAGAAGCATCTTAATGTCTTAATTTTGGTTCTAGCAAATATTTTTGTGTTTCTTTTCTCCCAATTTTAATGTGATTTGGTGGTGGGAGGTTGCTGAGAGGTTAATCAAATCAACATTTTGTGTGGCCGTCTTATGACTTAACAAATTATTCAAAAGTTACTGCAACTTGGATATTTAAAGTGATGTATAGCATAACATAGAAGCACACGTAACTTAAGTATATGAATAACCTTTCTTTGAGGAAATATCCAATTTTAGTTATTGCTTGAAAAGTAAAAACACTATTATTTCTGTGGCCAGGGGCTCTGGAAAATATTGAATCCTGTATTATTGATTATCAAAAATGAATATCTCATGGGATTTGTAGGCCTTACAAGGATCTATGGATTTAAGATCAGAATAGCAAATTTTCTAGTTATTTTCCCCTTTTCTCTTTTTGGTTCAGAATGGAGGTTAGCTGGTAAAATAATGCTCAGCAGAATATTTTGAGAGCAATTTATCTGAATATTGATTTATTGAAACATTTTATAATAATTCTTTAAAAGTTCTTTTAGAATGTACAAAAAGGTGTTTTTACTGCCTTTCAATTATTAGTGAAAGGAATAATTTATTATCTCAAGAAAATGGAACTTTTCCTTTCTCAAGAATGAGTCTGCAGCGTTCTGTTGGTCCAGCATAGCTTGGGACCCATGCTAGCTTTTCTATTAATATAGTTTTCTTTCCCTTTCTAATATTCAGTTACTCCCAGTCAAAACCCAGCTGAAAGACAGACTCTTCAGAGAATCAGAGTTCCCTTGTTTCATTCTCTGTCTCTGTCTCTCTCATAAAGGGGTGTCTCTGTGTGTGTGTGTGTCTGTCTGTCTGTCTATCTGTCTCAACATGATGCAATAAATATGACACAGGCATAGGAATCAGCGTGTCCTAAGATTGCATCTCAGTTTTATTACCAGATAGGTGACAGAGGTGTCTTCATTTCACAGGAGCTCAGTTTCCCTATCAGTAAAATGGAGATTAAATGAGGTAACGTAAAAGCATCTTATTACATCCCCTTATATTTAGTCAGTGTACTTTAGTTCCAATTCCTTCCATTTTCTTAACTCTTATATTAACATTATGTTGATATTTCTGGGTTGGGACAAATTCTTTAGGTAAACCTTTGTGTTTTCTTCAGTTTTGCCCTAATGACTAGGAAACATGGCTTGGGTTCTCCTGGCCGGCTGGCCTTCTTCATCCCCAGATCTCACGTGCTCTTGTTCTCCCAGCATGTCTTTGAATGCTGCTCAGTAAAATCAGCATTCGTGGGTACATAAGCCTTCTTAGAGACCTACTGCAAATAGAATGGGGAAAGAAAGAGAGACAGCATCTATCAGATACCTGCACACAGCGGTCTGTGTGTTATTGTCTGACAATCTTATTAAAAATATGTGAGACAGGGCTTCCCTGGTGGTGCAGTGGTTAAGAATCCGCCTGCCAATGCAGGGGGCATGGGTTCGAGCCCTGGTCCTGGACGATCCCACATGCCATGGAGCAGCTAAGCCCACGTGCCGCAACTACTGAAGCCCACGCACCTAGAGCCCATGCTCCGCAACAAGAGAAGCCACCGCAGTGAGAAGCCCGCGCACCGCAACGAAGAGTAGACCCCGCTTGCCGCAACTAGAGAAAGCCCGCGTGCAGCAACAAAGACCCAACTCAGCCAAAAATAAATAAATAAGTATATGTGAGACAGATAGCATTAGCTATACTTTACAAAAGAAATTGAGCTTTCAAGGGATTAACTTCTAAAAGACAAATAGCTATTAAGAGGTAGAGCAAAAATTGAACTTTGCGCTTTCTGTAAAACTTTGTTCTTCCAAAATACAATATTGCTATTAAAAGAGAACTACTTTTCTAAATGGAAGCACGTGGTTCGTTATTGAATCCATTTTGTAGAGAAGGATGGGACAGCCTATAGAGAACACATAGTTGGAGTAAATAAGGCATGTGTGTAAGTAAGTGCAATGAAAGAGAAAATATGTTAAACACCATGAGCGATTCAGATAAAATAATGTTTGGTTTAAAGGGAGACAAGGATATTTCTGGTTGTAGTGCTTGAGAAAGTCTTTTTTGTTGAGGTGACATTTGTTTTTGTTTATTTAATTTTTACCGAAATATAGTTGATTTACAATGTTGTGTTAGTTTCAGGTATACAGTAAAGTGAATCAGTTATACATATATATATATATATATAAATGTATATATTATTTTTTTACATTCTCTTCCAATAACCTATAAAGGTTATTACAAGATATTGAGTATAGTTCTCTGTGCTATACAAGTAGGTCCTTGTTGGTTATCTATTTTATATGTATTAGTGTGTATATTTTAATCCCAAACTCCTAATTTATCATTCTCCCCTCCACTTTGGTAACCATAAGTTTGTTTTCTATATCTGTGAGTCTATTTCTGGTTTTTAAATAAGTTCATCTATATCCTCTTTTTAGATTCTGCATATAAGGCATATCATATGATATTTTTCTTTGTCTGACTTACTTCACTTAGTATGATAATCTCTAGGTCCATCCACGTTGCTGCAGATGGCATCATTTCTTATTTTTTAATGGCTGAGTAATATCCCATTGTGTATATATATATATATATATATATATATATATATATATATGCCACATCTTCTTTATCCATTCATCTGTCGATGGACACTTAGGTTGCTTCCATGTCTTGCTATTGTAAATAGTGCTGCTATGAACATTGGGGTACATGTATCTTTTCAAATTACGGTTATCTCTGGATATATGTCCAGGAGTGAGATTGCTGGATCATATGGTAGCTCTACTTTTAGTTTTCTAAGGAACCTCCATACTGTACTCCATAGTGGCTGTATCGTTGAGGTGACATTTGGATTTGGCTTTAAATAATGGGTGGAATTTGGATATGTAAGCACAGGAAAGTGGAAAGGATAGGAAGTGGGGGAGACTATGAACAAAGGCAAATAGATAAGGGAGTAAGTTGGAGGTATTTAATAAAAAAAGTGAGCAGTTCGTTTTTTCTTGCATGTAAGGGCAAGGAATGGAATAATCAAGAAAGGAATGTGAAATTTTGAATGATATGTTAAGGATTTGGGAATTCAGTAAACACTAGAGTAGGGTGCCATTGATGGATTTTGATTACAGGATTGGCATACTATGATATAAGAATAATATTAATGGTAATAAAGAGTAATAATGCAGGCCATGATGCTGAGTGCTCACCTTGTGAGTATAGTCAAGCTATTTAGGGGATGATGACAGTAGTGCCCATGAAGTAACTAGCTTTGGTAGGGACAATGGGAGCAGAAAGTTAAGGATGAAGACTGTATTAGAACAGATAAACACTTAACAACTTACTAGATGCCCAAGGCAGGGGAAAGGAAGGTTTCTGAGATGACACCCACATTTCTGTTTTGTATTATAATCAGAAACGTAGAGGACACAAAGGAGGAGCAGAAACAGGTTTAAAAGGAAGAATAATGAACTCACGTGTGGATTGTAGCATTTGAAGGAAAGGTGGAGATAGATTTTGGGTTGTTAGAGGCGTGATGTGAGCTTAGGAAGAAAGGTCACTGTTAGGTATCTTGATTTGTGAGTGATCTGCATCAAGGAGATAAATTAATCTATGAGAGAAAATGAAATAATATAGGAGAGATTTGCTGTTGAAAGACAGAGAGAGCACAGTAAAAAAAATCTATGTTGTATTAAGACAAAGAAGAAGAGATAGCAAAAAAGACAAAACAGAAACAACCAGAAAGATAAGAGCTTAGAGAGCTTTCCACTGAAGTCAAAAGAAGAGGTATCAAGAAAGAAAAGGTGGCCGGCAATGTCAAGTATTGCAAGGAAACCCAGGGTGATGGATAATGAGAATGATCTCTCTAAAAATCCTTACTTTTGAACATGGAGAATGAACCTGCTTTTATATTTGTGACATCGTCTCGTATGCCTTGTGTACTTTTCTCTATATGAGAGGCTTTCCATTGAATCACCTTGACTTGACTCTACTTTTGGAGTCAAAGGGTCTCTTGATGTCATTCTCTTTGCAAATTATCACATACATCAGTGCATGGAGCCAAAAATCTTAAAAATTATTATTTAAATAACAGCAAATAAACCAAAAAAGTTTAATATTTTACATTGATCACATGTTCTCCTATCATCTTATTAGGTATTCTATGACTTTTTTTTTTTTTTTTTAACTACTTCTTAACAGTATACACGTTTTTGGAATCAAAACCGTGATCAGGGCTTCGCTGGTGGCGCAGTGGTTGAGAGTCCGCCTGCCGATGCAGGGGACACGGGATCGTGCCCTGGACCGGGAAGATCCCATATGCTGCAGAGTGTCTGGGCCCGTGAGCCATGGCCACTGAGCCTGCATGACCGGAGCCTGTGCTCCGCAACGGGAGAGGCCACAACAGTGAGAGGCCCACGTACCGCAAAAACAAAAACAAAAACAAAACTGTGATCAGAAACCTGTGGGTGGGGATCTCAGCCTCCTGCTGCCATCTCAGCACTGTGAGCTGAAGCTTACTTCCTCAAAATTGAGGCTGGATAGGCAAAATAAAGACTATGGCTTTTATTTTACTTATTTATTTATTTTTAATCACACTTCTGCCAGGCAAAATGGAAATTTCTAGCTTTTTCACAAGTCTTGTTAAAGCTTTCTTGGACCTGAGTTGACACAGGTTCTATTAAAAATAACACTGTTATAAAACAAATACATTTTGCTGTAAATAATCATCTCTATCTAGACATCCCACAGGTGTCTCAAATGTAGGATGTCTAAAATACAGCACATCCCTTTCTCCATCCTGGTCATGATATTGCATCTCCCATCTCTGTCCATGGCAGAATCCTCCATTCACTTGCCGTAGCTAGAAAGAAAGCAGGAAGCTATATTTAATCTTCTTTCTACTGCTCCTCACTATATTCATCCGGTCAAGAAGTACTATCAGATATTTTGTCCTGATTAACTCTTCAGTCTGTCGGGTACTCCTCTCTTGCCTGCCACTAGTTCTGCCTCCCTATTACTCTTTCTGACCATATGATTTAGCATATTGCTACGTGCTGGGCATTATTCAGGTACTGGAGATCAAACAACGAATTTGAAAGAGTCATTCCATGCCATCGTGAAGCTTTAGTCTGGTGGAGAAAACAGACACCTATCAACCAATGATATTAATATTTAATTGTCAATGGGATAAATGCTTCAAAGAAAAAATACAGAGTACAACAGGTGAAGAAATAGGGCAGGTTTCTTAAGAAAAAGAAAAGACTCTTAAGCTGAAAAACCGTGACTTAGAGGATGAATGGGAATAAGACAAAGTAGAGAAGGAAAGCATTCAAGGCTGAAGGAATTCTGGAAGCTCTACCCTTGGAATGAACCTTACTTGGAAGATCTGAAATCAGGATAGTTGGAGTAAAGTGAGCAAGTGCAGAAGATGAATGAACCAAAGCTACAGTTGGGTTGAAGCCAAATCATGCAGGGCCCTTAGGTATGAGGACCATGTACTTAATCTTCAAAGCTGAAATATTTTTTAAATGAAGGGGCAATTGGTGTTAAACTGGAAGTGATCTGGAAAGGCCTGGCCATACGGTCACCTTAGAGTCATGTTAATGATTTTAGGTTTTATCCTAAGAGAAAAGGAAAACTATTGAAGGGTATTAACTTGGGGCGTGAATTTATCAGATTAGCTTCTCAAATAGCGTTTTCTTCCACCACCCCTACCTTCTCTGCCTACTTTTTCCTGTTTCATTTTCTTTCACAGCCCCTATCAAAACCTGAATTTATGTATTTATTTTTTTAATTTCTTTTTTGCTTCTTGACTTTAGGCTCTGTGAGGGCAGGGACTTTGTTATATTCACTGCTGCAATTCTAGTAGCTAGAATAGTGCACGGCATACAACAAATGTTTTATAAATTGTTGAATGCATGAATCAGAATCAGATTGCTTTTTCAAGGCACTTGTGGTTATTGTCTGAATTGAATAGAAAGAATAAGAGTTGATGGCCTGAGAGGTGGTAACAGGTAGGAAAGTTGACAGATGGAGAAATAAGAGGTATATTTAAGAAGGAGTGATAATTTAGAGGTAGGTGGTAAGGAAGAAGAAGCATCAAAGGTGACTTCCAGATTTCTGGAATGAACCTCTGAATTAATTTGAGGTGCCACTAATGGAAACGCTTGGGGAGGGAATATGGTGTCATGGTAAAGACTGCAGGGGTTCAGACTACTGTCTCTGTCATCGACACTATGACTTTGGGCAAACTGCTTAATTTCTGCATGCCTCGATTTCGGCATCTCTACAATGGAGGATAAGATTAGTACCTACTCTGTAGGCCACATTGTGGGGATTGAATCAAAGAATGTTCAGAAGGCATTTAGAATAGTGCCTAGTATATAAAAAAGGACTCAGTAGAAGTTAGTGTGGGAAAGAGTAGGGGACAAGTAAAAAGGGAGAATCAGTTCAGTGTTGTAGTTTTTGAGTTTTGGTTGCCCTGAGACATCCAAGGGGATATACCAAGATGGCGTTTGTAGGAAATGAATTTCGATCCCAGAGGAGAGACCTGGGTCGGAAATAGAAATTGGGAGTCACCTGAATATGATACTAAACTCTGGAAGACACAAACACGTAATGGGTAAGGGAGACTGAGAAGTATCAAGAGAATTAGGGCAAAAGCCAGGAGCCAAGAGGAGGAACAGTGAAGAGCTATGCCAATACTTGTTGTTGGCCTTTGTTTTAAGGGCCATACAGCCAGACTGCTCGTCCAGTCTGCTGTGGCCACAGTGGTCTTTATGAAACATGAAGACTAAACCCATCTCATTCCCACTTCACATCTTTCAGTGACTCCCCAAGTCACTCAGTTCTGAGTCCAGTCTCAGCCTGCCATGCAAGGTACTTCACATTCTGTCCAAATGTGCCTCTCAGGACACTTCCTAGTGCATCAGATATGCCACACTTTCTGTTACCTGTAGGCATGATACACGCTGTTCTATTCGTTTGGGCTGCCCTTCCACCTGCTGTCCACAAGGCTAACTGTGGGTGGACCTGCCAGAGGGACCTTTCATCTACTCCTGTGGAATCTCCTGTTTCTCCCCAGGGAGTGACCTTACCGCACCAGGTTTTTTGGGTTCATTTTGTTTCTCTGAGGCCACGAGTTCACTGAGGGGATACTGGGCCTCCTTTGGATCTCCAGTACCTCGTGCAACGCTTGCCGTGGTGCGCACACTGAATGTTTGTGGAATTAAAAATGGTTAAAAAGTGTATCTCACTAACTTTCCAAACTCCACATAACCATTTCACATTTACTCAGACAATCCAGAAAAAGTTTAATATAGGAAAGATCCATATTTAGAAATACTCTATCCATACTATAGTCAGATATATTCAGATAAACTAGAGGTGGGCTAAATTGGTTCATAGAGTTATTAGATGATGTTAAATGTCACAGAATTATTATCTAAATCTGTAAATAATATACTTTTTCTATAATCATATTTAGTAAGTTGGTTGAGTTCTGAGTTTAATGATTTATATGTCATACATATTTTTGTTTACATTGACTCAATTCTTAAGTGCTTACTTAATTCTAGCACTTTTACAAGTGGTTTGGAGGTGGAAAAAACGGTCTTCTACCTCTTGGTCTCCTCTGGGTTGATACAAAAGATATGTAAACAAAGGATGGGAGAATGGAGCCTTCATATTCTGTAACTGTTTAACCCTGGAAGATGAGTTTCATTTTAATATTTGGCATTGAAATAATCTATGTAGGACCATTACTACACTACTTTTTAGAAAACTTGGATTTTTTTAAATGAACTAAGTAGCTAATTTGATTATCTAATTTATTTCATCTATACTTTAAATTTATATCTTTTGCTATGGATTAGAAATGACATTTAGAACTTTTATTGAGGACTAGAGGAAAATTATACCCCTCTTTTTCAGGCACATCATTTCAGGCTTAATAAGTAAAAGAGTATACTGGCAAAAAAAAAAAAAAAAATTACAGTTTTATCTGGGAGACATGACAGCATCAGCTATTCAGTCAAATCAGGAATTTTCCTATCCCTTCCAAAGCGACCCATTTTTGGACCCGAATGAATGAAAGCACTGGTTGTTTTGGCTTTCCCCACCCTAGAGTCTAGTCCAAATTCTGGGCTCAGAAGTTTCTCATCTGAGAATCATCAGATAATAATGAGTCATTATCATTATAGTGATGAGTGCTATTATGGCATTCAGGGCCCTGGGTCTGAAATGGCACATATTTGGTGGTAACGCGTTTGTTATTGTTAATCATGGCAGGTGACGATGAGATTACTGGAAAAAAATATTTTGAAGTGGTATCATATGTTCATCAGGAAGAAATGGGTGATTCTGGTAATTGAATTTGCCCAGGTTTGTAAATCTTTTCCCATCCGTTTCATTCAGATTTAAAAATAGATGTTATTAAGTTCAAAGACTAATTCTAGCCGTATTGGCTGACAGAAATACATCTGTCTTGATTCACATTTACTCTATTTTATGTTTCCTGATTTTTGAGAGAATGAGTTATTCAGCTTCATTCTCACTTCTGAATATTAAATAAACTGTTTTGCTTGTGCTATTTTTTTCTGTGAAATGGAAGAATAAGAAATTATGTATGATATTTCTAAGGGACACATGCAAATTATATACTGTAAGGGAGATAACTTCAAATTATTTCAAAATAGTATACTTTCCCATAAATATCATAATTTAAATTCATGATTTTTAAAAAAGAAATATGATTTTCCTGACTTTTACATACATCATTAGATATATATGACACATATTCAGGTCTGTGTAATATTTTAGAACTTTGAAAATTCTTTACAAGACAGTCAATTCTAAAGGATTTGTACTGGTCTAGATACTTGGTCCAAATAGCTAAAAAATTATTTTAGAGGTGTATGAAGCATACTAACAAGCTATCTAAAACTTTTGCTCTTTTACATCTACAAAATATTATCAGTGATAGTGGCAGCCGATTTTATCTAGAAACAATAAAAATATTGGCCTGATTGAAAAGATAGCAGGCAAAATTGGATATTTCCAGCTAGAGTTCTGTGTTATAGGGTAAAGTAAATAATTTTAAAATTGATTAGCATTGCCTAAAAGGCAGAGTCACAGGCTGTGAGAATATGAATAGGTGGCTTGAATAGATAATGATGTGAAAAATGTGAGGATGTTTATATTTAAATGCAAAAATCCATGCAAGAATCCAGTGGCTAGATGAATTTGTTATTAATACTGTTCCCTAAACCACTAATGAGAAATGCTTTTTTTTTTTTTTAAAGATTTAAGATTGTGTAAATGCTTTGTACCTAACACTGATGGAAGTAATTGGTAAACTGCTTAATCAAGTCCCACTTGGAGGTGAATGGGAACTGCAGGGTGGAAAATGTAGGCTGGGTAAGGAACCCAACAAGTCAGCAGAGCTCTCTTTACAGAAAGAAACAAAGATAGCAGTAATTAATGACCCTGACTCTGTGCCAAAAAAGCTTTCTTCTGACAACTCCAACTTAATTAAAACTTAAGACATTTCAATGGCCTCAGAAAGCCCCTGATGGGGTGAACTCTTGCAGACGCGTGAGAAAATTTTGTAAATTAAAGGAAAAGATGTGTGTTACCACTAGTGCCATGACTCTAATCCCTGACAGTCAAAGAATCTATTTAGCCCAAGCCTTTTCTTTTAACTGGCTCACACCTGCAGGCTTCCTGGCACTTCCTCTGTACCAGAGAAGGCCGTTTTTGTGTTTTACGGAAGATCAGATAATAGGAGTCTTGCTGTTCCTTTTGTTTTTGTGCATTGTTCATTAGCCTGTGAGTGTTGCAGGCACCCTTGATATGCTTGGCTTGATCCGGAGTAGAGCATTGCCTGAAAGCTTTAGGTGGTGCAACACGGGGTAAAGATGGGTTGGCGGAAAAAGTAAGGTTTTTTTTTTTCTGGGTTTTTTTTCTGTTTTTTTTTTTTTTTTTAAAATGTGAAAGTGGCTCAAATTAAAACTCACAGTTGATGGGGCAGCCTGAATGGCTGTGGCCTGCTGTTCTTAACAGCAGAGTGACAAGAAACGAGGTTCTGTGCGAGACAGCGCAGATTGGAGACACAGGGAAATGCGTTGTTAAATAGCCCTTGCTCCTTTTCTTGGTGCCATTTTTAATTCACTCGAATCAACAAGCATACAGATTCCTAGGAGGTATGGAAAACAGGTGTACTGTGCTGGAAAGAAAATCGCCGGGTGATTTATTTATTAATAAATATATCGAAGACTGAAATCTTAGAAATGGCATTGGTGGAATACCAATTGGGGTGAATGGGTCCTCAATTTACATGAGAAAAAAAAGGAGTTTAATTTCTCCTCCCTCCCCTCTGGAAAGTGTTTTGGTGGGTTATAATAGCAAATACCACCCTCCCTACCCCACCGTGCCGACTGGGGCACACACACTCCTGTTTCCTGTGGCCTCAGGCAGATCTGGTGGCTGGGACTTGAGAAGGTCAGTTCCTGGATTGTCGCTTCCCTCTTGGACCCGACTTGAGGCTGGTGTGTTGTGAAGGGCACAGACATGTTCCTGTTTAGATCCAGGCTTGGGTATCTTTGTAAGTGTCCATCCTAAGGAAAGAAAAGCTTGTCTCCAGGTACTCAAGAATCTCATCTTTTGACTCTTCAAGGTTTTGTTTTCGGAGGTAAATTATGCAACATTTGTTTTTGCAGGTGATGGGCCATCACTTACATGAGCTGTGCTGAGCTGCTTTTTCTGGGAATGGGGATGATCAGAAACTGAACCTTTTACAAAAATTTGGGGAATGACGCTTTAGAACAGAACATCACTTCACTCGATTTAAAAAACAAAATACGAAAACTTCTGTCCATGAGCGTTAACCAAATATAATATATGGGTCCTGTCTTTTGGTGTTTGGAAAGGCTCACCAGCTAGTTATTCTTTTCGTACTAACCATTTTCAGATGCGAAAAGCGAGGGAGGTGGGGGAGGGAAGGTAGGAATCAACATGTTTGATCCTGTGTATGAAGTTGTTGTTTGTTTGTCTGAATTTCAGAATGCTAACCCTTATCCAACCGATCTAAGACCAAATAAATACCACCTGTGCCCATTTATGTATTTTAAAAGAAGCACATAAAAATATTTTAATGAATTACTAAAACTCATAGTTTATATTGAATCACAGTTATTAATATTTCTCCTCTTCCTTGCTTTTCTTATTTTGGGAGTTTGCTTGTTTGTATGGAATTGAACCACCCCAATTAAAATGGGAGAAAGGTTTTTTTAAAAAATAAACTACTGTAACAGAATATGTTTGGGAGTTGTAAAAGTTTTTCCATTGAAAAAATCAGAATTTAAGAGGATCCTGTTACACGCTGTGGGCAGAAATCAGAGTCAGCAGAGCTTGCGAAAACAGATTTTTTTTTAGCAAAAATTTGTTGCGGGTCACTGTGAATGGTAAAAAAGAAAAAGCTTCACATCACAGTGTC
>NC_139011.1:61256720-61281720 GCF_964374135.1 Grampus griseus | reverse complement strand
TTAAACCTTAAATTTTTAATCTTGTAATTTGATATGGATTCATTTTCCCTTCGTTTAAATATATTAAATTTTTATCTTTCTGTACCTCCTTAAACTTCTCCGATTTCCATTTCTCATATTGGGAAATAAAATGGGTATCTGTACAAAACATCCCAACAATATCAGACAACTTCTAATGAAGACTATTGACATTGCTGACATTTGGCATGATGTACTGCCAAAAAGGAAATTAAAAAGTACAAGCTATTATCCTAAAGACCATCTGTTTATGAAAATAGTTGATTTCACATCACTTTGTTGAGCATAAAAACAACCCCTGGTGAAGGACAGAATATGCCTTTCTCGTAATCAAGAGAGTTTTATTGCTAGTTAAAATGCTCCTTTAACTTTTTCAGGGTCTCTATTGATATTAATTAAGCAGCTTCAATGCTATAAACATCTCAAGCATTAGAGTGTAAGTTACTCTTCTATACCAGGCTTTGCTTTACATCTTTTCTTTTACATATATCTTGCTAGCAGAGACTAGCACAGTATTAGTAAAAGAGCACAGAAAGGCCTCTTATTCTTGCCATTGTTTGCCAGTGGGGTTGCTGATGGAAAGGCTTATAATCATGGTTGCAATTTTGTCCTGGCCCTACAAAAATGGCATCATTTTCAAGGACTTACATAAATGATAGCATGAATCTTACGGAGATAATTATTATTAAGAACATCACTTTAACCTGAATCACCCTCCACAGAGTGCTGGAAAAGGGAGAAAGGTAATCTTTTATCAAAGGCATATTTTAATAGACACTCATCTGACTTTGGAGATGAACAGCCCTTGAAGTGTTGTTGCATGATGCATTTAAAATCAAAAGAACTTTGCTTGGTTGCCTCATGATTTTGTTTTTCCTGAACGACGGTGCTTCCAACCACAGCTTATTGAAATGCCAACCATTTGAATATAAGCTTTAGAAGAATAACACACCCTGGTGTTGTTTTCTTTTTTAAAAAAATATTGATTTTTTTTTTTTTTTAATCTCTCTTCATTCAGTGATACCGTGAAGCTAGTCTAAGACTGGGAAACATGAATGTTTTATTTTGCTGCATTCTCATGTAATGTATATAAAATATGTGTGCGCCTTAAAAGCATTATTGTATCTTTGGAAATAAGAGTAAAGGTAACATACTTCAAAGCAGAATGTAGAATAGCCATCATTGGAAAACACCATTTAATTATTAATGAAGCCAAGATATTGCCTTGAAATGAAGACAGGCTTTAGTTTAGTTTTGTGATATCTTAAAACAAAGTAAATAATGACTTCTTTTCTCTAATCCAATTCACATGGGGCTTCCAGTTCTCAACATGGTAAATACAAATAAATATGTTAAAAATCTTAAATTAAGCAATTTGGTTATTTCCCATGTTTTTAAGCTTCACGTGTGTTTCTCATCTCTGGTTATTTTGGAAGCAGGATTACTGCCTAGCAATTTCCTCTTGTCCGTGAAAATAATGTATAGAAGGGGAAGTAATACAATGGTGTTAATCCAGCTTTTAAAAATAATCAGCTTCCTATGCATATAATATTTATGTTATTGTCGTGCAGGAGATTCTTTTTCTAGAACCATTCTATATCTACCAAATTTCTTTTTTGACAAATGAGATTGGATTCCTAAGTCACAGCTGTGTATGCCAGTTGATGTATTGCTGTAGGATTGATAATTCATAAAAGCCCAGCACTTTGGGGGGGTTAATTTTTTTTAGGTATGATAAAATAAGGCTGCCTGATAGATTTTTTTTTTCATTTTTGTTATCTAAGTTTTACCAGGTTGAGACTAGTTATTGACTCAGTAAATGTAAAAAAAAAAAGTTGATATGCTGTCAATATTAATATAGATGTCAGCCAACACTGGTCCCTAATGTATGTAAGAGCAAGTATTTTTTACCTTGATACAGGAAGGCAGTCATGTGTGAGATTTAATATACATCCTAATCTGTCTTGTCACTGCTGTAGCCATGGGTGATGTGGTAATGCGTGGGCCGCCATTTTCTTTTTCTCCTTACACAATGGACTACATACCCATGAATGACAGTCAAGCTCCACTCTGTAATTATTTTGAGGACAGTTAGAAACACTGCAGGGTTACCTTTAGACTTAAAGTCTTTGACTGATTTAAACATCCAAGCAACATGTAATTAACAAAAACAAGCATCCTTTAAATGTCCATTTTTAAGCATACTGAGAATTATTCTTTGAAAAATAAACATTCATGAAATATTTTTATTATATTTAAATGCAGTAATGTAACTGAATTGGCTTGAGTTCCTACTTTTCCCCAAGACTGTCCACATTTTAACAGAGTGTGCCAATGCATTTTTGAAGTAGCTTATCTTATATCCTTTTCCTTGATCAGAGTTTCTGTCATGAAAATGACAAAGTTCAACAAAATAAAATATGAAATACATAACCTACAGTTAATATCATTTAGATCTCTTCATTTCTAATAAATGTAAATATTTAAACAGTGCTACTTTTTATTCTGGGAAATATTTTATGAAATTTTAAAACCCTAAAAAGGGAGTCCAAACAGACATAATTTTTAATTATTGGGACCAAAAGTATAATTTTATTTACATAAATTATAATGTACTAGATATTTTGAACATATTCTTTCAGTGTTGTCTACAGAAGCTGAAGTAGCACTGTGTATCATCACTCTATAATGAAAATTAAAAGCAGTGGTAAAATTTGTCTGCAGATATTTGCTAGCAAATATTACCTTAGAAATAATCCCATTGGGAGAGGGAAAAAAATCCCCCTATTTTTAGAATAAATGTTATAAATTTGCCTCCCTTCTTAAGTTTCCTACAAGTGGCTCTTCTTTTCTGAGAGTAGTAATATAAAGGCTAAATTGTTACCTTATGTTTTCATTGGGTAGGTTTGTGACCACTGACAGTTATAATTTACAAAAATTACAATGATTATGGACATTAACATACTTGACGGCAGCTATTATTTTTATTTGAAATACAAAGACTTTCAGTGGGTACTAGACATTAAGATCTTGTCTATAGATGCCAAGTGAGGTGGAGAATTGTGGCAATTGTTCAAAGAGTTTAGACGAAGGTGGCGTGTTTTTTTCAATTATGTGGATAGTTCAGATGCACGTGGTTATTTAGCTTAAGTTCTCTAGTTTCCTGCTGTATGTCCTTTGCTACTTAACTGGTTATCTATTGCCAGTAAATCAATTAAGATTTTGACTCTGAATCTGAATGGGTTCACTGCGAATAAGAACGAAAGTAAATATTTGTTGGCCCTGGATTTCCTCAACTCATTTAATCCTCAAACAACTACTATGTTGCAGGTACTATTAGTATTACTATTTTATGAACAAGGAAACTGAGGCTTAGTGAGGTCAAGTCTATTGACAATTTAACACAGCTCAGTTCTCCCAGTAATGTGGCTGCAGTTTGAAACACAGTCTGACTCCAGAATCCATGCTTTTAACTGTACTCTGGAAAATAATACTCTATGGGGAAAGAACAGACATTTTGAGACAAAACTTAAGAAAAAATAGAAAACATTTCCATGATAATCCCCTACTATTTGCAATCAGTGACAAAAGTTCTGTTTGTCATTCTCTTCTTCCTTTTACTCCACTCGCTATCATTCTCATCTGGGAAAACTACTAACCACATCCAGAACACTTTCATATGGATACCTGATGTGAAGTTAGACATTTACTTTTTGAGTATTTTGGATAAAGAGACCATGTGAGCTTACAGTATGTAATTCAGTGGAATTTGTTTGAGGCTATTAGCTTTGATAAGACACAAACAACTCTAGGTACTGTAATATAATAAAGAGTAGACACATCAAAGTGTCAAATCTTGAAAGTGTCTATATTTTAAATGTTGTCTTCTAGAATCCATAGTGTCATGAGGTTTTGTTGTAACGTGATAACTAAATCCTAAAAGAAAAAGCAATGTAAAAGATAATATTCTGTCATTCTCCAGCTAAGTTGTTGTGCAACATGTATAATATGATCAAAGTAAAAAAAGACAAAAAATCTGGATAATTGAGTTTCTGTGGGTGAAATATGGGGCGAGGATCAGATTGCAATTTGAAAATTAGGAACCTCATGGCAAGAGTATGCCGTTGTTCACAGCTCTTTTGAGGGTGGGATGTTTGTTTACCATGATGAAGAAAAGCTCAAAGCATGAGATTTATTGGCAGCAAACAATTATTTCAGGATTGCTGTCATTTTCTGGGAAGATCAAATGACCAATATATTTATTTGCTGTAGATGGAGATTCAAAATCTGTTGACTCAGGGTTAGACAATCTCTTTTCTTGTAAATAGCAGAATCACTATGTATAAATACACACTCTATATCCTATATTTTAACTGTTTTGCATTGTTTTGATTCGGCAAAAATTTCATGGACTCTTAGTGGTGTTCTACTAGGTGAGAACCCAACAAAGAAATATCTTCATATCCCAGGAATTTACAGTTTAAGGAAAAACTGTGATGAATGCGATCAAGTGTTATAAGATGGGTAAAAACAGGGCTATGAGAACTCAGACACACAGGATGAGAGAGCCTTGAAATATGGGCAGGATTTCAACAGGAGAAGAAGGAAGTGGTTGGGTAATGATACTCCAGATGAAGTAAAATATGAAAGCTCCGAGTTTGAAAACCAAAGGATATGTTGGAGAGGTCAGTAGTGCAGTTTGGCTGAAACAAAGGGTACAGGATTAGGAGACAAGACTGGAAAATATGACTGACAGCATGAGTCAGGCTTAGGAAAAGATAATTAAATGATTAATAATAATGAGGAGGAGGATATTGATGAGAGCAGAACTTTACTAAACAATCTCTATAGGCCCATCACCATTTTAAATACTTTACACAGATGAGCTCAGTTATTCCTCACAGTAATGGTAAGCAAGTGGTACCATTATGTTCCTTATTTTACAAATCAGGATATTGAGGGCACCTGCGGGCTAAATAACCAGCCCAAGTTTACACACGTAGTAACTATCAGAGACCATGAAGACCCAAAGAGTTTGGAATTTTATTATTAAGGGAATATATCAGGTTGGACAGTAATATGGTCTTCCCTGGTTAGAAAATCTTTCTTATTTCCTTCCCAAAATGAACCACATGCTGTACTCTTCTCATATTCTTCCCTTGTGTAGTCCATATTTCCAGAAGCATCATTGCTTCTTTCTTTAACAATTCTCTGTATCTTTTTGTAGGCTAGCATTCATTCCCTCTTTCCTCATAATTGCAATATGAATTGGTATATATCCCTCATCAGTGATCTTCTCTGGCACTTGTTGTATCATACAACTTAGCACCCAATTACTTATTGAATTTTATTCTTTTTTTTAAATTTTATTAAAATACAGTTGATTTACAATGTTATGTTAGTTTCAGGTGTACAGCAGAGTGATTCAGTTATACATACATGTATGTATATGTGTATTCTTTTTTAGATTATTTTGCATTATATGTTACTATGAGATATTAAGTATAGTTCCCTGTGCTATACAGTCCTTATTGGTTATCTATTTTATAAGCAGTAGTGTGTATATTTTAATCCCAAACCCCTAATTTTTTTTTTTTTAAGATGTTGGGGGTAGGAGTTTATTAATTAATTAATTTTTCTTTTTTGCTGTGTTGGGTCTTCGTTTCTGTGTGAGGGCTTTCTCTAGTTGTGGCAAGCGGGGGCCACTCTTCATCGCGGTGCGCGGGCCTCCCACTATCGCGGCCTCTCTTATTGTGGAGCACAGGCTCCAGACGCGCAGGCTCAGTAGTTGTGGCTCACAGGCCTAGTCGTTCCGTGGCATGTGGGATCCTCCCAGACCAGGGCTCGAACCCGTGTCCCCTGCATTAGCAGGCAGATTCTTAACCACTGCGCCACCAGGGAAGCCCCCCAAACCCTTAATTTATCCCTCCCCCCGAATCTTATTCTTTTTTATTTTTTAATTAATTAATTAATTTATTTATTTTTTGCGGTACGCGGGCCTCTCACCGCTGTGGCCTCTCCCGTTGCGGAGCACAGGCTTGGGACTCACAGGCTCAGCGGCCACGGCTCACGGGCCCAGCTGTTCCGCGACATGTGGGATCTTCCCGGACCGGGGCACGAACCCGTGTCCCCTGCATCGGCAGGCGGACTCTCAACCACTGCGCCACCAGGGAAGCCCCTGATTCTTATTCTTGACCGTTAGTTTATACATTCTAGTTTTGCCTCATGGCTCTCAGTTTGGATTCCAATATCTTTGAATACGTCTCCTGCTTCTAATAAATCTTCTACAGTGTCCAATTTATAGTAGGGACTCTGGTGGATTAATGCTAATGGTTTCTGGGTTAGTTCTGCTCAGGTAGACCTTGGGCACTGAAATGCCATTTTGGGGTACTTGGAGAGATAAGACAACTAACTTAGTTGAAATTGGATTTCTTCCCAATCAGTGCTGCCCAAAGTCACTTACCAGGCAATCTATATAATACCAAATTTAATAATCTCATTTTATTATCAAGAGCCAGGTTTTTTGTTCTTTGTATACACTTAGAAAAATGAACGGTTAAATATGAGGTTCTGGGGTTTGGACCATACTGAGTAAGTTGTTTAACCTGATCATTATGACTGTGCTGCTTAATTTTTGGTTGAACCGATCAGATGGATTATTTTAGCATATTGTCAACACTGCCTTGAGGGTTAAATTGTACACTAATAAAATAATTCATGAAAACATTTATTTCATCCCAGTGTGTTATTTTGTATTCTGGAAGATTTAAGACCAAAGTATTTATTTGTCATTATGCCGGTAGACAAAGAAATCAGCTGGCTCAATATTAAGTGACTTCCATTATTGCATAGCTGTTGGCTCATGTTAGATTCAACTGACACACGATTGTAAAAGTCCTCAAAAGAGCAATCAGATGTTTTGGCCAAAATCCACTCCTGGATGAGTAGGAATTAATATCAAAGAGTGCACCAACAGACTGTTTTGACTATCTGCAAGATGGTAAACAAACATTTTGGCTAAATTCCGTCTTTTGATTATGACATAATAGAGCAATTTGAAAGAAACATTTGTATGAAGTGCTCTAATGGGGAATCATAGAACAAAATTACCAAGCATAATGAGTGAGCGTTAGATTATATCTGTGTTGTACAAAAACAATATTTTTTCAGGAAATAAACATGTGCGTATCATGGAAGGCAATTGTTTTTAGCTTCCTGCGTTAATAAAGATAACTGACTGCAAAATCTCATTTTCACTTTGCGCTGTGAAGATAGTACATTTAGCATTTAACCAGTTTAAATTGATTTATACAGTCAAAGTAAGCATTTCAGGACCAACACAGATCCATGGGTCAGAATCATCTAGTTTATTCATCTCCATTAATCAAATTACTTGGATAATTACCAAATCTCCATTTCAATTTGTGGATTTGAGATCGGAATTATCTTGATTTGTTTGTGTAAGGTTTCAGAAGTTTAATTTCTATGTGATTAATGGAACTGAAAATAATGATACATTATTTTAGAAATAATAGACTGTTCCATTAGTGTCTTTGTAGCTTGTCATAGAAATATGTAAATATATGTGCATATGCATTTGGAAAAATAATTTTTCAAATTCTAATGCACAAATGCATCTTCTGAGACTTTACAGTTTACTATGTAAATAAACATTTGGATTTCACTTAGAATGTATAATATTTGCTTGACTTTGTTTCAGATTTGATTTCATATGACATGCCAGCAACTTCTGAAAGAATCTCTTCCTCATTACTATATAATTTATGTCAAAATATATGAGTTGTTCTACTGATGCCTATCTATATTTGCATATTGAGAAGCCTGGGAAACTTGTTCTGTATATCTGGATGTATTTTTATAAGTTACTTTTCTATAATTAAGTGGTTGAGAAAGTGAAATTTATAATAAAATTTGTTTAAGATTTTTATAATAATAATAATTTGTTAATTGCTACTCTGTATCAAGCACTGTGATGTACTTTATATGTCTTAACTCATTTAACTTCATCACAGAAAAATTGAGGGCAAAACTATCTTTGTTTTTCAGCCTAGCAAACAGAGGCACATATATTAAATAATCTGACAAAAGTATACAGTTGGGAAATGATAGAGCTAGAGTCTTTATCCAAAATGACTCCTGCATTCTTAACTGTTATCAAGTGTCACATAATAAATTGTTATTAAAAATGATATTATTACAAGGTTAGCAAACCAAAGTATTCAAATATTAAAAATATTACAAAATCAAGGCCATGGGAAAAATAACATTTTTCTAAAATTTTCCATATAAGGAAATGTTACCTTGAGGTAAAACTTTGATACTTAAGGTTTAGAACTAAACCACTGACAGTATTTAATTCTTTACTAATGAATCAAGTTTAGTCTTCTATAAAAGGAATAGATCTCTGTTTCCAAGTTTTGGGAACTTGTTGAACAAATATCATTAGTTATCTTTTTCTTGGCCGGCTGGTATTTTTCTGGTAATGTAAAGGACAGCCCCATTTTAAATTCAGCAGCATAATTCCCAAGCTGGAATAATTCAGTTACAGAAGCTTACTACCTTTTAGGTTCCCAGGGGCAAAGTTTGCGTTTCCATCCAGTCTCCTGTAAGCATAGGAGGATGGATTACTGGGGTCTTCCTTGGTTGACTAACAGCCATTCAACCAGAGAAGAATTTTTAAAGGGTCCAGGAGGCCTATGCTTTGCAGTTTTCTTTCTGGTTGTCTCTTTCATACTAGAATTCTTTGAGCAAAAATTTTCAGACAAGTTCTTCTGCTTAGTATTTTACTCCAATTTGCTAAAACAAAGACAAGTCAGAAACAAATAGAAAATTTGCTTGGTTAAAAGAAGCACAAAAGATTCCCCCACCTTCTCTGTGAGCAAAAAATGTCTTTTCCTTGCTATTCTTTGGGATATTTTTTGATCAGCCAGCTATATGTCAATTTCCAGAGTTGTGAGAATCTGACTTTATAAATTCTCCCTTCATTTTTTATACGGATCACCCCGAGCTGCTGAATGCAGCCACTTGGGGTTTCTGTGGCATACCTCCACAGCTTATGGGGTGGCCTAGAACATGAACTGTTTCAAATTAACCATTAGTCCTTATAGGTTTAAGTAAACTTGGGGGGAAAACTCTTGTCATTCTGTTTTAAAGTAGAACGTTTGGGTTCTAATATAGAAAACTGCTTAGATAAATGGGAACATTTACATATAGCTTAATAACACATTTATAAGTAATATTAGCCCTGTTTCATAATAAAGTTGAGGACAGTTTTATAGACATTTTTACTGTATTTCAATGTTGGGACAGTTCAGTCTTTGTATAAAGTACCAAACTTTTTAAGGAAGACAGGGTGGCAGAGTAAGGAAGAAAAATCATTATATGAGTACGTAGAAAACAGGATTTTAATTTCAGTCTTACTATTAACTGGGGGAAATCATCTAACATCTCAGAGATTCTATTTCCTCATCTGTAAAATGAAGGTCATGGCGTAAATTATCTCTAACCTCTATGATTTCAATGTCTACCTTTTAACCATATAATCCCTGAAACCTTTAAATCCTCAGACATAATTTTCAAATTTGAATTGTATTTTTTCAAGAGATTTTGAGACTTGGTTACAAAGGTGGCAACCTCATATATTTATTTTCCCTGGAAGAAGGTTGTAGAATCAGCTACCAATACTTCCAGAACTGGATGCTCTATGGCCAGAGCTCTGGTCCAACCTCAGCCTTTCCATCATGAACAGTGATTCTGTAATGTAAGGGCAACAACAAATCTTGAAATAAAGACCATGTCAATTAATGCATGCAGGTGTGTCATTGAGGGGAGTGGGGAGAAGAAAGCAAGGAGTGGATTAATGCCAACAGACTTTACAGTTTTGAAGTAATTAGTAAGCCGTGCAGGTGTCTATTAAAACGAACTGACAATAAATCTTGGTGTGTCTTCTGAATATCGTTTTGATTTCACAAGTTCCGTGCCTCCAGGGGCAAAAGAATATGACTCCAAGGTTAATTACCACCATGATTTACTCCCAATAAGAAATTTAACAGAGTGTTCGCTTTATTTGAATTTACTATTTCTGTTATTATGAATACAACCACTAATAAAGATTACAATTTAATCTCTCTAAAACTCTCTGGACAAGATGATGCGTTTCTTGGTGAAAAGAGGGTCCGGCATAGAGTATGGTCCTTAAGCGAACAGTTCTTTGGTTTGTCAGAGGTTATTTGTCCCCGGGGTGTGCCCGCTGCAGATTTCTTCTTCCCAGGATTTTAGAAGGACGAAGGATGTAACAAGGTGTCTAGGGCTCTATTATTTTCTACTGGTCCTTAAGCAGAGTAACGAATCGCAGGTAAACTTAGCCACGGAGTGACACTTCTTCTAGCTTCCCCATCTGCTCTTTTTTGACACCTCTGCCATTAACTGTCATTTTCCTTTAAATATACGCTGAATCTGAAAGGCCAGTTCTACATCACATCATTTCAGATTAGGGGCAGTTCTTTTGAGTTGAGTACTGTTTAGGTGTCAGAAAGAAGTCCCTGACCTCTCTGGAAGCACATTGCCGCGGGGCCTTAATTAGCACTGACTCCAGCTATTACTGAAGAGAGGACAAAGGAGAACACATCATTTTTCTACTTAGGAAGTTAGCGTCTGACCTAATAACTTGTCCAGACTCGCAGGACACTGTAACCACACAATAACAATGGGCATTATTCTGCTGCTTCCGCCTCGTGTGAAGCATAGAATGAGAAGGAATTATGGTTACCAACCAAGGACCATTTTAGAGTTTCTTCTGCCTTTGATTAGGGGTGAACTAGTGATTGCCTTGAAAAAAAAAAAAAAAAGGTGGCAGGCCTATAGATTTTCTCAAATATATGGACTTAAAATTATTTTAAATCATCCAGTATGTGCCCATGCGTTTGTGTATGTAGTGATTTGTCAAATAGATTTTTAAAGAGAGTTTTCTTACTGCAAGAACAGTTTTTAAAAGTGACATAATGTATTTTGAGATTATAAATCTCTACTTGATTTCAAATTGTAAACAGAGTGAAATCTTCACTGCAAATGTGTGTCTTTAAAAAGGAGACTTGTTTTAAGAAACAGACATAGTTTTGCTTTGGGCCTTATATAATTACAACAGATGAACTTTTGGAGGCATGGTGGCTATTGTAAAAACAATTTCAGTTTATCCACCTTTTCTAGGATCAGAAAGCCTAAAACACAGTTTAGTTTAGTATATTTGCCGTTCTTGGTTGGACTTAAGAGTCCCCATGTAAAAAGACTTAAAAAGAGGTTGACCTGTAGTTTCACTGTGTTCCTGTTCCCTTCTCTTTCCTTTTCTTTCTTTTCCTTTTCTCTTTCCTTTCTTTTAAAACAATAATTTTGGTGGTAGTATCAATATGAAGATCATCGCTACTGAAGTATCAAAGACAAAGAAAAGCAATAAATAAGGAGAAATTAGGGGTGATACGAGTACACAAGACTGTTTTAATTAGGAAAGCTCTTTAAAAGTCACTGTTGAAGTAATTAATTCACTTCACTTAAAATTGATCCTCTCAAATAGGAAAACTTGAACTGATACCCTTTGGAAGCTTCTTTTCCGAGTCATAAATACAACTAGCATATTAAGCATCTTGTGTTTTTACTTTAATAGAACTCTGTCCTCTATTGTAGTGATGTCTCTGTTACTTCTATTAGAAACACAGCATTTCTAATGTTTAAGGCTCAGCTATAAATATTTACCTGGGACTGAAGTTGGCATGGAAAGATCCCAATTTAAGCACTTCTATTAATTTTAATAATCATTTCTTGAATTGGAAATAATTTTGCACCACTGTAGCTAGAAGTTTAGAATGTTCTGCAATGATAAAGGATAAATATATGTATTCTCAAATTCTCAACTGAAAATATAGAGTTTTTTGTCATACTTGCAGCATAGGCTGGTTTTATGTCAGACTCTGTTCTCTGAAGAGGTTTCCATACTTCTTACATGTAAGAAGAAGTTCTCACATACAGAATCTAAGAAAATGTGCTTTGGAGAATTCTTCTTTATATGTGGCCACAGATTTCTCCTGCTGCATGGCCCTGTATCCCCCTGTTGTTAAATGACAAAGTTTGGTCCTTAGAACACATGAACAGTGATGAGATCAATACAATAAACTCTATATACCCTAGATGATAAAACCAAACTGGAAAAATGTTATCATAGGAGACCATGATTGTTCCCTTTCGTTAGTCTTAACACTCCCCAGTTTCTTTAGAACCAAATTTCTAGTGTAAGCTAAGTATCAAACCATCTACTGAGAATTAAATGTAAATTTGTAGTTCTAGTTAAAGAGAATGTTTTATAAATACATTTTATGTGATTGTGTAATGAGCAAAAAAGAAAGAAATCCTACCAAACTTCTTCAACTCTTATTAAAATGGAAAGAGCTGGAGAAAGCTGCTGGTCTGTCATTCTTCCTCTTTAGTGGACAAATCAAGCCTGTCCCGAGTTGAAGCCCATCTCCGTAGACATTTTCACAATCCTGCTGTTGCTGGCCCAGCTGTCAGGCTGCTAAGAGAGACTCAAGTGCAAACTAGCCTTCTCCTCCCCGCCAGTCACATCAGCAGTGCCTTCAAGTCTGAGGAAAAAGGGAACACAAGATGCATCCCAGCTGTTCAGTACATCATCCACTGTAATTATACCTGATAATACAAGAACAGATTATTAAATACAAATCGGTGAAAATCTGAGTTTGGAAAATAATCTCTTCCTTTCATTTGACAATGTAGAAAAAAGTAAAAGTAGCAACCAAAGAAAAGAAAAATGGTTAATTTTAGGCCTTCTTGATCTTCACAACAAAAGTAATTCAACTATTTAAATAAGTACTGGTTAATGCCTTTTTTAAAATAAGTATTAACAGCTTTAATTATTATTGGCATTTTTTTCTTATTACGTTTTTTTTTTAAATTTTATTTTATATTGGACTATAGTTGATTTACAATGTTGTGTTAGTTTCAGATGTACAGCAAAGTGATGCAGTTACACATACACATATATCTATGCTTTTTCAAATTCTTTTCCCACCTAGGTTATTACAGAATGTTGAGCAGAGTTCCCTGTGCTATACACAGGTCCTTGTTGGTTATCTATTTTAAATACAGTAGTGTGTATATTGTCAATCCCAAACTCCCAATTGATCCCTCCCCCCCCACCCCAGTTACTGCCTTTCAAATCACCCCAGGTTGTCTAACTTTTGTTTTGTCAGTTTTAAAGGGTTTTGTTCAATTTTTATGGAATACACACTAAGGACTAGTCTAAGTATCATTGTGAAAACTGATAAAACCGACCCTTTCATCGCAGGTATAGAGACTTTAGAAAAGGAGGGATTCAAAGAATTGGGTGATGGGTTGGGAAGGGTCCTCTAGGGTTTTCCCCGCATGAAGCAGGAGATAAATGTTAATTTACACAAAGGATATTTGGGAATGCTTGTGGAATTATAAAAGTCTGGGAGCCTAAATTCTAAAGGTAAGGCAGGATAGGCAAGCATATCAACTGACTTGAGAGGAAAGATTATATCGGGAAATAATGAAAATGATTTTGAAAACTATAGAGCTTTTATAGAAATTACATCACTTTAGATTACATAATTGAATATTACATACATATTATATTTATAGAAATTACATCATTTAACCATACAGAAGACATAGCTGATCTATATATATGTGTGTGTGTGTCTGTGTGTGTGTATACTTAATACAAATTGGGGTTTTTTCACTATAGTATAACTTCAAGGAAGTTCATTTTCCGGAATACTCTCTAGTGTAACAATAAAATCTGTATTTTTGATCCTTTATTATAGACATATTGTCCAATAGGGATCAAGCTTTATCCTTGGGGTTGTCAAAGGTATGGCAGGATTTGCTTTGCATTTTTTTTTTTTTTTTTTTTTTTTTGCGTCACGCGGGCCTCTCACCGCTGCGGCCCCTCCCATCGCGCAGCACAGGCTCCGGACGCGCAGGCCCAGCGGCCACGGCCCACGGGCCCAGCCGCTCCGCGGCACGCGGGATCCTCCCGGACCGGGGCACGAACCCGCGTCCCCCGCACTAGCAGGCGGACTCCCAACCACTGCACCACCAGGGAAGCCCTGCTTTGCATTTTTAATTCCCACGGCACCCCCTGCTTTCAGCTGGGCTTTGGGCTGACGAAGATGCACAGCAACACTGTTTAAACAAATAGACCATCATCCTTCAGTGGTTGAGTGCTGCCTGGAAGAACTAGAGCCAACTGTAATTGTCTAACCACACTACCCCAGAGAGTTTCAAAACCAGACCGCTGGGTAGGTCTGAAATCCTAAAATGTCCAATTTCTTATTTGTAACTTTTCAAAGAAGAGTAACTGCCACGCCTACTGATAATGTTTCCGTAACTAGGAAGGGAAAGAGTAGACTGTTTTACCACACTGTAAAGCATTATGAATATACAGGGGTTTTTTTTCCCCTCGTCTTCTGATTTCTCTTCCGACCCATTTTCTTCTTATGACTCCCCGCTCTGGTTCATTGAATGATTTTTAATAAAAGCTAATATTTTCCAGGTATAGGCAATGTGTGATTCTGTCTTGATAACATTGGGCAAAAAAGATTGAGTTGCCTCTCATTTAAAGTGGCCGGATCTAGGAATGTTTCATGAGGCAGCAGCAACCAGAAACCACTCTGACCACAGCATTTCTACCTTTTGGGCAGGCACCAAGAGATTAGCCAGGCCAACTGTTTTTGTCACCTGTTCAATCCCTCTGTGTCTTCGGAACGTGGCTTGTTCTAGGAGGAGTGTCAGTGGTTGTACACAATTTGCTCAGGTCTGGGAATTGAACACTGACTCTGTTGGGCCTAATGCATGAATTTGAAAATGGCTTTTTTTCCAGAAACAGTGTTAAGATTTCTAAAGACATCTAAAGAATAGTATTGATCTCTCTGATAAACAGGCATTTTTAGAAAACCGCTGATAAACCTAAAATGGGCCTCCATTTATATAACCATAAGATCATGACATAAACAATCCAGAACCTGGAAGCGCATCATGAACATGAAGCTCCTGTTCTACACTGGGGACTCGACTGGGTTTTCCATAATATTATGGGATAAAGATGGCAGATGTACCACTCTCATTGTATATGTCATAATCTTAGTGTTTGTGTCTGTCTGTGAGGAGTATATGTTCTCAAAACTACAGATTAGTTTTAAGAATCACCTAGTCTTAGACAATATTTAGTCAGCCTTTTTACTTACTTTAATCAACTTGTTCTGCAAGAAGGTATGGAATTGATAGCTGCTATTGATTGGAGGTAGCATTACCTAATCTTCACTAAATGTAAGAAGCTTTTCAGATTTAGAAAGGTGGCAGAAAATGTCTAGTAACGATGCTGCTGGGAATTTAAGCTCAATACTGTGGTCAGTGTAAAAGTGATGTAACCATAAGAGGTATTTTATTATAAACCTGTCGGTTTTACTAAACGTTGGCCTGGTATATTTGTGGAGGTGTGTGCGTGTGTGTGTGTGTGTGTGTGTGTGTGTGTGCGTGCACGCGTGCACGTGCATGCATGATTACTGTATTTAGCAGATGTTTCCATATTTTATCATTTAAAATGTTATCAGTAACAATTTCTATTAATAATGGTGTTGCCGTTTTTGTATGATAGGAAGCGAGCATTGCAACTTTACAAAATTTACAGATAAAAGAGACCATAGTACCATAAAACAGAAAGAAAATTGCATTAGGAATTCAATACAGAAGAAGGGTACACGAAATCATTACTAAAACAGATATAAACGTGACCTTCACTGTGGTTCAGTAATTATCCTGGTCCACACGATGGTGTATGTATCATGATTTTCCTTTTTTCTCTTTGTTTTCATTTTTATCTGGGTACTTCACTGGTGAGTAATTGCTAAAGGGAACCCATTATGCAAGGCAAGCATTCAGTTTGAAAGTGAATTTGCTTGTAGCTGTTGCCACATTTGAACCTCACTAATGTATGTAAATTAAAAACTCTGGTATTCGGAATTGTTCCTGTTTGAAATAAAAACAGAATCTGATCATTACAATCTGCAAGCCAGGTATTATCACTGGACTAGTGAGCCGCTGATGATAAATTGTACTGAATAGCTTGTGGATAGAATATTTTATCTCCCTTCTCTATCACACAGCACTGCATAAAATAAGAATGATTCATCAAGCATGAGAGCTGCCGGTTTATGAAATTCATTGCTCATGGCAAGTGTATTTTTTTTAAATTAAAAGACAAAGCAACTCACAAGGGTTATTTAGTAATCAGTGTAAATTACTTCTAGGTATAAACCTTGGTGGAAAGGAATTAAAAATACATTTGCTGTACAGGAAGCATTATTGCAATCGGGGATATAATTTGACTCCTTCCCATCTAAGAGCCTTATTTTGACCACATTTGATTTGGATGCCACCTTCTTTTTTTCACATCAAAATTGCATAATCCATCGTAATGGAATCATACATCGACTCAGACAGTGTCAAACTCAGAGCAGAAGCATTTGCATCACCCACCCCCTGATATCCTTTCGCCTGCAGAGTGTATTTTGTTTATTCAAAAGGACCTATAAAGAGGAGAGGCACAGTATAAAGTCATCTTTCTTTCATATTTACAATAAGAATGTTTCAATTCTTCTTGTGTATTGATGTCCCAAGGCAATGTTCCAAATGAAAAGATAATAACTTATGAAGAAGTGTCAAAAACTAATTAAGTTTGGTAACTTGTTTTCCCCTCGAACAGGGTATATTTTTCATCACACTGTCCAGTCCCATGCTGAGATTCTTGCTAACATTATCACATGCCAGTAACACCAAGTCTCTGTGGTGCCTCTCCTTCTGTCATTATTTTCAGCATCAATTAATTTTCTTCTGACCTCGCCTTTAGAGAACGTAACCGAGAATTATCAGCACATGCTTTGCAGTCTATTTTGAAGGCATTAGGCCACTGTGTGCATTCAAAAATGGAGTCAGCCAAACATTATATTTTCTCACCTGTAGGGTTGCCTAGTAACCGGAATTAAGGATTTTCACAGAGCCTTCAAGACAAATAAACAGGACTGGGAGGCAGGTTGACCCAGGTGGGAGAGTCAGACCTATTGATGGAGATGAGAATTTCGAAGGAGCCAGTAGAAAACAAAGATCCTTATTAACATTCAATGTGGAAACAGTTTCCATAACTAAATAAATCTGTTTCACTTGGCTAAGAGAACACTCAGGGACAGGATCCTCTCTCACACATTGTCAAGTGTTTATTAAGCCGGGTTTTGACCCTCCCTCTTATTTCTCTCTCTCTTTTAGGCCTAGAGTATAGCATATCTGTTTCTTTAATGAAGTATTGATTATTTGGGGGAAATATGAAAACACCACCTAGAAATGCTTCATTGTCGTGGTGTGAATAGGGTGCAGGAAGCGTCTTCTGGCCTTGTTCTAGGGACTGCCTAATTAGACCCACTGCCTCTGGACCTCCAGGGTTCACGGCTTTCACAGGATCATCACAAGAAATGAAATTGCTGGTTTGGTGTGTTGCTCAAAAAGAAAACCAAAAAGAGAAAGATTAGTGTGCTGTAGAGGTGGGGATTGTGCTTTGTAACGCTGTTTGTCCTTGACATGTTGGATTCCTTCAGACAGAGAGTGTGGGGGGGGGGCGGGGAGGGTCCAAGGAGTGGGGAGACGGGCACTTTCTCCCAAAAGGTACCAAGTGAAGGAGTCGCACCATTAGGACGTTGCTACATGCCAACGGTCCTCTGCAAATGATGGTGTCAGGCCACAGAGGGGCTGAGGGAGGCAGGAGTGACATTCACCACAGCAAGATGGAAATAAACGCCCTGTTTGATAAGAGAAAACAGACAATTTATGTCCACCCTGAAGAGTTACCAGCCAGTGAGCCATTCCTATGGCTCAAGTGCGGCATTTGCATTTTGATGGGATGTTATCAAGTAATTAATGCACCAGTCAGGATTTATTACCTCAGGAGCCAACTGAAAGGTTCATTACAAAATCGGTTTCACTGGAAGATAGGCATTTCCTCAGAGTTAGCTTTTGACATGTTGTTCCTTGCTCTCCCTACCCGTGGCAGCCATGGTAGAAGGCCAGTGAGGTGAAATTCATTGCTTAATAAGGGCATTCACTTTGGGTATTCTTGTGATAATAAATGTATACATCAAGGCCGCACTGCCTTGTCAGTTTAATTGCTTCTTGTGCTCCTTAACAAGCCAATCTTAATCAGTCTGGACCACGTTATGAATAATTTAGGGATCAGCAGACTTCACGCTTAATAAGATGTACTCGATTATAAAACTTAAGTGCACTGTTTATAGAAAGCATGCAAAACACTTTAAGTTTTTATTAGCAGCAAGGAAAAAACAAGCAGTGAGTTATTCTAACATTTGCAGTTTGCGAGCAACAGCTGTGTTTCTTAATGCCGTAACCCCCTCCACTTTTGTCGACGGCCACAGTTCGGCCTCTTGAGCCTTCTAAGCCTCGGTGAGACATAATGGGAAATTTGAGCCGGCTATGAGATTAAAGCTCCGAATCGATGGCCAACCAGCAATTGTCATTTTAGAAAACATTCTTTTATCTTTTTAAATGCAAAACAGACCTTATTTTAAAACAGTTTCCGATGGCCGAAATTACCTTTGTGGTCGTCTGGCTGTGGAGTACACAAGAATTTCTAACCCCACCGACTCTGGAGAAGGGTCCCTGAGCCTTCTAACTTTCCTTGAACAGAATAAAAATGTAAAAAGTCTCCTTTCTCTCACACTGCATTTGTCATTTAGCAAACTGACTTCCGGTGATGGTCAGGCAAGACGTCGTTTAGGGTTCAAATCCAACAAAAAAGGTTTCGCTTGAAAAAGGAAGGGCAGTCGTGTATAAAACTAGAAGAACGAACAGCTCTCCATAAGGTTATTAAGACTTCTGCCTTTCATAAATAGTGTTGGATTGAAAGGGACCGTTGAACCTTATTGTTTTAAAAGAAGTCTTTGAACTCCATTTTACCTCCACTTTTGTGGGCTGTAAGTCCCCCATCGAGGAATGCATCATCCTGTTTATGACATCTAATAAAGGTCTATCACAAGCATTAGAACCAGGTGCTTCAACGATTTTCTTTTCTGCTCCTAGCCTATTGTTCCCTTCGAACCGAAACAGAAAGGATTCCATTTGGGCCAGCTTCATTTTCAGCACTTTTATTTGAATCAAGACCCATCCTAATAACTACGTACTTTCACTTGGCATTGCTGCACATAATAAAACAAAGGTGCGTGTGGGAGCCTGCGTGTGAGTATACTCACACTGAAGGAACAAGGGCCGACACGTTTATATATTGGGGAAAAAAATATATATTCATGGGTAGTCATTTGCTGAGGCATTAAAAGTTTATGGTTGAAAAGGAATTGATGAAGCCAAAATATGTGTGGCAGTAAGTGAAAAACAACTCCAACCTATTTCTCCACCTAGAGCTGGACCATCATACTCCTTTGTTCTTGTGCAGGTTAATAGAGATTGAGGAGATGGGCAGAGGAAAAGCAGTGCAATTTTCTGCTATTTAAGCTTGGCGAAATGGCACTCTTCAGGAAGCAGGAAAAAGTATGAAAGCATAATAGGCATTTTAAAAGTAGAAGTCCCTATAGCTGCTTGAGGGATTCTCAGATTTAGGCATGCATAGAATCGAGAATGAGATAATCAGCATTGTGAAATTGAAACCTGTCTGCTGCCTGCTGCCCGTTCTTCCCTCTTTCAGTGGAGTGATTTGTAACACTCATCTTCTGCAGGCAAGGCAGCCTTCAAGATTATCCAGAACTGTCAATAGTAATTGCCAAAGTATTTTATTACCTACAGAAAATCAAAGGAATTTTATAACCAACAGTTATCAAGTTTCAATACACGGTATGAAGAGAGCAATTTTAGTTGGAATACAATCGTGTTTGGCTAGCTTTAATGTTCTGGAGACAATTCCTGTGCAACCAACTACAACACTCACTGTATTTAAGCTAGAGGCAAGAATACACATATGTACTTGTAGCATAAAAAAAATTACATAATGCCTACAAGTTTCTGCAAGCAAGTGGTTTTTAATTGCCATATAAACTCTGCCTTAGCTAATTACTTCTGAAAAGAAAGCGTGTTCTGTGAAACTCAAGATGACATTTGAAGTTCTGCCATTAAAGAGATATGGCTTAACTGGGGCATTCTCTATATGATATGGTACGAAGTGTGTCTTTGAGTTAGAAAGCATGACTTTACCAACTTTGGGATTAAATTGAGTGGTTACAGAGTTCATCACAGTATATACACAGGGGGCTTTCACTGTATGTTGAATTCAAGATTATCAGCTTCAGGCTTCAGAGTTATTTTTATACCATAGCGACAGCCAATTTCAGAGAGGTATTTGTTTTCTGAGAGTCAAAATAATGTTTTCAAAAGAAATATAAAATGGGGCTACATCTCCCACAAACTTACTAGTACATTCACACTGGCATGTAAATACCTTTAATAGATATGAGAAAATATTGAGAAATGCTTTGTGTCTACTGGTACTTATTTAGCTTTGAGGTCCTAGACCACAGGGCAAGGCCAAAGAAGGCTTTTGTATCCTTTCAGTGGCTCTGAGACCGAAAAGTGTGATTATTTTCTATGATAGCACATTTCTTTGCTAATTCCTGCCAGCGCACTTGAGCTGTTTACCAACACTAAACGATATCCATTTAACTGTAAAGGCACAAATTACTTTAAAATATTTTTGAGCAAGGGAAATTCCTCTGTGGGGTACTGAAACAAAAATTCAGACTTTTCTTTTGGAAGACTATGAAACAATATGTGTGTGTATGTGTGTGTGTGTGTGTGTGTGTGTGTGTGTGTGTGTGTGTATTCAGGCAGTGGAGTGGAGTGGGAAGGATCACGTGGTGAAACATGAAATTTCATGTTTAAAAATTAGTATTAAATTTTTTTAAAGTAATCTAGCCAGGACTTTAATATTTATCCTTATAATATGCAGTTGTACAACTAAGGTAACTATACTTTGAAAATAGTTATTTATATTAATTATTCCTAGTTGGTCCCCAAATAGGACTTATTTTTTTTTTTTTGTAAAGTGTGAATCGTGGTCCAGAGGTGACTTCTTAAGAGTAAGGGAAGGTAACAGAGAAGTTATGTCATCAAAATATTCAGGGTATATGTCTCTCCTCAGCTGGGTTACTGCTAAAAAAGTATAAAGGAGCTCTAATGATTGCACACTTATTTTTATCTTTTTTAGTTTGGGAAACATTTGATTTAAAATATGCTGTAATTTCAGAACCTGTAGTCAATATAAAGAGGAAAAATAAACAAGACTCCTATAAATACACACCCCAAATCATTAGAATTATCTTTGCCCCGTTATGTTTCATTTCATTTAAAAAACTCATTTTGACAACACACCAATGAAAATATAGTAAGCCATTTGTATGAAGAAGCAAATAAAGTATATTTTACATTCATATTATCATTATGCAAATTGATTTACATCCAATTTAGAAATAGTTCTGTTGTAATATTTGATCATAATTTCGGATTCAGAATTTTTGCACTAAGCCAGTAGTTTTTTTTAAATGTCTGAAAAAATACTCATCTCAAAATGAAACGAGGCATCTGAGATGGTTTCCCTTTGTTTCTAATATGTTTCCAAAATATTAGAAAATATTCAAATGCCTTATTCATGCCAGGATAAAATATTATTTCATGAAAGGAAGGCTGTAGCTGTGTAAAGTCATGATTGATTTAACATCAGGTAATTTGTGAAGTTATGAAACTAATAGAAGCAACATAGGTAAAGCGGTCAAACCTTTTTCACCCTAGAGTTGAGTGTAACACAATGCACCAGATTTAGTTTTTAAAGTAGGAATCATTTTAATTTGTAATTCAAAAACTGTATATGGCAATGCCTATTTCATAACTTTCGGATTTCTAATCAGAGAGGAACTCGAATAGCTAAATATCTGTTGAATATTTTTAAAGATAGGAGGCCTAAACTATTAAGGAATCAAAGTTTTTAGTGAGTAACAAAAATAGCAGGAAAGGAATACTTCCATTTAAAACAAATTACCCTTCTGGACTCAATAGACAAATCCACTTCCTGAAGAAAAGAAAAAAAAAATAACATTTTCATTGGCTTTTTCAAACATATGCCTTTAAAAAGGAAACCTGAGTTTCCAGAAATTGGCCCTGGCTTTACGAAAGCACTGTGGCGGCAGGGAAACTTTTCCAAGTGTAGTTTATTAACATGGAAAAGAGAAATTAATTAATTATGTTTGTTGATTTGGGGTTACCTTTAAATATTTATTTATTTAACCAGTCCACTGCTAGGTTTAAAGTCGGATTAGGTGAGGTGAGAGGTCAGGGAGAAATTCCACAGCTGCATTCATGGAGAATGGTCCCCCCTCCTTGCCTCAGGAGCCCAGGAAAGTGAGCTGTTGGTATGCTGTTCACTCCCTTGGTCAGATCGAAGCCCGGCTCAATAGCATGAAACTAGCCCCCATTTGAGAGATTTGTCTTACAAAACCCTGAAAACTGCTCTGAACATGCATACATTGATTTTGTGGCTGGAATCTCCCGAGCTTTGATGAAAAGGAAGCCTCCACACGCAGGTGAAAGGGGGTTACCTCTTCGATATTAAAAAGAGGAGATTAAGGATTTCTGGTCGACTAAGGCTGAACTAATCAGTGGCGTGCAAGGGTATAAAAGCAGGCCTGGTGCCTGACACCCCTGATTTTCTGTGCTTGAGCAAGGAGTTCAAAATCCCGCCTGTAACCTGCTAGGTGGTGTAATTTACCATTATTCCATTTTGCACAGTTAATCAAATGGCACATGGCAGGTGACCAAATTTGTTTCCCATATTTTACAGAAGGTAGTTACTGACTTTATTAAGGGACATTCACTTCGGTTATAATATTGAAAATGAAGATGTTTTAAAGGATAAAGGAAAAAATGTCTAAAGGAACTCAGATCATGAAAGACTACCTATTTTAATAGTCACTGAAGATATATAGCCATTCTGTGTTTTTGATACAAACTCTATTACATTGACTTCCATGAAGATAGAAATAAGTGATTTCCTAAATTTCTGGCTTTTCTTTCCCTACTGAACAAGAATTATCATTTGAGTTGATCAGAGGATACTAGGCATTTGTCCTTGGTATGAACCTTGCTTACACTTTTTTTTCTCTAGTCAAAGATTATGTGCAACTTTACTCTTTAAAAAAAAAAAAAATCCGAGGATTACAGTGTCCTTAGATAGTTTGCACACATCACTTCTCAGCAGGGAATTCCAGAATGAAATGAATGCACCTCTACTACAAGAGAACAATTTTACACCCTGTAGCACTAATTCCTGTAATTATTTGTGTCCGTCTTAGCCATGGTTTGAGTAAAGTGATATGAAACCTTTCTGAAATGATGGTGTAAGTAAGCCTTTAGCGGGGGGAAGAAAAGGTTTAAATAAACTAAGCATGCTGCGAGGCTGCATATACTGTAAGGTATCTGAAAATGTAACAAATGTATCTAGAATCCAGTCTTATCAACCATGTCTTTGATCTATTGTAAAAAAATACAATAATGATCCTGAAACAAGCAGTACAGAGGCAGATCAAGCTGGATAAGAGAATTTCAGAAATTAGATAACACTCATTTTCCATCATTTATAGGAACCACTTGGTTTGCCTTTTAGGCATATGTTGTCTGCACTGTCTAATGACTCACCCAGCATGGCTCATCATCTTCAAGCAGATCTACTTTTCTATTACTGTTAAATTACAACATCCCACTCAAATAACATGTAGTGTGATCATCTGTAAGACAAGATTCCTAGCTCCAAACTATTTAATGTCTTATGTCATTAAGATGATAACGAGTGAATGTAGGGGAAAAATGAGATGGCCCTATGGAATTCCTGGGGTCTGACCAGTGAACTATATAGGTGCAGACTCAGTGTTATTTCACGGAAGTAGTCCAATGCCTGCTGTGAGAATGGTATATTCCATGAGTCTTGGTTATAGAGAAAATAGGATTAGTGACAAAGAAAAAAAAAATCTTAGGGAACAATTTTTTAGGAGACGTATAGCTGGCTGAGGTGATGATAATTTATTTTATAGGACAGAGCAGACATTTTAGTTAGGTCCACCAAACAGATATTTGAGTTAGTTCTAGACTTCCTTTATCATAATATAATTGGCAGTTTGTAGCTTTCATGGGCTGGAAAGAGCTCAACTTTTAAGAATTTTTGTTACATGGATTTATGGCTTGAATCTTAAAATATTTGTTTCTAGGTTCATCTCCCAGTACCCCCCCAGAGTTCTTAAAGAGAGTTTCTATACTGGGGTTAAAGACAAACCTTTTTTTTTTTTCCCCCTTGTAAGCCGATCCGTACAGATGCCTTTTTACCTCTTTGATGTGATAAGGAAGTGTTAAATCAAAGTGAATCCCCTATTCGGGGCACCTTGGGACTGAATAGTGCTTAAGCCAATTGTTACTACTCCTGGGTGTTTAGACAGAGAAGCACACATCTCTCTCTGCAGATCAGAGAGGACCTTGACAGGCCCCCTCTGCCACCTGCTATCACTTAATTAGTATCATCATCCGATTTCTAGTTGGAATAATGACATCATGCATGTTTTAGTTAAGTGTAATCGCCATAATGTATGACAAATTATGTTACATCAGTATTATGCGGTTAAACTATTGAGAAGGTTTTTTGTTTTGTTTTGTTTTGTTTTGTATTTGAGCATTTGGATCCCTATTTCATTTTCACCCATTCCAAATATTTCTCACAAGTTCAGAGCAAATCTAAAAATATAATTGGTGGAGCATAACTGTTATAGACTTGGTACACAGAAAGAGCTACAGGCTAATCTTTGAAATGACTGAAAACATATTTTGTAAACAT
>NC_139011.1:61204220-61251720 GCF_964374135.1 Grampus griseus | reverse complement strand
CTTTGTTGAGTTTCATTCTAAGAATGGTTGATAAACTTATGTTTTTAATTCTTCATAGTAAGTAGTGTTGGGTGATGTTAAGTCAAATTTAAAAAACAAAATATACTTTGGAGGAAAATAGTAGTGGTATTTTTACTATCATCCATATGAGGTAAAATAGTCAGAAATATTTATTTCACGTGTACCTTCAAAACTCTATAATATTTTAAGCATTATCTTCCTTTTTTAACTGGAATGAGTTGAAGAAAGGAAAGCATTGTATATTGAGGTTCCATATGGATTGTAAGGAAATGAATGAATTAGTGACACACAGTATTTGAACTAATGTGTTTTTCTCTCCAACGTACTGTATAATTTACAATTGTAGGCAAAACGTTGTTGTGTTGTTGCTGTTTTTTAAAATTATTTGATGGCATTCAATCTAATTTTCCCAAGAACCAGCTAAGCTTTACTGACATATTTGCAAATAGCAATAATTATTATGAACGCTGAAGGCAAAGATGGTGCTTGTGGGGCAAAGATTATGTACTGTAATGATGTTTGAAAGTTTCAGTTTTTAAACTGCCCCATGGCCTTTCTCAGCATCTTTTAACACCCTCAGGATCATGTACAGATAAAAGTAAACATTTTTAAAATAAGTTTACTGTCAAGTTTTTTTTGGTATGGTTTTGTGTTTTATAAGAAAAGTCTTGACTTCCAGATTCATTGAGGGGGAGGAAAAAAACACTGCTTTGCTTCTTCACTACCTGGAGATGATTTGAAATGAATATTATAAGGTTTCAATCTACTCTATTTCTTGATTTTACCAAACTTTTCTAAAGCATTTTGTTCCCTCAGTAAAGTCTCATGGCAGATCTTTTTGTTTTGATTGAGAATATTTACAAGTTTTTTAGAGAAAAAAAAAAAAAGAACATCACCAAAGTTGGTAAGCCAAAAATATCAACATCTTTCAGAGTTTTCATACTTAGGTATTTCAGTGACGAAATTTGCGGTTGAATTGGAGAATTAAAAAGGATGTCTGGAAATCAACTTCATTTGAAAACCTAGTTTAATTGTTTAATCTTTCCTTCTTCATAAAGTTTGGTTTTCAAATCAAAAATTTCCCCACTTTTTGTAGAATGCATATTAAATTTTATGAAGCTGCTTTGCATATCATTTTAATGCCTTCTTGAAAATGTTATTTTTCCAGAGCTCAAATTTTCAAAATTATGCCTAATATTAGCCATAATACAGAAACATTGGACATTCTCCTGGTTAACCTACATGCTCTAGGTGACCTTTGTTAGTTATTGTTATTCATGCTATACTTAATCAACTGTATTCTACATAAGGATTTAGTTAAGTGTTTGGAGAGATCCGTTACACTTCTAGGCTACTGGAGTAAGGTTTCTTGCCAATATGTAAGCATATGACTCTAAAACATTTGATTATTTTAGTTTAAAAATTCAGCTAATTTCTTTTAGACTTTATATAGTAGAAAAATGGAATCAATTTTTCTTTTGAAGAGTTCTGTTTTGTTTTTACCTCAGTGATCGGCTAATTTGTCTTTATGTAAACATGTCTGTGTGGTTTGGCATTATCCTTTTTGTTTTGATCCTACTCACACAGAGTAAGTGACCACATCATTGGGAAATAGGTGGCATAAGTCAGTGCCCACCGAATGCTCAGTGTGCTGTACAGACCACATTCAGTTCATTTGGGGTTCAGTCTCTATTTGAATTAGTATTCTTTTCAAAGATTTTAATTGGGAACATACAATTGTTTATTTATTTATTTGGTTGCACCGGGTCTTACTTGTGGCAGGCGGGCTCCTTAGTTGTGGCTCGCCAGCTCCTTAATTGGGGCATACGAACTCTTAGTTGCGGCACGCGTGTGGGATCTAGTTCCCTGACCAGGAATCAAACCTGGGCCCTCTGCATTGGGAGCACAGAGTCCCAACCACTGAACCACCAGGGAAGTCCCCATACAATTGTTCTTTACTCATATTATTCTTCTATAACATTGTCTTTTAAAAATATATATATATGGGGCTTCCCCGGTGGCACAGTGGTTGAGAGTCCGCCTGCCAATGCAGGAGACACGGGTTCGTGCCCCGGTCCAGGAAGATCCCACATGCCACGGAGTGGCTAGGCCCGTGAGCCATGGCCGCTGAGCCTATGCATCCGGAGCCTGTGCTCCGCAACGGGAGAGGCCACAACAGTGAGAGGCCCACGTACTGCAAAAAAAAACCAAAACAAAAAACAAAAATTATATATATGTTCTTTTTCAGATTCTTTTCCATTATAGGTTATTACAAGATATTGAGTATAGTTCCTTGTGCTATAAAGTAGGACCTTGTTGTTTATCTATTTTATGTATAGTAGTTTGTATCTGCTAATCCCAAACATCTAATTTATCCCTCCACCCACTTTTACCTTTTGGTAACCATAAGTTTGCTTCCTATGTCTGTGAGTCTATTTCTGTTTTGTAAATAAGTTCACTTGTATCATTTTTTTAGATTCCACATATAAGTGATATCATATGATATTTGTGTTTCTCTGTCTGACTTACTTCACTTAATATGATAATCTCTGATAAACATTGTCTTTAATAATTACTAAAAACAAAAAAAGAAACTAAGAAGTTATGACTGTCTCAATTAGATGACCAAACCCTTGGTTTCTTGGCAAACAAAAAAGTTTTACATTAATGCAACAAAAGGGAATGGAGATTACATTTTTAAGAGTTATGTAACACCACAAAAGAGCTTATCCTGGTTATTTGTGCACAGCTTATTAACCTGGGCTCCATGGGCCTAGGAATTCCATGCTCCCTTGTAATTGCCTGTGGAATTATCCATATGTGCATTTTTGTAGGAAGGCGGTCCATAGCTTCCACTAGATTATTAATATTCCTCAACCAGAAATGCTGAACTCTAAGAACACTGAAAGAAAACTAGTGACACATAGTTTGAGTTATACTTAAAAATTATATTTCTAAAGATGGAGCCACTCTCTGGTACTGCTGTGTTTATTGCTCTCTCTGAAAGCCCACTCCACTAATCTGACCACGTACACACTAGGTAGGATGGGTGCCTCTCAGGCATCCTGGCTGCATAGACGGACTTCCTTTTCCCCAGTGCAAGCTGCTAACTTAAGAACTTCCAGGGACATCGTATTTTTGAAGAAACCAGAGTTAGGAAACCAGAGTTTTCCTAAATTAACTTATTAGAAGTAGTATACAGAGTCACCTTTGTTCTTCGGTTCCTTGAGGTTTTGAGCACTCAGTCAAAACAAATCCACTTCAGTGATTTTGAAAAATGGGCAACTGAGAAAGAGGGTAGAGAGGGGCTAGGAAATGATGAATCTGGTTCCTCTTAGAAGAAAGGAAAGCAGAAAAGCATAGAGTTAAACATAAAGCAGAGTAGTTTGAAATAAGAGTGAACAAGAAGGTTATAAGATGTATGTCTTAGCAACAGAGTGAGGGAAGATTCTTTGGAGTATGGTTAGTGTATAGAGTAAGAGCGCTTGAGATGGTGAATGTGAACATACTTGGAAAAGAATTAAGGGTTATGTGAATATAAAGGACCAAAGGGCTAGTCATGTGAAAGGGAACGTGAAAAGAGAGGGCTGTAAATATCAACACACGAATAACATATTTAGGTAAAGGTGAATTATTGTCCAATCTTATGAGATCTTCTCCTCAGCCTTGTAGCAAGTACTTGTGAGTTGACAAAAGTAAGTGCAGATGTTCAAATCATAGGAAAGCCAAAGGGGTCCTTAAAACTCAGGTAGGTCCCACCCACCATCTTCCAGCTGAGGGAACAGTCGCTCAGCAGTTTCAGGACTTAGGGTTACAAGGCTAATCCGTAGCACAACCCAAGCTTCTGATTCCCAATTGAACGTCACTGTACTTATCTTTATCATATTCTGCTGTTTACGTAGGTTGACGGAGAGATTTTATCTATTTATTTTCAATTAATTTTTATTGGAGTATAGTTGATTTACAATGTTGTGTTAGTTTCTGCTGTACAGCAAAGTGAATTTTGCTGTACAGAGTATTGAGATTATTGAATATTGAGTAGAGTTCCCTGTGCTATACAGTAGGTTCTTATTAGTTATCTATTTTATATATAGTAGTGTGCATATGTCCATCCCAGTCTCCGAATTTATCCATCCCGCCCTCTTTCCCTCTTGGGATGTAGGTTGAAGGGAAGATTTTAAAAGCTGGTCATTTTCCTTGTCTTATTGTTTGTCTATAAAATGTTTCTCCAAAACAGAAAAAAGAAATATTTAAATGACATGTTACAGAATAAGATACGTATTGCATTAATGCTTCATTCTCCCACAGAGTTCACTGTTCTGTGTTGTTTTGTGTCAAGAATACCTGACTCCTACCGCCAGCAGGTCACTTCCCACATTGTAGTGTTTTTTCTACTTTGTCTCCTTCTCCAGATTCAAGTTCCTTGAAAGCACCAGAGGTTGTTTTCATCTTAGTATCTACTTGCCAAATATGGCCCTTGTCACCTAGTGTGCGCTCAGTGAATGTGTGTTAATTTGAATGTCTTTTTATGCTGTGAAGAAAAATTGGGTGTCTAAATCTATCACTATTTCTAGTCCTTAAAGCACTTTGTTATTGTTACACATTTCCAGTGAGATGTAAACAAACAGTTTGAGAAAGGACAAATAAGGGGTTTAGGCAAATTAGGGTAGATTAGGAAGCAACAAAAAAGGTTCAGCTAAAGTTAAATGAAACAGCAGGGGGCCAAATGATGCTTTACAGATAGAATATTGTAGGTCATTAGAGCTTCATAGGCAAATGTTTTCAGTTTAAGGGCTATAAAATAATTTTTTTTTTTTTTTTTTTTTTTTTTTTTTTTGTGCTGTACGCGGGCCTCTCACTGTTGTGGCCTCTCTCGTTGCGGAGCACAGGCTCCGGACGCGCAGGCTCAGCGACCATGGTTCACGGGCCCAGCCGCTCCGCGGCGTGTGGGATCTTCCCGGACCCGGGCACGAACCCGCGTCCCCTGCATCGGCAGGCGGACTCTCAACCACTGCGCCACCAGGGAAGCCCTGTAAAATAAATTTAACTGCAATTTCCTCACTTAAAAAAATTCCTCTTAAAGGAACAAAAAGAGAAAAATGGAGAAAGTACTGTTGATATTTGCTCGTGGGTTTTACTTTTTTTTTTTTCCTTAAGCTTGATTCAAAGCAGTCTTTTCACACTCAGTCTTCTTTCCATTTACAGAAATGACATTGACCCTTTGAAGACATTTTCTTGTCCAAACCATCATAGTTTATAAAATTAAAAGTCAAGTTGACAGTCTGTCTCAGCCCTCAGCCAGATCTTCCTTGACCATCGTTCTCAAGGGATGTGTGGGGAGGTGATTTTATTGCCATTTTGCAATAATTGTATACTCTGATTTCATTCTCTAGAGCTTTTGTTTCAAGCAAGAATGTGCTTGAACTTCAAAGGATTAAATGCATATGACTTACATATTCACCAGGCAGTCACAAGAAGACACTAGTGAAAGAAAAACAGCGGAGGGGAACTTGTTTCTACAATGTTGTAACAGTTGTACGTGAGAAGAAAAAGAAGAAAGATTGCTCACAAAGCTGGCATATGCCTCAAAGAACTTTTCTCCCCCTTTAGCCTCTTTCTGTAAGATTTTTAACTCTTTTCCCTTTGAGAGAGAATACCAAATACTTGCCCTTAAGTGTAGCAAATGCTTGATGAATTAATTGGAGTCAGAATCAGAATGAAGTGAAGAAAAAGATTCTTCTTCTTTGCTGTCATTATTGATTATAGAACCCCCTAGAGAGGAATCCACTGGACATCAGCTCTGGGCGTAGCAGCTGGCCTGGGGTTGTGAGAGACAAAAGAATGAAAGTTCCCTGCCCTCAAGGAGTTTAGAAGCTGCCTGGAAGACAAAATCAATATACTTGACACAATAAGTCATGTAAACCATCAAAGTTTAAGGAACTTCTCCAAGTTCAGGACTGTTCAAAGGAGCATTGAATCTGTGGGGTTTGTTATGGTGAGTGGAATATTAGGACATGAAGAATGTGTAGGATTGGGAATGTGAGATAGAGTCTTAGTTGTTTGGCTCTGCGTCTGTTTATTTGCCTGTTTATTTATTTAGGCATGGCCCTTACAGTTGAGAAGGGAGATGATGTGATTCAGACATAGGGATGAAAGAAAATTGACAAGATTTTGTTGAGAAGCAAGAAAATAAACTGAGTGCCTAATAATGACCATTCAGGAGAAAGTGGCAAAAAATAAGTAGATAGTTGAGACTATGGAAGGCTTTGGAAGCTGAGCAAAGTTTAGATTTGATGAGGCAGAAAATAAGAAGACACTAAAGCTTTTGAGTGTGAGAATGACATCACTGCAGAGGTGTTTTAGGGAAGCATGATGTAGCAGCCATGTGTCAGAGGGATCACGTTGGGGGGACCTAGAGGCAGAAGCTCCTTCAAGGTCAGTCACTGTGGTGGACACATTAGGGGGCTGTTACTGAGAGAATTGTAGGTAAATGGAAAAGTATGTGAGAAACAAATCCACAGAGCAAACTTACTGACTAAATACAAGCAATCAAAGAGTCAAAGATTTCACTATAAGTTCCCAAGCTTGGCTCAGACTTAAGTGGGCAGGGGGAGTGAAAAGCAGGGGTCTGATAGTGAGGCATGACCCTGCCCCCTTTCAAACATAACTCTTTAAACAACCAGTGCAAAGCAGAAATAATGTGTTTATAAGTTGTTGTTTTTTTTAACTAACAAAACATTGTCATTTTTCATCATGATTTTTTAGAGGCTTTTGTAGTTTAATGAAACCATGTTAGAGGCTATTTTATTTATAACATTTAGAGGCTATACTTATATTAGCCTGTTAATGTCATTTATGCTAAATAAGTATTGAAGAAATCTTTTATGGAATGTGGAACAATGTAAGTCCAGGACAGTTTTTTATCTGAATAAAAAAGATTGATTAAACTAAAATATCTAGAAATTGTTCTATTGTACTTCCATAAGGTGACTATCAGAGTTGCATATAGTAAGTATTCAATAAATACTCATTGAACCCATGAATGAAAACAAACCCAGAACTAGGTCATGAGGTGAACTGTACATAAGGTGGAATGAAACATTCATGGGAGTTGACATTTTTGTTGGAGATCCATCTGGAGAAGTTCGTTGGTTCCTATTTACAAGACTTTTAGCAAGACAGGATTGCCACTGTGTGTTTGCAGAAGGAAGGAAAACAAAGTGCCCCAACACCAATCCATAAATACCCTGCAACCCTTTCAGGGACACCACAGAGGAGACGGGGTGTGGGGGGTGGGAGAGGGTTGAATTGGAACAAATGAAAATTGATTCCATTTGGCTTTGCCCTGTTACATTCTAATTTTGTGACTATAAAGAGATACTTCTCAACAATTCATAGTGTAGCTGCAAAAAAGCAGACACAGATCTGCAAATTAGAGGTCTGTTTTCTTTATTCTGGAAAGAGTTCTAGAGTATTTGGGGCGATAGAGTTCTGTTGCCTCTTGAGGACAGATTGTGAAGATCAGGGTAAAGAAATGTATAATGTATAGAAAAGCTAGAAAATATTAGCCATAAAAAAGATGAAATTCATTCCCGTATTACTTATTTTATTGGGTCAAACATATATGGCTATCCTTTCTACATCCTTAAAAATATCAATGTTAAAAATCCTCAAAAGGGAATTCTACATTTGGCTCAAATTACTTACCACATTAAAGATGTTTTCATTTATAGTTTGTAGAAGTGAGATAAAAGAAAAAGTTACTTTTTATTTTTTTACCACGAGATTCCTCCCCCTCCTTCCCCCAACATACCTTTTATTTTTTTAAGGTGACCATATTTATGGCTTTTTGTTTATTTTGCCCCTTCGTGTATTTGAATTCTGGTCATCATTTGTGAATTGTCCACATGTATTAAAGTTCACTTTTCCTGTTTGCCATTATCATGTATTTTAGAATAGCGATATCTTTAAATTTTTGCAGAATTATTTTTTGGTTTGTTTTAATCATAAGATGTTTACGATAATTTGGTTTTAGTTTATACATCACCTTTTCCATTAGTAATGATCATGAGTTACTTCATCTACTTAGCCATGACAACAAACTTAATGGACCAAGTCATCATACATTTCTGAGATATTTTCATCACCTTGTACCAAAATCCTAAAATTCATCTGCTATGTGCATCACATGTAAGTTTTTTTGATCAAACTTAGAAAGATTATGAAAAATACAGTGTGATAGTATTGCCATAAAACTTAATCTAAGCATTTAATAGGAGACCGTTTATGTTCTGCAAGGTTTTCATTTTTGTTGATAATAATTTTATTGCTTACATGGCCTCCATAGTATCTACAAGGAAAAAGTAGTGGTCCTGGCTCATAGCTAGATAGGATTACTGGTCAAATCTTTACTCAGCAAAAATGGTTTCTGTCATCGGGTATCACAAAAAAGGACAATAGGAATATTTTATGTGCTAAAACAAAATGGCTTTTGCTATCTGGCCCTCTTTTCTAGTCCCTGTTTTACAACATTCTCATTCATTTTGACACCTCTTTACTCTCCTCTGTAACTTTGTACTCCCCCAACTCTCATCCCCAACTTTTGTCATGATCGTGACAGCCTCCAGCTTCTATGAGGTTAAGTTCTAACCTAACTTCCACTGACTTGCGTGATCATTTGACTTCTATCCCCGTTCACACTTGCTTCAGAAATCCACACCCATCTGGATGCTATGAGATCCATCATCTGACACTTGTCACTGCCTCACTGTCTTCTGCATCATTAATTTTCCCTCACCACTAGCTCATCACCATCCTCATACTGACATTCTCTACATCACTCTACATTAAAACAAAAACAAAAACAAAAACCCTCCCATGTGGGCTTCCTTGGTGGCGCAGTGGTTGAGAGTCCACCTGCCGATGCAGGGGACACGGGTTCGCTCCCCGGTCCGGGAAGATCCCACGTGCCGCGGAGCGGCTGGGCCCGTGAGCCATGGCAGCTGAGCCTGCGCGTCTGGAGCCTGTGCTCCGCAGCGGGAGAGGCCACAACGGTGAGAGGGCCAAGTACCGCAAAAAAAAAAAAAAAAAAAAAAAACCCACAAAAAAACCCTCCCATGATGCCCCAGCCACCTCCGCATGCTGTCCCATTTCTCTGATCCTTTTTACAGCAAAACGCCTCAGAGAATCATCTGCTCTTGACTCCTCCAATTCATCCATCTTCATTCTCTCTTATACCCACGTTCAGGGGGCATTTGCCTTCACCACTCCTCAAAAGAAGCTCTGGTCAAAGGCTCTAAGCACCCATTCTTCGGCGAACATCATGGTCAATTCCTAATTCTCATCTGACCAACCAGCAACTTTTAACAAGTTCACCTCTCCCTTCTTTTTGAAATGGCTCTTTCATGAGGCTTCCATACCCCATTCTCTCTGGATCTTCTACTGCATGGACTGGTCTTGCTCAGTCTTCTTCACTGGTTTCCTCTTATTTGAGGAGGGGATAGTGTGACTATTCCACCCCCGTTCAGGCAATAAAGTGGCAGCATTCCTATAGGAATTTAAAAACAGTAATAAAACTGACTAAAGTTTAGCCTGCTTGATGATTATTTTTACCACACACTGGCAATTCTAAACAATGTCAAGGATAAAGTGCTTTGCCCTGCTGGAGTGGACTGCTCACAGCATCCCCTCCTTTGATGTGTCCTGTGTAAGAGTGTATCCTGGGTTCAGTCATGTACCCTCATGTATCCTCTAGGTGATATTATTCAATCTCATCTCAAGGACTTAAATGAGCATCTATATGTTGACCTCTTCCTACCTTCCTCCCTCCTTCCCTTCCTTCCTACATCTCCTTCTCCTTTTCTTTCTCTCTTTCCCTCGCCCTCTCCTCTCTGCCCCCACTGCCACACTTACCTACTTGACACCTTTACTTAGGTATATAAACAAAGCATCTCAAACCAAACATTTTCCAAATTACTGATTCCAAACCTTCTCCTCGCTCCCAACTTGTTCCACCTGCACTTTTCCTCATCTCAGTAAACAGGCTCTCCATTCCTCTAATTTCTTGGGCAAAAAAACATTGGAATCATCTTTGATCCGTCGTCTTCTGTCACTTTCCTCATCAGACCCATCAGCAAGTTCTATCTACTCCTTCTATGAAGTATGTACCATCCCTCTACTGCCTCTTTCACCATCATCTCTCACAATATCACCAGGGCCTTATTTTACTTCTCTGTGTAACTTTATGCTGTGCCTCAAACCTCTGGAAAGTTCTTTTCCTTTGGTCACTGTTTTACTGATCACTCCAGGGTCTTGTGACTACCTCTTTGTTCTCCATCATCATCTTTTGTATTCTTTCAGTAATCTTCAAGCCACTTGCTTCTTAATTTTCCTTCCTTAGGGTTCTGTCCTCAGCTGTCCTCTTCTGTATGCTATGTGTTCTTCCTCAGGAGTGCCATCTACTCACTAGTATTAGTTATGACTTCTTCCAAATGATTTTCAACTCAGACTTCTCTTCCAGAATCTAGTTTCAGAAACTTAAATGTTTACTCATCAGCTCTCCTCTAATTCATGTCCAAAATTGAGCTCATCATCTTTTCTCTTACCCCAATCTTGGATGTTTTAACGTTCCTTTTCTCCCCAATAGAATCACTATTCTTCCTTTAATCCATGATTTCTTCTAGAAGGTAATAGATGGAAGTACAATGAATGTTCCAGTGTCCTTTTTTTTTTTTTAAAACAACCGAACTCTTCCTCCTCCATTCCATCCCCTGCATAGCATCCCAAAGATGCAAATATGATCATGGCATCTCCTGCTTAAAACACTCACTTTGCCCAGATCAAGGGACCCTTTGCAATACTTGCATCCAGACAAAGAAGAAAAAAATTGGCTGTGTCTCAGAAACCATTTTTTCTGCCACTAATACAGTCCAAAGAAACAATGTGCCAAATCTCATCAATCTGCTCATTAATGAGTGATTTATTAAATAAACATTTCATGGGTACGCATAAGTATTGTCTTGAAAATTCATAGCAGGTTCCAATAGTACATTTTTCCTTCTTGGCTTCAGCCTAGCCTTTCTAATCTTCCTTTTCTGGGACTATGCATACTTTCACTAACTTTCCTTCTCCAGATTTATTTTACTTATGTTTGTATCCATCATTGCCCAGGTCAATTCTTGTAAGTATAATTTGGGCTATAGGATTATATAAATTTGACCTTTCCTAATGTGGTGAAATGTAGAAAACTCTGAACAGTAATAACCCGAGGATTATTTACTTATAATTTAGGGAACTTCTCCATCTTAGGTTATTGATAAATTTATTTCAACAATTACAGTGTTGATAAAAAGAATTGATTTAGTCATCTGAGGATTTTCTTTTATGGCCATGTATAATTCACAAAATAAATAAGCCTGCACATGGGAAGCAATCATTTCCCCCATATATATAACTGTATAGGATCGTTTATTATAAGTAGTAGTGGTGCCTTCCATGTCGGCGTATTTAAGACGTTCAATATTTAGAAAGTGTAGTACAAAGATTGTATTTCCCTGTCTTGCATGATCACCTGGAGGTGATGATAACAAGTTCTACTTCATCCTTACGGTGACTTTGTGAGGCAAGCAGAACAGACCACTTTATCCTCACTTTATAATAGGAAGACTGGCTCCAAAATGCTAATAGATCAGTTTAAATCTACATGGATTGAAGCAGAGTTTTAATTCTTATTTTTTTACCTTTCTCACTTAACTTGGCTTTGTGAAAGCTCTAACGTACTGTCTTCGGTTCATTAGGGATTGCTTCGGAGAAAAAAAATAAATGTTTTGTGCTTTGATGATGTTCTCAGTAGGTCATATGATTTAGGTGACTGCAGTGTAAGGAATAGTCTAGAAAATTACTTGACCCAATGTTTGTGTATAAATGGAGATTTTTTGATTTTTGGAGAATGCCACATTTGCAGACCTGTATTCTGAGATTTGACTTCTGGTTGAGTTTTTCTCTTAATATTATACTGATGGTGGGAGTTTGGAATTGGGGAGGGGAGGATCCCTCTCTTGCTAGGGAAAACCTAGGGCTGACTTGTCCATCACCACAACTCCTTTGAGTTCATCTCCTTCATTATACCTTTTGTAAATGGCCAAACTACTGTGAACTGAACAGTCTTTACAATGTGGTTCACATACCACTTTTATTGCAGCATATGTAAAATTTGCTTAGGGATAAAAAAAAAAAAAAGAACTTACAAACTATGCTGCTTAGGAAACCAATGTTTAGCCTTGTTAACATTTGCTATTTCTAAAATATCTACACAAATAATAGTGATCTTTTAAAGGCTTAAAACACTTAACTGATGGACAGAGAGTCCATTACATATAACTATAATCTAAAATGTCAATATACCAAATTGATGTAGTCTCTTCTTTGAATAACTTCTGTTCAGCAGTGTGGACCAAGCCAGAGAAGAATCATCTGTGAACACATCTACTAATTACTCAGTACTAGATGCTTTATATATTTATTAACATTACTTCTTATTATCCCCTGAAATCTGGGTATTTTTGTTTCCATTTTCACATATAGGATCCTGAATTTCAGGGAAGCTAAGTAACTTGCTTCTTCAAGTAGTTAGAAAGTGGTGGAGCTGGGATTCAAGCCTGAGTGTGTTTGTTTCTTAAGTCCATGGTTGTTTTTTTTGTTTTTTGTTTTTTTGTTTTTCCCTAGCACAAACATATACATAGGAGTAGTCAATATTCTTCAAATGAAATTGTTTTTGAACAACATAGGCTTCTAAGGGCCACTTAGCTATAGCAGAAGTGGGCTATTTTTATGTTACTGATGTCTTATCTTTTATCTTTGCTCAAAATTTCAAGGAAACAGAATGACTCTCAAATAGTTTTTTAAAAAATGACTATTATTTCAACACAGGGTTACTTTCTCTGGTTCTCCACAGCCAGAGTGAATGATGGTTTCATGGATAATGGTTCCAAAGAAGCATGCCCAAGTAACTCATTGAATATGATTGAAGTAAAATCTTGGGAATGATGAAATCATTGCAGATTATCATTGCAGAGTCCAGAAAACATTTTTTTAAGTTGTGAAACTGATTCAACTCTAGTATTGTTGCAGTAATTTTAAAACAATGCAGTCTTTGAGGGAAGCACCTATCATTACAGAAGTCTTTGAGGTGAAAGTGTGAGAGAAGTTGTAGAAATTTCTAAGAACCAAATAATGACTGAGATAAAGGAATGCAACTTCCCTTAGAGTAAACGATACCCTTGTAAGGGGTCTTTGATAGAGTTAAAGGAAATTGTGATAAAGATGCCCTGCTGACTAAACATTTATTTTCTTTTCTATTTTAAAAAATAACTTTGCAAGGCTTTTAACCTAATATGAGGCTATTCAGAAAACTTGGCAACTGTGGAGTAGAAAGTAAAGGATGAAAAACTAGCTATGAGATAGAAAACGAAGTGTTGAAATAAGTAGGCAGTGTTCCACATGTTCCTACTGGGTAGGCTAGGGATCCGTGTGTGGACAAGACGTGTCCCTGTGTTAATGAGAAACCTAGCCAAGCCAGCATAGTATGCTAAGGAATGAAAATCGTTTTAGACAATATAAAGAGAGATTGTCACAAATCCTATAAGGACTCGCGTCTAGATAACTGGGCAACTGGTTGATAGATGGGAATGTGCTATTATCCCTAAATTATACGAGAAGTTCAATCTTTTCCTTTCAAAATAATCAAATAAAATAGAATCTTATATGGAGAGATGTATTAGGCATTAGTAAATTTAAGAAAAAATATTTCAGTAACAGCACTTTAAAATGTGAGACCTTAAGAAGATGTATGAGTAATTTATTGAAACTAATTGATATCAGGAACTTATTAAATTCTTTTAGGTCCCATTACACTGAGGTCATAGATGATTCAAGAAGCAGAAAGAAGTGATCATACATTCCTGGCCGGGAGGCCCCAGGAGATACTACTGCCTTACTATATAAAAATAACTTCTGGGTAAAACCAGACAGGGCAGGGCAAAGGAGCTTTACTTTTTCAGAAAGTAAAAAATTACAAATCCAGCCCCATTCAGGTAATTGACACTGGAACATCCAATGCACTTCAATCTATTACTGCCTAGAAGAACTAATTTAAGAGAAAGCACTGCAGATCAACAATGATGATGTTGCTTGGTTACTCAAAACCATTTGGTAACATGCTGAGTTGCTTAGCTTTTTTAGAAGCACACTCTTTGTATCCACATAGGAAAAGGATGGAGAAGACCACTTGAAACCATTTTTAATTGCAAACTTGCTTCAACTGGAAACAGGCTTCTCTTTTGCAACACACAAGCAAGTCCAGAGGTTTTTATTAAAATGTGAACTACCACGGTAGTAATAAATGTTGAATTTGATGTGCTCTTCTAAATATTGATCTTGTTATGGTGAATCTGCTTTGAAGGGGTTTGAGCTGTTTTTTTAGGAGGTAGGAAACTCGAAGTTTTTAGGCTTCCTGGCCCAGGAGTCCTGGGGGCTGGCTGGAGGCACCCCTGTCCAGGGGAGAGTCCAGAGCTTTGGAATCAGACTTACTCAGTTGAAATCCTACCTTCTGCCACTCTGTGCCTTTGGACAAACGTCTGAGCTTTGATATCTCATCTCTTCCGTAAAAGCAATGGCTTTTCTGTGACAGATTTACTGTGAGGATGGAGTAAGGAAATGCATGTTACGTGCTTAGCACCTAACAGGTTTCCAACAAGTATTCACTTATTATTTTGAAACTAGAGAGCTGCAAGTATCTTCTCTGTATTCCCAGTCTATAAGATACCTTTTACAATGAGTCACAGAGCTGAGGTAGAGAGAGGAGGGACTTCAAAAAATTGGGGGAGGAGCTAGAAGGGCTGTTGAAATTTGTGGATTCTCTTTCAGAATTTGGTCTTATTCTCCAATTATAAAATAAGAATAGGCATATATATATATATATATTTTTAATGGATGAAAGTAAAGTGGAACTCAAAATGTTATCTAGGACCTAGGACTACAGAAAATGTTTTTCTTTCTCTTTATTACTTTAGACCAATTAGCTTAATATTTACTCTGTTTGGTGGTGTATTTTTTATTTTATGTGCTAAACATTTTACTAAAAATAGTGATGCACTTGATTATTTAATGCATTAACATATCAATGGGAGGGGTTGAGACATGGACGTTTTGTAAGCAAATACTATCTTAGTACTATACTTAGCAACTTAAACATTCAACCATTATTTTAAAAATTCCAACTTCCACTGAACTTGTGCCAAACGCTTCCTAGATTTGCTGATAAGAATATAAAAAGCACGGGGCTGCTGCAATAATCAAGTGCAGATTAGATTAGATTTATTCCCAAATGACAGCAATCTTAAACTTAGAATTCTCTGTTTGTGTATCTAGACTGCTTTAAAAAATTAAAAATTCCAGATCTTGCCCTGATCATTAGATTTGTATGGATTATATAGTTTTTTTAAAGTATTATTCCAATTTGCAGGAAAAAAAAAAAATCAAGATTTGCCAGATAAGAACTTGATGACTTTTGAACTAAGATTGAATGCCTGAAAGTTATCAGTTAACTTACAGAATAAATATTATTCAAACAAGGGAAGGAAAAAAGGAGTAGTGAGGTGGACAAGCTTATGAGTAGGTGTGGCAGGACAAAAAAAGAGAGAGAGTGGTGGGGGCTTTCATTCTCATAATTAAAAGGAGTAAGAACCCTAAAAATTTAGGTTTGTTTGTTTGTTTGCGGTACGCGGGCCTCTCACCGCTGCGGCCTCTCCCGTTGCGGAGCACAGGCTCCGGACGCGCAGGCTCAGCGGCCATGGCTCACGGGCCCAGCCACTCCGCGGCATGTGGGATCCTCCCAGACCGGGGCACGAACACGTGTACCCTGCATCAGCAGGCGGACTCTCAACCACTGCGCCACCAGGGAAGCCCAAAATTTAGGTTTTAAGCATTGTCTCTGGAGATGTAACCATTTGGTTTGGGGTAAGGGAAAAGGTGATTAGCAGAACTCAGGTCAAATGAGAAAAAAGGGAAATGAGAAATAATTACAGAATCAGAAAGAAAGCCACTTTTAGGATTTAAAAAATATGGTTCAGTATATCATTGTGGTTAAGAGAGCTATTCCTGAATAAAGCTATATGGGTTCGAATCATAGCTCCGCCTCTTGCTTGAGGTGTCCTAACGCATATAAAGAGCATCAGTCAGTTCCTGGCATAAAGCAAATGCTGTAAAATGGTGGTAGTGATGGTGATTGTGCTAATTAATATACTATTCCTCAGAAAATGCAGCAATTACTCCCACCTTGTGTTAATAAAAATAATTTGGTATCATTTTCAAATGTGTGATCATCACAAAATTGACAGAATAGAGTAGAATACTGAATGAATTATCAGTGGTCTTATTTTCTTTTAATAAATTTATTTATTTTATTTTTGGCTGCATTGGGTCTTCGTTGCTGCACGCAGGCTTTCTCTAGTTGCGGCAAGCAGGGGGTTACTCTTCATTGCGGTGCGCAGGCTTCTCATTGCGATATCTTCTCTTGTTGTGGAGCACGGGCTTTAGCCGCGCAGGCTTCAGTAGTTGTGGCACGTGGGCTCAGTAGTTGTGGCTTGCAGGCTCTACAGTGCAGGCTCAGTAGTTGTGGTGCATGGGCTTAGTTGCTCCACAGCATGTGGGATCTTCCCGGACCAGGGCTTGAACCCATGTCCCCTGTATTGGCAGGTGGGTTCTTAACCACTGCACCACCAGGGAAGTCCCAGTGGTCTTATTTTTAAATAGTATTAAATAAGAAAGATCAGGTGCTAGAGAACACAAGTTAGTAATCTAATTAAATCACCAGCAAGAGACAGATCATGTTAACAACAGTCAGATTTGTTATTACAGAGCAATTATTAAAGTGAAATATTGAAAGATGCTAAGTATCATTAGTAGGCTTTAAACATGTCATTTAACACAGGCAGAAAACTATAATCAGTTGATTTGATAAGTTAAAATCTCCTTTATTAAAATATTTATATCATTTGTATAAAGGAGGCACTATTGTTGAGGATCTAGAAAGAATTCTGTGGCATACTGCACTACATTCCTTTATAAAATTATTTGCACAAGTCACTCTCTTCGGAGTAGTCTCCAAGTGCCACATGATCTAATTTGTGAGATTAAATAACTGTTTTGGTTTTGACATTTTGCACATTTCCTTAAATCACTATTAAATGCAAGGATTTCAATGTGGCACCAAACTATTATTTGGTTACATTTTATATTCAAAGAATGTAATCTTTTATGAAATATCAGAAATTTCACAGGACTAGTGAAAAGTTGCTTTCTTCCCGCTTCCTTCCCACCCCTCTCCACATGCACACACTTAGTTTTCTGGCCTTTACAAAGGTAGGAAAACCTTTATAAGCTTCTAAATACTGTGGTATTAAAACTGGACACATCCAAAATTTCAGACTTTTTTACCATACTGACCTGGGTTTCATTTCAGGCTCTGTCAGTTTCAAACTTCGGGACCTGGGGCAAGTGACCTTAACATCTTGGAGCCTCCAGGCTTCTGATTTTTAAAATGAAGATTAAGCATTACCTCATGATTTTATTGTGAGGGTTACATGACTGTTTTTACACAAATAGTTTACCACAGTATCTGGCAGAGATACAAACTTAATAAGATGTCATTGTTTTCTTTTTATTTTCAGGAATCTTTAAAGAGTAGCAGTCATTTGGTCAAATTCACTTAGCTACTACTGATATCTATTTGAACAAGACTATTTAATACATTGAAGTGTGTGTGTGTGTGTGTGTGTGAAATGGTAAGGATTCTTTGATAAAATGGAATTGTTTTTTGCTAGAAAAGAGGGGAAGAAATGGTTTTACACGCACACGTTTATATATATATATATATATATATATATATATATATATATACACACACACATATATATGTAAGATGACTTCTCTGTTTTTGGTATAATTGAGGAAGCTTTGAATTTAGAGTTCTGAGGCTCTGGGAAGCTTTTATAAAATTCTCATCTTGAGATTCATCTGTTTCAGGATATGGGGTGTGGTTTAGTATTTTGAATAAAGGTATCCTAGGTGACTTTGATATGCCTCACTTTGTCCTAAGTTGAGAATCTCTTAAAATGAAAGCTCTCAAGGAACTCACAGTTTCTTGGGGAAATAGACATGAATCATATAAAAGTTATCACAATACATCAAAAGTACTGAGACATATGTATAAGCTAATTGTTAATGAAAGCACAGAGGAGGTGACACTTGCTTTAGGTATTGAGGGAAGAATGAGAGTTTAACAGGAGAAGAAAACAAGACATTCAAAATATAAAAGGAACAATATTGATCAAGGAATAAAGGTATGAGAGATTGCCAGGAGGAAGAAGTGGCCTTCTTGAGAGACATATTGATTGGACACGAATGTTGTGAGTTTTTGGAAGTTATTCCTTAATTTATAAGCAAAGACTGATGACAAATTCTTTTTTTCAAAACTAATTTAAGATATAGTTACAAGATAATTGTTTTTTTTTTTTGTTGTTGTTGTTTGGGAAAGGGCACTGGGTATTTATTATGATTGTATTGTTTTTAAATAGTTTACCATCAAAGGCCAAAGGTTTTGTATGTAGCAGGAAAAACAACTAGTGAAGGCAATAATAGTGCTTTGGTGTGCACTTCTATTTTAAAGGTTAATTATTTGTTTAATTAAAGCCCTCAGAATCAACCACAGATGCTATTGCCTAGAAATATTAGATAAACTTGAGTCTATTTAACAATGTAAGGATTGTGTGACAGCTTTTTTATCCTCTCAACGAGATACGGCGTTTTCTCATTTTAAAGACCATATCAGGGGCTTCCCTGGTGGCGCAGTGGTTGAGAGTCCGCCTGCTGATGCAGGGGACACGGGTTCGTGCCCCGGTCTGGGAAGATCCCACATGCCGCGGAGCAGCTGGGCCCGTAAGCCATGGCCGCTGAGCCTGCACGTCTGGAGCCTGTGCTCCGCAACGAGAGAGGCCACAACAGTGAGAGGCCCGCATACCGCAAAAAACAAACAAACAAAAAAAAGACCATATCATATTTTCCCTTTATTTGGATTATTTTCTCTTATGGTTGTTGATTATTTATGTAGTTATATCTGTATTCTACAAATGAGGGAATCAGGGCTTAAAGAGGTCAAGTAATATACTGAAAATCCAGTGCTAGGGTCATGATGTTTACTCAAGCAATTTTACTTTCTTGAATGATAGCTCTTGAGATATTATGAGATATTAGATTGGAAAGACATGGAATTCCAGAGATTGTTGTGGAGGCTATTGAAACTGTCAGGAAAGAGATGATGACAGAAGAATAGAGAAACAGACGTGACAAGAGACTTTGTAAAATGGAATCAACGCCATGTGTTGAGTCAGTAGAGAAAGAATACGGTGTGGAAAGTGATTTCTGAAGTCTAGTTGTTTTTTATAGATTTCCCTACGACAGGGAACCCAAAGGAAGAATGGAGCTAGGTGAAACCTATGATTTCTGTCTGGGGATAAGTTTAGCAAACAGCAAACATTGCCTGCACTTCTGCTCTGGAGCTCACCTAAAAGATCAGAATAAAGATGTGGATTTATTGATGACTTGGACATATTCTTCAGGTTTCTTCAAGTGCTTGTTTTTTGCTTTGGTCTCTCACATCAGCTACCATATATTGAGTATTTTTTTTCTTTTTTTTGGTACCTTGACAGAGAAGTAAAAGTATGCTCATAGTTTATGTAATGTGCCATTGTCATTACAACATGTAGGCTTGGCCAAATAACCAAGTGGGAAAAATCAGAATGAGCCTTTCTTGTTTCCATATTTTATCTGTATTATTAAATTCACTGTGTGCTGCTGATTATTGAGAATTAGATCTAATCTTGCCACTCCCTGGGCTCATTTTTCCAGCCACTAGGATGTAAGGTGTGCCAGAGATTCACCTGAGTTCTGCCTGAGGCTTATCTCTTTGAAAGCCAAATTTTGGGTTCTTGTGATACTGGCTGACACTGCAGAGCTGAACATGGCATGCTGATTACCTTTCACTCTGATGTCCTCTGCAGAAACTGCCTCTTTGGGAGCCAGGACCTGTGAGGATGATCTTACAGAGCAGCAGTTGAGAGCGACCTCAGGTAATTGGTCTTATTCTTGTCTGTCTTGAATGAGCTACATTTGTTACTCTCATAATTTATGTAATGAACTATCTCTGGAACTGCTCTAATTAGAACTGATCAGATCCCTCATACAAATAATTTAAATCCTATATAGAATATATCAATATTATATATAATAAATTAAATATTGGCTTGGCCAAAAAGTTCGTTCGGATTTTCTGCAAGAGCGGACGAAAACCCAAACGAACCTTTTGGCCAACCCAGTATATAATAAATAAATTAAATCAAATGTAGCCAATATTTGGATGCATATGTAAAGCAATTTCTTAAAGAACAGGTAACTTACGCTGGATAATTTCTCACATCTACATTTACACACAATGAAGTTTTACCTAAATGGTCAGTTTTACACAATGTATAAGTCAATAAGCTGGGTATTATTTTTCCCCAAGTCAAACAACCTGGATGGTGGAGTTAGTTTTGGTAATTGATGAGTTGATTGGATTTTTACTGCCCTGTCAATACAATCACTAGTTCCTGTGCTTTGCGTGCTTATGCGTGTGGTAAAAGAAGGAGACTCTGCCTTCTTAGCATTATATGCAGATAATTTAAGGGGAATTTCACCCATGTTGCTACAACACACCTCATTTATTTCTGCTGTATAAACATGATTCCAGTTTCCAGATTTATACAGTTGGAATAATAATGTGTTATACAGAATAACAAAAACATGATTATAAAAAGTCCTTCAGGGGCTTCCCTGGTGGTGCAGTGGTTGAGTCCGCCTGCCGATGCAGGGGACACGGGTTCATGTCCCGGTCAGGGAAGATCCCACATGCCGCAGAGCGGCTGGGCCCGTGAGCCATGGCCGCTGAGCCTGCCCGTCCGGAGCCTGTGCTCTGCAATGGGAGAGGTCACAGCAGTGAGAGGCCCGCGTACAGCAAAAAAAAGAAAAAAGAAAAAAAAAAAAAAAGTCCTTCACATTCATAATGGGGTATTGAAATACTTTTAAAAAATTGTAAATGAAACCATTCCTCCAATATAAACTCAGGACTTCCCTCTTAAAAAAGTCTTCAAAGTTAAGTTTACCTTCACCTATGTGTGTCTCATGAATACTTTTTTATTTATAAGTAATTATTTTTCACTTTATATATTATTTTTCCCTAGAAAACTAAAGAACATATTTAAGCTAAAGTAGCATAAACTCAGTTCTTCCTCTTCACTTCAAGCCAATCAAAAAATTGCATTAATGACTAGATTGAAAGTAATAGGGTAAAAATCAAGACCATGACAAAAATATTAGACTAAAAGGAGACCGCTCCCTCTCAATACATTTCTTTATTGTTTTGTAAAAAAAAGGACACCAAAATTTACATCTTCGGGCTTCCCTGGTGGTGCAGTGGTTGAAAGTCCACCTGCCGATGCAGGGGACACAGGTTCGTGCCCCGGTCCAGGAAGATCCCACATGCCGCAGAGTGGCTGGTCCTGTGAGCCATGGCCGCTGAGCCTGCGCATCCGGAGCCTGTGTTCTGCAACGGAAGAGGCCACAACAGTGAGAGGCCCGCATAACGCAAAAAACAAAAAACAAAACAAAACAAAACAAAATGTACATCTTCACTTCAACCTCTCTGAGAAGCTTTATATTTAGATATTCCCATGCCTTCTGAATATTTTCATAGGGATGTTCTACAGGGAAGTCAAATATAACATATTCCAAATTGAACTTCTCTTTTCTGCAAAACCATTTCTCCTTCTCTTTTAATTGATGACATCATACCATAGACCTAGTTACCCCAAGCAGGAAAACTAGGAATCACCAGTTTAACTCAAAATTGCCAGGAACTGTTGGGCATAGGTTATGAGTAAGGCAAATGAGTTCTCTCATTTTTAGACAATATTACTATACAAATAAATGTTATTTTCAGATTGCAACAAATGTGAAAAAAGAATTAAAAGAGGTAATGTGTAGAGCAGAGGTTCCCAAAGTGTGGGCCCCTTAAAAGCAGCATCAGCCCAATCTGGGAACTCGGAAGAATGCAGATTCTTAGGCACCATCCCAGACTTACTGAATTAGAAACACTGAGGATGGGGCCCAGCAGTCTGTGGTTTAACACGCCCTCCAGGTGACAGTGATTCCCACTAAAGTCTGAGGACCCCACCTGTGTGACAGGTGATGTACTACCTTAGAAGCAGTGGTCAGAGAAGTTCTCTGAGGAAATGCCAGGTGAGCTGAGTCCAAAATAATGAGAAGGACCCAATTAGGGGAAAGGCTTTACAGACAGAGGAGGGGAAGAAGTTGGTGATAGTCCGTGAAGAGAAAGAAGGCTGACCTGGAGAGAGATGAGTGAGTGGGGAGGAGAACAATGTAAGATGACGTCATAAAGGTAGGCAAGGCCTGATTATTTCAACCACAGTAAGGGGTTGTTATGTATGTTATTTTAAGCAAAGTAGGAAGCCATGGCAGGCCTCAAACAGGAGAATAGCTCGATTTTATTATATTAAGGTATGCAGAATAAATTGTGGGAAAGCAAGAGCAAGTCTTCCCCAGTTTTGAGACCATTGCAAGATACAGGTAAGTGACTAAGGGTACTGGCAATGGAAATGTAAAGAAATAGATGGATTTACTGTATGCCAAATACTTTGGAATTGGAATTAATGGGACTTGCCAATGGATTGTGTACATAAGAGAAGGAAAGAAAGAAGTCAGTGATGACTCTTGCTTTTTGTGAATGTTGGTACCATTAACTGAGGTGGTGGAGACTGGGGAGAAACAAAGTGAAGTATGTTGAAGGGGGATTAGGAGCTCTGATTTGGGCATATTAAGTTTGATATGCCTTCCAGACATCCAAATGGAGATATAAAATTTAAAGCAATGGATCTGGATGAAATCATCTAGGGAAATCATTATTTTTCCTCAAATCAGACATTCTTTGTAGATAAGAGAATAGGGCTTAGGACAAATGCTGGAGACACTCCAATATTTAGATTTTTAATGGAGGAGGCCCCAGCAAAGGGGAATAAGGGGGAACTTTCAGAGGGGTACGACGAAAATCACAATAGTCTCATGCCAAGAAATTCAAGAAAGGGATGTTTTTCAAGGAGAAAGGAGTAGTAACATCTATTGAGCAAAGTTAAGTAAGATGCAAACAGAAAAGTGGCCATTGGATTTCACAGCATGGAAGTCATTGGTGGCTTTGAGAAGAGGAATGGATGTGAAGCCAGGCTGGAAAGGGTTGAATAATGAATGTGATTTAGTAGAGAGAGAAGATGTGAAGCAAAAAACAAACCAGACCAAAACCAAACCAAACCAAACAAATACTCCTTTTAGGTTTTATTGAAGGGGAATAGAGGAATGGGATAGAGTCTGGACTTCTCCTTTTCTTCCCCATTTTGCTTCCCAAATGGAACTCAGTGTTCCAACTAACAAGTATTGCCTGCCTTCTATAATTCCAGGCACTAATCCTGGTGCTTCTGGCACAGTGACAAATAAGACAATCACTGTTTTCAATAAATGTGTACCTATTAGAGAAAGTAGGTAATACGCAGATAATTTCCACATACTACGGTAAGTTGTTTGACACCAGTGCACAAGAAAAAGAAAAAGAAATTTATCCAGAAACATTACTCCTAGTTCAATATTCAGGGAAGATTTTTTTGAGAAATAAGCAATTAATAATGATACAGTTAGCATTTTTTTAATACTTATTTTGTGTTTTGCTCTGTGCTGACTGATTTTTATACATTATAACAAATCCATGAGGTGGGTATTATTAACTCCAGCTTTACGTATGATGAAACTGATATTTCCCAAGCTAGGCTTAAAGGAAAGATGGGAATTATACAGTGGAGAAAAGTTGTTCTAGATAAGAGAAAGAAACAGAGTGGTGTGTCTTATAGGAAGGAAGAGAGCATTAATGACTATTGCGTGTGTCTAAACAGTGGTGCACAAAATGTGGTCCTTGGACCAAAAGCTTTAGCATCACCTGGGAACTTAGAGATGTAAATTCTCAGGCCTTACTCTAAACCTACCAAGTCAGAAGTTCTAGGGATAGAGCCCAGCAATCTGTGGTTTAACAAGTCTTCCAGGTGGTTCTGGTGCCGTAAAATTTGAGAACACTGTACTTGAGAGTTAAATGCTAGGTAGGAAGTGAAGAAAGATGAGACCAGATTGGTAGACAAGGACCGGCTATTCTTGCCCTGTACAGAAGATTGAGCTTTTTCTTTATGTGATGGCAGTCACTGAAAGATTTTAAGTAGAGAAGTCAAATTTAAGTAAATCATATAAAGGATAAATTTGGAGGGAGTGGGGACTGGACAGGGAGACAATGAAGGGGCCCAGGAAGGAATTCTTGTAAGCCAAGTATCTAGAATAGATGCTCCATAAAAAAAACTACAGATGTTTGAGTCACTAACCTCTGCTTCCTCTTTACACGGGCTTAAAAAGCATGTGGTGTTTTCCTTAGAAGAGTCAGAGGGTTTCCAAACCCAAGTATAATAAAGCAATGGGAACCAAGCAAAACTGGTGTTCAGATCAGAGGCATGTCACTGAAGCCGATTTGCTTCGAAATTATATAATTTTGTAGAATAAATTGATAGTGATTTTCCAATCATTTTTTATTATTCAAAGGAAAATAAGCTACTCATTCAAAAACTTTTCTTTTAAACATAGTTTATGTGTAACTTATAAGATCATCATTTTAGTATGATAAAAATGCTAGGGGAAGTTAACTGTACTGTACTTTTATAGTATATATGACTATAGTATTATTTTGTCTTCTTCCTATTATTTTGAAACGTTTTAAAATAAAAATGTTTTATCATTTATCTGAAAATTGGGAAGTTCTATACCCTAATGTGCATTTAAGCATAACTACATTCATATCATAAAGTTTAACATGTGAATAGTATAGTTTTTATTTTCCATGAAGCAAAAGGATAATTGAAATATATACAGTGTGAATACAACAATATTATGAAATGCTATAATACTTTCATTATTATTAACATGTTAATAATTATTATTATTAACATGTAACATGTTGAAGAAATTTATTGATGAAAATGAAAACTGCTTTAGCATCTTTATTTGGGAATTTTATGTAATTTAGTATCCTTATTTTGGAATTTTATGTAATTTCCCTCAGTTCTAAGACATCCCTTTAATACATTTAATGTCATATGCTGTTTTCCTTCTTTCATAAAATTGTTTTCCTTTTTTCATAAGCATCTTACATTTTATGGCATTTTACAGTTGATGAAATGTGGTACTTGAAAATTATTCAATAGAATGTAGCCAACTCTTGCCCTTGACCCCAAATCCAACCTACAAGGTTTTCTAGAAAAAGTGGTTTCTCCATGTGAATACTCTTGACTCTGAAGCCTATTTATAAAATGAATGTCAAATTTATTTCAAAAACCCTCTTTAAGAATGAAAGTGACTTTTTACTTCTGACTTGTAGGAAACTTTATGGTGTACATAAGTTACCCTTTGATTCTTTTTTACGTGATTAAAAATTCGCCAAGTTCTATGGCTCCAAAGAGCCTACCTGTAATAAACAGCTTTCGCCTTCAAAACCACAAAACAGGTCTGAATTGCTGGAGCATTAGAGCTAATTGACTGCCTACTTCAAAGGAAGAACAAGAAAAGTGTGGGCAGTCACAGAAGCAGAGGCAGTGCCAGCAAATCCACCTCTGGAGGTTATGAGCTGTGGCTTGGAGGAGCCGTGCAAAGTTATGGCCTCAGAACTGCTGTTTGCGATTAAGTTGATGGGGAGAGTCTATCCCACAATCTCTCCCTGCTGCTGACACAGAGTCTTTGTTCACATTCAGATTTCTCAAACTGTTGCCAGGGTCAGGCTGAGGTCAGACACCACAGTGATGTATAGAAGAACTTGTCTGGGAATTTCTCTCACACTTAAGACACATACCAGAAACATGAAGAAGAGGATCCTGCAAAAACTGTCTGATGAGACGCAGATGATACTGTAGTTTTTCTTTTCGTACCTTCATAATCTTCGTTTTCTTCTCCTGACGCATAATGTTTTATGAACATGAGTTGGCGATAGCCCTTACAATTTTCTGTCCCCTCCAGATAAGGACATTCAGTAGCACTCTGATGCTTCATTTTCCAGCCCTGGGGGAGAGGTCCAGTAAATCTACTCCAAGAACTCTCGCATCCCTTCTGCCACGGGCCGTCCGTAGGTCGCGGGCCTGACTCTGGATGTCACGTCACGTGTGTGGACTTGGCGGGGACACAGCCTAATCTAGTCATGCTCTCAGCCTCCCAGCCTCCCAAACTGAGCCAGGCCGCTGTCCCCACCCAGCCTGGGCCCCTGCTGGGAGGAGGGAGCCTGGGTTTGATCAGTGATTATCACCGACAGGTGAAAGCAGGCTACAGCCAGGAGGAGGGTTGATTCTTCCTTCTTCAAGTACAATTTCCACATGTATTGAAAGGGAAGCTGCCCCCAAACCCTCCGATGACCCACTCCTCCCCAAGGACCTCCCCTCTGCTTTTGTGCAGTGGCAAAGTGCAAATATGGAATCAAGAGATTTGTATGGTGCCTTTGAGGACTTAACAGTCGAAACAAACTCTGGTTTCAAATGTATTAAGCGTCCTTGTTTTTCCCCTTAGTTTTTTTTGGAGTTTCCCCCATTGAGCCCAGAACTGGCCCCCCTCTGTTGTTTTCTGCTCTCATAGTTGTAGAGCATGGCTGGCAAGTGAGGCACTAAATAGCGATTTTTTCTTTTTTTTTTTGGTGCTCAGCTGCTACATATGACAGTGGATATTTCATTCTGCTGTCAGAACGTTATTAAAAAAACATGGGGTGTGGAGAGGGCCATGATTTCCCCTTTCAATCACTATAGCATTTGCAATGAAAATTTTATGCAGTGTGTAATTTTCAGTTAATGCTTGACACTTAAAATGTCCGGAGCTGCGTTTTGTACGGTTCTTGAAGGGTTAATTGTATCATGTTCTCTGCATAAAAGCTCTGCTTATCAAAAGCAAATAGAAGAGTGTATGCAAATGGGTGTCGATGACCTTTTGCCTTTCCAGGGTTAATTTATATGGTCATTAAAGATTTTATGAAATTGAGTAGCCTGGTGCTTCTAATCCCATTTTACCTTCTTCTCCTAATTTATGTAATTCCTACCTGAACAGGGAAATATGATTTTTATTTTTTGTGCTGCAATGAGAACAGCATGCCATGCTGTGGGGAGTTGTGAGTCTGGTTATCTGGCATTACTCAGATTGCTAAAAATTCATTAAAATGCGACATCAGCACAGTGAGAGACAAATGATCGCAGGATGAAAGAGAACAGTGGGCCTTTCACGGATTAGTGCTACACAGACCCAGCATAGAGGCTAACTGCATAAACAGATTAATCCACCAGCAGCGGCATAGCTAAGATTTACAGAATAATTAAATAGGGTTGAGTTACTATGAGGATTTCCATGTAATCTAGCTGGTGTGAAACCCGTGAATGAGGTGTGGGGTGATGTGGTTGTCATAGAAGTATACCTTCTTCTGTCCTATGCCCTGTATAGCTCCCCCTATAGAAAAAATAAAATAAAATCCCAGTGTAACTGAAGTTTTGAGATCTTACTCTGACAAATTCCAAAGAATTCCTCTGGGGTCTAAGGGCTGAAAGGCAGGAGTAACACCTGTCTTACATTTAACCCATCATTATCACATTATTGAACTAAGAAATTTTTCAGAGAATTTGGTTCATTCTGCCATTTATTCAAGTCCATGCAGCAGTGGGTTCATGTAGCTTAGAAGGTTCTACTATTGAAATTACAAAATTGCCTTACATCCATGTTTCAATCTTTTCTATCTTAAACTGTACTTCTTTGAAAAGATTTCTTTTTAATTTAGTACAGGCACATTTTCTCAGTGGATATAAAAGAAGTTGCTTGAGATTAAAAAATAACAAAACAAGACCTGCATTGGTATAGCCAGCAGGTTCTAATAGTGACTTTTAATAAATTCATGCTCTTTTTTGAGAATGAATGTCTGCAAATGATTCACAAATAACAAAGTTCTTAAATGGTCACATAGTTTATTTTCATGTGTGTTTTTCTAGGGTTTTCCATCCAACTGACTGGTCTGTCTTTCTTAACAGAAGAACAAAGTGAGGAGACAGAAGGAGCTATTAAACCTACAGCCGGGGCTGAGGATGATGAGAAAGACACAAGTGAAAGAGACAATAATGAAAGCAAAAACTCTAATAAAGACTCTGGTAAGATGCTAGAATCTTTCACCTTTCCTTCCCCCACCTCCATTCCCTGCAATCTGCTCTTCCTTCACTGCCCCCCCCCCAAGCTTATTAAAAGCTTTTATTCATTTTAAACTGTCTGAACATTCCCACTACTATTCATTGCATGTGCATTTTGCATGTGATTTCTATCAGTAGCCTCCCATTGACCTATTTTTAATCATAACCATCTGACAGAATAGATGTGGATAAGTTGAAGAATATTGCAGGACGACCAGCGAGATTATTTTTTAATCAAATCAGTTTGTGTGCTTGTAATTTTTTAAGCGCCTTTCATTAATCTTAGCTATACTTGTGATTCCTCTGATGGCATATTAATTTTTCATAAGCACAGGATTAGATATCACTTGAACTTTTTCATTCAATCACATGTGTTCCCCCCCTCCCCAAACCACATAACCTTAAAAATAAATGTTATTTTTCCTTGCTTTTTTACAACTTACACTCAGGAATTTGCCCTTTTTAAGGGCATCTATTTGAGGCATTTCAAACAAAATCCAGTGAAAAAGTTTACAGATGATTCAGCCTAAGAAGAGGAAATATCATTGAGAAGGGATTAGGTGCTGGGTAATTTTGATCTTCTAGAATAGACAAATCCCAGTAATGAAAGCTACTGTCTTTGAAAACAAACCTTCGTGTCATGACATTTACTTGTGCACAAACAAACCCTAGGCCAGCATCTGGTGTGGATACCTAAGGCTTTTTCTGTGTTTGATTTGGCAAATATATGACTTCATCCATGCTTTGTATGTATGAGATGGAAATCTATGGTCCCAATGAATATTACATTGGCTACTTTTGCTGCACGCTATACCTAGTTTTATTATGTTGGACTCATTGAAGCAGAAGAAGTGCTGAAACAGGTTCAAGCCTATTAGTTTCAGGTAGTCATCTATCTTTTCCTTGAATTCCAATGACAGCCGCATCTAAAGAAGCTTGTTTTCTCTGTGAAGACATTGGGTTGGGCAGAAAATATCATTTTCACTTGCAAGTTTATTTAAACCTGAATTATCCCATATTTGTGATTCAGTCTTTGCATATCTAAGTTTTCCATTCCCTTCAAAAATTATTTGAAGGGCCTCCCTGATACCCACCCCACACCGTTCAATGCTGAGTTTGTCTCTGGAGTCCAGTGAGAAGAGTGCCATTTAAATTTGGGTCTAGGATATAGTGGCTAACATATGATTCTAATTTGATTTAAACAAAGAAGATCTAAGGTTGGTTTTGAGCCTAAAGCAATGTAAAAAAAAAAAAAAAAAAAAGATGCCCTAGCTGTATATTAATACAGTTCCTGAGGTCACTGACAAGGAATTTGAAGTACCTTGTGATCAGTTAAGGTCAAGGGTAGTGCCATCTAAGCTTCATTTGAAAAGAACTGGCAATAGCAAGGAAGTCAGTTTAGGTCTAGGATGGACCTCATCAAGGCTAGCTGATGGACTGCTTCAGGGAGGGCAGGATTCTGCTACCTTCAGTGGTGATTTTCTCACAGTGGTGCCAAAAGAGATTGCAGACCATATACCCACCCAACCCCATTCTTCAGAAGAATGTGTAAAACACACAGGACATTGGTGTTCGTTGAGTGTTCACGTAATACATAGGAATGTGACATTGTGCTTGGCTTTAAGTAACTAATACCTTGTAAAGGATGCATTGTGGGAATCTCTTGAAAATGGCTCCAGTCTCACCAATGAGACAAGAGTCTTACTTGGAACATACCACAGATGCAAGGGCTCTATCTCCACCAGCCCAGTTTACTGCTCTACATAAATAATGGGCTCAATCACTCCTTAACGGCCTGATGAGTTATTGTCTTTTCTTGGGCATCTAATTGTACCATCTAGACAGGACTCGGCATGTGAGAGGATACAGACCATTGGATAATGATAGTTTTCTAAAACACATTTTTATCCCTGCAGAAACGCCTCCCCAACTACATCTGTAGGGATAAAAATGGGCTTTCGTACCAACTCAGAGCAATTACTGAGATGCTAATATTTAGCCTTGAAACCTCTCAGACACCAAGACAGTTATTATTGACAACTAACATGAACTTTTAACAAAGTTTTCTGCTTTCTACATTGAATCTGATTAGGTGAAAAAATTATTACGTGGATTTTTTTCCTTGTAAGTATTTCTAATGACTGAATGAGTACTTATGTATATATTGGTTTTCTTCCTGATGTCAGTTATAAATGTCAAAAGTACTGGCAAATTTATAAGTTAATCACTATCTTAATGTGTTAGATGGGAAAACAGTGTGACCCCACTTTAACACAGAATTTTTTAGACAGGAAGGAATTAACACATGTTAGGAAGATGATGTTTGTATAAGCTGTTGTACTGTGTTGCTGACATTAATCTCTAGGACTAGAGCTTTCAAAATGAGACTTGGCAATATGCAAGTTATATTTGTTGAATATTCATTCATAATAGAAAAGCCTCCTAATGCCTCATTTATATTGTCATTTAAATCTAGTGCCACTTTAGATTAATTATAATCCAAATTATAGCTCTGTGCACTACAAGAATTAATATAGAGTTTATCCAGATTAATATATTTGCATTGAAAATGTAATATGTCTCTGCCACGGCTAAGGGGACCACTTTTTAATAAGGGAGTAAACATGAGGAAAGATGGAAATTAACCTTCATTATTGCAATTAAAATTATCCTTTCATTCTAGTCTCATTAGAAAAAATACTGTACTGGTAATTATAATTTAGGCTTATTTGGAGTTGAATACCATCTTCTGTTATATCCAAGTTTTATAGTATTCAAACTTTACCAGATACATTGATTCATAAATAATAACTCAGCATTTTGTTATTTTTTTCAAGATTTGCTTTGAGTACACATGTGTTATTGGATTTTCCTCACTTGTTTTTTTTTTGTTTTTTTTTTTTCCCTCACTTGTTATGAATATAAACCATTTTACAACCTTCTGTATTTTAGGGATTGAAAATTTATTAAGTAGGCAGCATCTGAATTGAAATGAATTATGTCATTTTTATATTAGTAATCTCATGCAAGTTAAATAATCCCATAACTGACAGATAATCATTGGCTCATTTATTTGGCAGTCCTTATTTGTAATTAGGCTTCATGTTTTAGTTAAAAATGCATTAAAATTACATTTTTTTTTGAGGATAGTGTGATGGCCTTAATAACACAAAATGAATTATGATCTCATTTCAAAATTTTGTCTAAGGTAACAAACTGTTTATTTCAAGTAAAGTTGTAAACATAAACTATGAATAATCAGACAACTTAAAACCTTCCTAAAATTAATTGGCCTTTACTTAATATAAGATATTTCTAAGATAAAACAATTCAGAGAAAGACCCCAGAGTTGATTTCCTATAATTTACCAGGGAGGCCATAATACCTGAGATGGTACCCCTTTGAGTAGAAGAGGCATGCATGCATAAAATATAATGTCCCTCATTTTTGCAAGTAATCCTGGTGACCTGTTTTATCTTCAAGAGTCTGTTTTTGTCATATGTTATTGCATCTTAGCATTCTCTGCTGTTGCTGCTGCTTCTTATCAGTGACACACATTTCTGGGGTGCCTAGCTTGAGTTAGGGGGTCTCGACTTTATTTATAACTTCTTCTCAGTTTAAAATAAGATGATCTTTAGGAAGTTCCTAGCTTACATTAAGATCATGGTTTAATTAACTAAGTTAATTAACAAAAAAATCTCGAAGCTGACCCATATATTGGGTGGAATACTATATCCAACAGTTATTTCGATGGCTATGAAATAGTGACCCTAAAATTTAACTCTTGATGCAGTGTGAATGTCCCTAAATTCAAAAGCAATTATATTCTTGATGATATTAATGTACATAAAAATAATATGGATTAATTATATCAAATATGTATACCAGTGTAAAGTCTTAGTAAAATGTTTCAAACCTTGAAATCAATGTTCTTTTGACCTTTATAGTACTACTATTAGAAGATATATGCTTATAAAAATAAGGCCACACTTATACATTGAATAGATTCAGAAGTTTCTGGAAGGTTTATTCTGTTTTTGATGTTCCTAAGGCCTGCAAGCAACAAGAGTTGTGGAAATTCTCATTTACCTTGTGTGTGACAGTCTTTGACACCATAGGGAACTGGACCAATTTATTATTTGGTCATGTCTGATTCTCTCATGTACACAAAAGAATGATAGGGGAATATGACATAGTATTATTTTCTTAAGGAAGCATATTCTTACTCACTATTGGGAAACTTTTGAAGAAAAATCTTCCAGTCTCACAGGAAAAAAGCAGCTGATAGACATTTGCTGACTTAAATGACAATCATTTTCTACAACTTGATCTGACACCTGAATCAGTAAATTTTATTTGCAAACTTTATATATCATATTGTTTTCTTAAGTGTTTATTTTTAACACTTTAAAAATGATAACACAAAATATATTCTGCTTTGAGAATTTTGCTTTAGATGAAAGACATCTTTCTGATACCAGAATTAATTATGAAATAAACATTCTTGTTTTTGACATATCTTTGGATATCAAATACTTGGATCTTGTTTAATAAATGTAATAAAATTCTTTAGTCTATCTCAGATTTAAGTTCATCCAAATTCGATAAATTGTTTTTTCAAATATCTAGAAAGAATCTAAATTTCTCTAAAGTATCTGTATATATAGGACAAATGTACCAATTCAAATAAAATCTAGTGTTTGTAAATCTAGAAATCAGTAGCAGTGCAATTGCTTTGGAAATGTAACACTAATTCTGTACCTACCGCAAACCCCAAGGGAATAAATTATTGTCATTATGTCATTTAAATTCTAGTTTAATTTTGGTCTCCTCAGAGTCAGATTTACTTTTAAATTTCTTTCAGAGTTTGGGATTCCTAAAATTATTTATATGGTACAAAACATGCATCTCCATCCAGGAGAGGAAAAGAATGTATTTTTTGGTTCATTTTTACTTTGTTTCCATAACATCCTTGACCTTATTTTTAAATTAAAACTGGGTTATTTTGCAATAAGGTATAATTTGTTCATTTATATGAACCGTATGTGGATTGAAAAAAAATCAAGATAAATCTTCATGCACAGCATACAATCAGATTACGCCTAGACTCTATATTTACGCGGGGTCTGATAGCAATCAATGGTTTAGCTTCATTGCATTTCAAGATGTATTTGCACCCAGTTGTCCAGTGATAGTGTCCTCACCCTGGAAATAATTTAGTTGCAAATTGACTGGAAGATGGTGAAAATTGAAAGTTAAAATTAGAAATACTCATAATAAACAGCAGAAAAAAGGTCAGATGATGCCGCGCTATGATGAGATTGGAATGGCTGGTAAATGAGGTTTTGTGTTTGTCGTGAGATGTATGTGACATGCCTACCCAATGTCACTGTAATATCCAGCCTCGCAGAGGAGATTATCGGGAAAATTGATGCTGGAAAGAATTTTCTGTTAGATTGGAAAATTAGAATCACACTCTCTCCTTTGATGTGTGTGAGGCTTCTATACATAATGTTGCTCATCTAGGCAAAATTTTAAACCGTCTTTTAACACCGAATATTCAGATTAACCTCATAAAACAATTGTCTTCTTGATTTGGACTACAATGTTATGTGCACAGCCAACTGCTGAAACATCTAAAGCAAAGAATAAATCACAAAAAACAGCAGTGGATATGTAATGTATAATTTTAAAATCCTACATTCACCACGTAAAAACACGGTTTTCATTTGTGAATTACAACTAGTCAGCTCTTCTGAGAATTTTGAAATGTTTTCAGTGTCCCAGAATTTTAGAGAAGAGATAGGTAATTAAACATTAGCAAAAATAATTATTTTCTAACTTAGCATTTGCGAATGGGAGTAGATTTGCTTTAATGTGATAAAGCCGTACTGAGACACCAGAGAGCACGTGTTATTGATGAATCTTTCAAGGTCACCTACGGTTATCAAAATATGAGACAGGAGCACATTTTAAAATATATAAAGTCCACTTGGTTAGGGGACAAAAAGAAGTGTGATTTTTGTCTTTTGAGATTAGCATCATATAAAAGTGCTTTTCTTGTTCTTTGGTAATTCAGTGGATTTAGAGCCAGAGAGATTTGGAAAACATAATTTTTCTGATATCGACATTGTTTAGTCTTTTAAAATTGAAGTGTCCTATTCTTTTTTGGGAATCAGGAATAATCACACCAGAAAAGGAGCTAAAAGTCAGTGTGGCAGGGGGAACCCAGCCACTCCTGCTGGCAAAAGAAGAGGATGTGGCAACAAAAAGATCAAAACCTACAGAGGACAATAAATTCTGTCACGAGCAGGTAAATGTGTTTTCTTTTTCCCTGTACTGTGTAAATATGTTTTTATTATTATTATTATTATTGCCCTTGATAATTTTAGAGCCTCCAAACCATTCCATGCTGTTGAAATGTATGTAGACACTGATTGGCAAGGTAATTAACTCATGGTGTGACTTCTAATGCTCTGAAGTCATCAAAATCCATTAACTAATAGTGACCATGTTTATTCAATATTTTCCAGTTCTATCAGTGTCCTTATTGTAACTACAATAGTAGGGACCAAAGTCGTATCCAGATGCACGTTCTGTCACAGCACTCAGTGCAGCCGGTCATCTGCTGTCCCCTCTGCCAGGACGTCCTCAGCAACAAAATGCACCTCCAGCTGCATCTGACGCATTTGCACAGTGTGTCTCCGGATTGTGTGGAGAAGCTGCTTATGACAGTAAGGATACCAAATGTTGATGCATATGTGACATAATCTCTGTAAAGGTATCAACACAAAATCTGTAATTATTGTTTGATAGAAATTTATTTCTTCTGTGTAAGAGCATCAAGCTCTTACTGATTGTGTGGTAGGAATCACAAGTAAAGGCCCCTTTGTTGTCTCTTGTGCTTTGGAATAAACCCCAAATATGATACAAGGCATAGCTTATTCAATTACACAGATTTTGCTGACTTCTTCTCATGCCTGTAATGTTAATCAAATGATTCATGTGGGTACCTTGAGTTTCATATTTTCTTGGCTATCATTTCTTGGTTACAAAAACTTTCAAACCATATTTCTTAAATGTTTTCAATTTTTGTTGGAGTATAGTTGATTTACAATGTTGTGTTAGTTTCAGGTGTACAGCAAAGTGAATCAGTTATACATATACACTTATGGATATACATATCCACTCTTTTTTAGATTCTTTTCCTATATAGGCCATTACAGAGTATTGAGTAGAGTTCCCTGTGCTATACAGTAGATCCTTATTAGTTATAAACCATATTTTTAAAAAAAAGAAAAGAAGAACACTGCATCACAATGGCATTGATCCGAAATTTGAAGGGAGAGCATTGGCCTGTAAGAGTCACAGAATGTCCCTGCTTTGGTTGGAAAGATGTAACTGGGATATGCTACTAACCAAGGACAGATGTGACGGAGTCTGTGATTTCTGGGGTACCTTTGCCATGAACACCTTTGGTTTTCACAGGTGCCTGTCCCTGATGTGATGATGCCCAACAGCTTGCTACTGCCAGCAGCCACCTCTGAGAAGTCAGAGCGGGACACACCTGCAGCCATCCCAGCCGAGGGGGCCGGGAAATATTCAGGTATGCCAGCATCGGACCAAGATCTGCACAAGACACACTCAGGGCCTTGCATCTGTGATGTTGGTCCAGCATTATTACTATCAAAGAATTTTTTTTTTTTTTTAAATCACAGGGGAAAAAAAGTATGGCATTTCCAAAAGCCCTAGTTTCTAAGGCATATTTAATATCTAGTTATCTGTAAACTTCCCTTGGGGGACCTAAGTATCAATGACCAGGAATATTTTGTGTGTTCTAATGACTGAACATGCCGGTTATGGCCCTGGCTGTCACGCCGCTGGTAGCATACTATAATTACCTTTGACTTATCTTCTTCCCTATGCTGAAATTCCTTGAGGTCAGGGGTGATTTCTGATTCACCTTTATACCCCAGGGCCCAGTACAGTGCTTGCCATATAGTAGTTGCTCAAATAAATATTTCTTCAGCAACTCAATTAAGCAGAAACCTTTAGAAGCTCCTACTTAACAATATTCATTGGCGTTTGAACTGTAGACTTCCTTCCTATAAGCGATGTTTATGCTTTATTGACACAGGTGAAAGTCCAATGGATGACAAAAGCATGGCAGGTCTTGACGATTCAAAGGCTGGTGTGGAAATAAAGAGTGAGGGGCAGAAACCAACTAAAGAACCCACAGAAGTGCCGGAATGGAATAAAAACAGCAGTAAGGATATGAAAATCTCCGACACACTGCAGGATCAATTAAGCGAACCCCAAAAACGGCAACCACTCTCTGTTTCGGACCGCCATGTTTACAAGTATCGCTGTAACCATTGTAGCTTGGCTTTTAAGACTATGCAGAAGCTTCAGATACATTCCCAGTATCATGCGATTCGGGCCGCTACGATGTGTAACCTGTGCCAGCGTAGTTTCCGTACATTCCAGGCTTTAAAAAAACACTTGGAAGCAGGCCACCCCGAACTGAGTGAAGCTGAACTTCAACAGCTGTATGCCTCCTTGCCCGTGAATGGTGAACTGTGGGCAGAGAGTGAAACTATGGCCCAGGATGACCAGGCCCTAGAGCAGGAAATGGAGAGGGAGTACGAGGCAGACCATGAGGGGAAGGCAAGTCCAGCAGGAAGTGACAGTAGCTCTATTCCGGATGACATGGGCTCTGAACCAAAGCGGACCTTACCTTTTAGAAAAGGGCCAAATTTCACGATGGAAAAATTCCTCGATCCATCTCGCCCATATAAATGTACAGTGTGTAAAGAGTCGTTCACCCAAAAGAACATTCTCTTGGTCCATTATAATTCAGTGTCTCACCTGCATAAGTTGAAAAAGGTTTTGCAAGAAGCTTCCAGCCCTGTTCCTCAAGAAACCAACAGCAGCACAGATAACAAGCCCTACAAGTGCAGCATCTGCAACGTTGCATACAGCCAAAGTTCGACCTTGGAAATCCACATGAGATCCGTGCTCCACCAGACAAAGGCAAGGGCTGCAAAGCTGGAGCCCAGCAGTCACGTGGCCGGTGGGCACGGCGTCGGAGCCAACGTTAATAGTCCCAGCCAAGGGATGCTAGATTCCATGAGTTTAGCAGCAGTAAGCAGCAAAGATGCCCACTTAGATGCCAAAGAATTAAATAAAAAGCAAACTCCGGAATTAATCTCTGCTCAACCTACGCATCACCCGCCGCAGTCACCAGCACAGCTTCAGCTGCAGCTGCAGCACGAGTTGCAACAGCAAGCTGCGTTCTTTCAGCCTCAGTTTCTCAACCCCGCCTTTCTGCCTCATTTTCCTATGACTCCGGAAGCGCTGCTGCAGTTTCAGCAGCCTCAGTTTCTCTTTCCATTCTACATCCCCGGGACGGAGTTCAGCTTGGGGCCAGATTTGGGCCTGCCGGGCTCTGCTGCCTTCGGGATGCATGGCATGACTGGAATGGCCGGGTCCTTGCTTGAAGACTTGAAGCAGCAGATTCAAACCCAACATCACGTTGGCCAAACTCAACTCCAGATACTTCAGCAACAAGCACAGCAGTACCAAGCCATACAGCCCCAGCTTCAGTCTCAAAAGCCGCCGCCACCGCTGCCGCAGCAGCAGCAGCAGGCCGGCAAATTATTAAAACAAGAGCAAACCGCCGCGGCCAGTGCCGACTGCCCCATCATGAAGGACATACCCTCTTACAAGGAGGCGGAAGAGGTTGCTGAAAAGCAAGACAAGCCAAAGCAAGAGCTCATTAGTGAAGGCGAAGGGCTCAAAGAAGGCAAAGATGGAAAGAAGCAAAAATCCTTGGAACCGTCCATCCCGCCGCCCCGAATCGCTTCAGGGGCCCGAGGAAATGCAGCCAAAGCGTTACTGGAAAACTTCGGTTTTGAGCTGGTCATTCAGTATAATGAGAACAGGCAGAAGGTACAGAAGAAGGGCAAGAGTGGGGAAGGGGAGAGTACCGAGAAGCTGGAATGTGGAACGTGTGGGAAGTTGTTCTCCAACGTCCTTATTCTAAAAAGCCACCAAGAACACGTACACGGCCAGTTTTTTCCATATGGAGCGCTAGAAAAATTTGCTCGTCAGTACAGGGAGGCCTACGATAAGCTTTATCCCATTTCGCCATCTTCCCCAGAAACACCCCCGCCCCCCCCTCCGCCTCCACCGCTGCCTCCAGCCCCTCCGCAGGCTCCTTCCCTGGGGCCTGTGAAACTGCCAGGCGGGGTCTCCGCTCCGCTCCAAGCCCCACCGCCCACTCCCCCGCCGCCCCCACCGCCCCCACCTCCCCCACCGCCCCCACCTCCCCCTCCCCCATCTGCTCCCCCGCAGGTCCAGCTGCCCGTGTCCCTGGACCTTCCGCTCTTTCCTTCCATCATGATGCAGCCCGTGCAGCATCCTGCGCTTCCTCCCCAGCTCGCCCTGCAGCTGCCCCAGATGGACACTCTCTCGGCCGATCTCACTCAGCTCTGCCAGCAGCAGCTCGGATTAGATCCCAATTTCCTGAGGCATTCTCAGTTCAAACGCCCACGGACAAGAATTACAGACGACCAACTGAAAATCCTGAGGGCTTATTTTGACATCAATAATTCTCCGAGTGAAGAACAGATCCAAGAAATGGCGGAGAAGTCTGGCCTCTCTCAAAAGGTTATCAAGCACTGGTTTCGAAATACGCTTTTTAAGGAGCGGCAGAGGAATAAGGATTCGCCCTACAACTTCAGTAACCCTCCCATAACAGTTTTGGAAGATATCAGAATCGACCCCCAGCCCTCCTCTTTAGAACACTACAAATCTGATGCATCCTTCAGTAAAAGGTCGTCGAGAACCAGGTTTACGGACTACCAGCTTAGGGTTCTTCAAGACTTTTTTGACACAAACGCTTACCCAAAAGATGACGAAATAGAACAACTTTCTACCGTTCTCAATCTGCCTACCCGGGTTATTGTTGTATGGTTCCAGAATGCTCGTCAGAAGGCACGGAAGAGTTACGAGAATCAAGCAGAAGCTAAAGACAATGAGAAAAGAGAACTTACTAATGAGCGGTATATTCGAACGAGCAACATGCAGTACCAGTGTAAAAAGTGCAATGTGGTTTTCCCCAGGATCTTTGACTTGATTACGCATCAGAAAAAGCAGTGTTACAAGGACGAAGATGATGATGCCCAAGATGAAAGCCAAACCGAAGACTCCATGGACGCCACGGATCAGGTGGTGTATAAGCATTGCACAGCGTCTGGCCAAACGGAGGCACCCAAAAACGCTCCTGCCCCGGCGGCAAGTTCTGGCTCTGGGACTAGCACCCCGCTGATCCCGTCACCCAAACCGGAACCGGAGAAGACGTCTCCAAAACCCGAATATCCCGCAGAAAAGCCAAAGCAGAGTGACCCCTTGCCCCCTTCTCAAGGCGCCAAACCAGCGCTGCTCTCAGCATCCACTTCCTCAGACCCGCCGCCGGCCTCGGCCGCTCCGCCGCAGACACCAAAACAACCCCAGCTTATGGGAAGACCTCCCTCGGCCTCTCAAACCCCGGTCCCTTCCAGTCCGCTGCAGATTTCCATGACTTCTCTCCAGAACAGTCTACCTCCACAGTTACTACAGTACCAATGTGATCAGTGCACAGTTGCCTTCCCGACTCTGGAACTCTGGCAGGAACATCAGCACATGCACTTCCTGGCTGCTCAGAACCAATTCCTGCACTCCCCGTTCTTGGAACGGCCCATGGACATGCCCTACATGATATTCGACCCCAACAATCCACTGATGACTGGACAGCTGCTGAGTGGTTCTCTCACACAGATGCCCCCTCAGACCACTTCCTCCCACCCCACAGCCCAGGCCACAGCTGCTGCTTCCCTTAAAAGGAAACTGGATGATAAAGAAGACAATAACTGCAGTGAAAAGGAAGGCGGCAATAGCGGTGAAGACCAACACCGTGATAAACGCTTGAGAACCACCATCACCCCTGAACAACTGGAAATTCTCTATGAAAAATACTTATTGGATTCCAATCCTACCCGGAAAATGCTTGATCATATTGCACGTGAAGTGGGGCTCAAGAAAAGAGTCGTGCAAGTCTGGTTCCAGAACACACGAGCGCGAGAAAGGAAGGGCCAGTTCCGGGCAGTGGGTCCAGCCCAGTCTCATAAACGGTGTCCCTTTTGCCGAGCCCTGTTTAAGGCGAAGTCAGCCTTAGAAAGCCACATTCGCTCCCGGCACTGGAATGAAGGAAAGCAGGCAGGTTACAGCTTGCCACCAAGCCCTTTAATATCAACAGAAGATGGGGGAGAAAGCCCCCAGAAATACATTTATTTTGATTATCCATCTCTGCCATTAACTAAAATTGATCTCTCAAGTGAGAATGAATTGGCTTCTACAGTGTCAACACCTGTTAGCAAAACAGCAGAGCTGTCGCCGAAGAATCTTTTAAGCCCTTCTTCTTTCAAAGCAGAATGTCCTGAGGATGCAGAGAATTTAAACGCCCCTCCTGCTGAGGCTGGGTATGATCAAAATAAAACTGACTTTGATGAGACTTCGTCAATTAATACGGCGATCAGTGACGCCACCACCGGAGATGAGGGAAACGCGGAAATGGAAAGCACCACGGGAAGTTCTGGAGATGTGAAGCCAGCTCTATCTCCTAAAGAGCCGAAAACTCTCGACACTTTGCCAAAAACAGCAACCACACCCACCACGGAGGTCTGCGATGAAAAATTTCTCTTTTCTCTCACGAGTCCCTCAATATCTTTCAACGATAAAGACGGTGACCATGACCAAAGCTTTTATATCACGGATGACCCCGATGACAATGCTGACCGCAGTGAAACGTCCAGCATAGCTGACCCGAGTTCACCAAATCCATTTGGATCCAGCAATCCTTTCAAATCCAAAAGTAACGATCGACCAGGTCACAAGCGTTTCAGAACCCAGATGAGCAATCTTCAACTCAAGGTTCTCAAGGCTTGCTTTAGTGACTACCGAACTCCAACCATGCAAGAATGTGAAATGCTAGGGAATGAGATTGGTCTGCCCAAACGCGTGGTCCAGGTGTGGTTCCAGAATGCAAGGGCAAAGGAAAAGAAATTTAAAATTAACATAGGGAAGCCTTTCATGATCAATCAGAGTGGCACAGAAGGCACCAAACCAGAGTGTACCCTCTGTGGGGTGAAGTACTCCGCCCGCTTGTCCATCAGAGATCATATTTTCTCCAAACAGCACATTTCAAAAGTGAGGGAGACCGTTGGGAGTCAGCTTGATCGGGAGAAAGATTACTTGGCTCCGACGACCGTTCGACAGCTGATGGCACAGCAGGAACTTGACCGTATAAAGAAAGCTTCAGATGTGCTGGGCTTAGCGGTACAGCAGCCAGGCATGATGGACAGCAGCTCCCTTCATGGCATCAGTCTGCCAGCAGCCTATCCAGGACTCCCCGGCCTCCCCCCAGTCCTTCTCCCTGGAATGAACGGTCCATCCTCCTTGTCTGGATTTCCACAAAATTCAAACAGTAAGTCATTTCAAGGAGAGTCTGTCTAATTAATTAATTAATATTAGGGAGCCAATGACATACAACCAAGAACAGGGTATGTTGGATCTCTTTTAATTTCAGTAAGTGAAACCATTATGTTATTTGAAATATATATTTTAGTGGCTATAGTTAATAACTTATAGAAATAAGCCAACCTGTACATATGCAGAAAAACAAAGACAAGGTAGATCAGAGTCTCAGAAATATATTATTTATATCATTATATCTTTATATTTTAGAAACATTCCTTTAATATACTCATTTCAAAACTGATTTCAAATGGCATTTCAGCACAGGCACGTGGCACAAAATTTGGTATACATATTAAGAAAGTGAAGCATTAAGTAATATATCCATTGGTTTCCTAATTTATGTAATTTCCAAGAGACACTGATTTTTTTTCTTTTGGCTTTGTACTTTTGGGGTTTCTTATCCCCCTTAAATGCCAGGAAGTTCAAAAGCTAAGGGCCCTCTAGCCACAGGAATTCCCCCGCATTACACCTAGGAGGTAATAAAGCATATATTTGTAAAGTTTAACTACTAAAAATATGACTTTTGTGATCATTTGTAACTTAGTATTGCTATATGATTTTGCTTTTAGTAGTATTCATTTTGTTACTTGTTATTTATGTAAATTTAGAACCTTAAAAATACATTTATATTACTCCATACCTTTCCACCACCACCCCTAGCCTAGATTTATAATAAAGACAGACCAAAATGGTAAAACTGTTTGAGGCAATCCCCGATGAAGAATCCAATTCTGTGTTTATCAAGAGAAATGCAATTTGTATAGTTTAGGTTCTGTGAGTAAGTATAGGTATCCAATTATCTTAGGCTGAAAAAACTTGAAGATAGTGTGCTAGACATCCATGTAGCTACACATATAACACAAGTTGTATATTATCCAAAATGGAAAAAAAAATGCTTCTAGTTTCTTCTTTAAAGTAAGTTTTATTTTCCAAATTAACAGTACATTTTTTAAAATTTTTTACAAGGAAATTATGACATTCCAAACAGACATCTAGAATGAACTAATTACATTTATCTAGAAAGTTTCCAAAAACACAAAAGGAAAGCTTTCTTTTCATTTTCCAAATTGGACTTTTACATAAATTTCAAACTTTTCAATTTCAATCTTCACTTATGGCGATTTACATTTTAATGTGACTCTGGAAGATATTCCCATTTTAACTTTTATTTTGGGAGACATGAAAACAATGATATCAAATGACCCTTTGGCTACTGATAGCTCGTCTGATTGGTTCCCTGTCCAGAATGACTTGTTGGCATTAGAGAGAAGCAGAATGAATCTGCACATATAAAAAGTTTTACCAAGAAAATTTCTGCGAGGTCCTTTCCTTTAACTATCACACCAGCTACCTTCCCCTGCCCGCCTATGAAGGTATTAGTCTTCTAGTCTCACTTTGTATATCACTGTAATTATTAATTGACATCTAGAAAAATGTCTTATGTAGAAAGACTCCTGTGATCAGTTACATAAAATAGAGCTTTTCCACATAATGTCTAATGTGGAAAAATTCCATGAGCACTTATATATAAATTTTATAATTATGTAAAATAGAATAAAGTTTGATATTTACAATTGGCTAAGAACACTTGAAGTATCTGTGCCTTTAATGTATAAGTCAGCTTTGATTGAGGATCCTATGTAGTCACCCCACTAAGTGGTGGTCAGAACATCTTGTTTTTCTCTCCACTGGATCAGAAGGCCTTTGCTTGGACAACAGGTCCTTCCCTGACTACCCTTCTGGTTTGTCACTCTGAAACTGGTACCCTGAGGGCCTGTACAAGAGAAAGCCAGGAGGGAGGAGAGAGAAGATATTTATGAAATATTTCCTAAACTTTCTCCTCATTCTACACACCATAAATATAATTTACATCCTCCCCCTGAAATATAGGCCCTTTTTATAACTCTCAGAATTGTGGGAAGATGTTAGAGGCAGGCCCTCCTCAGAGAGCACTATTTTTAAATGCATCAGGTACTGAGGGCACCACGTATCTGCTGCTTCATTAAACCATGGACCAAAACAGACCGGAGAGTGTTATAAAGAGAAAAGGTCCAGGAACATACCTACTGGAATTTGCAATTTCTCTTGAATTAGTTCTTTGTTTGTGAAGGAGTTTAAACATTAGCACAGCAGAGTTATCAGCAGGATCCCATCTGAGAGCCTGAATTCCCACACTTCCAGCTCACATCTCTTTTAGGTTAATTGATCTGTGGTGGGTAAAGCTGAATATTTTAATCATCTCATGGAGTAGAGCTGTGGCTCTCCATCTTTCTATCAGCATCTTTCTACTGTATTATTTTTCATCAAACAAATATCTCCATTGCTCTATGGAAGAAATAGACAGACCAGCTAGGTGAAATAAAAGAAGAAAATTGCTTCATAAGTAAAATATGTCTGTATCTCTCCCATGCCCTGGGCTCTTGTAACAGTTTGTTATCTATATGAATAAACTTTGACCATATGATGTGTTCACCTTGGTCCCATTTTAATGGGATTTAGTTATGGAAAAGCCTTCATTTTAAAGACACCCCCATCCCTCTGAAGGTAGATTTCAAGGTTTTGTTCCTAAGAAAATCACTAAAAAGGGACTCCATTGAATGAGATATGCTGTAAAGTAAGTAATAAGTGTGATTCCGAAGGCTACACCCCAAAATTGACTTAATTGCAGTGTACATGTTCAGTTTTAGCATTTATCAACCTCTAAATTTCCTGATTTAAATACCCATTTTACTCCTTTTTTTGGTGAAATTCCTGTTCTGTTTTAGCAGCTTTAATTCTCATAAAACCTCCTTACCATACTTCCAAGAAATCTTCAAATTATTTAGTCTTTCAAGATCACAAAGAAAACCCTTTGAAGAGTAATATCCATCATGTGTGCCTGCTTTCTGAACAATGACTCAGCCCTGTGTTCAGTATCACTACTTACTATCATTCATGTTTGATAAAATAAATTATTTTATACTAAAAAATTTTTCCACAATTGTCTTTTTCTATCATGATCATATGCAAAAAGGGAAAGTGACAATAGAAAATCACATGCCTGTACACCTGGAAAAAGAAACCTTTAAATTTACATTTTATCCTTTAGGATGTTAGCTTCTTTTGGTTAGGAAAATAATTTGATTTTCTATTTTTAATGTATTTACTTTATTGTTTTAAGCAGTGTCTGATTTTTATATGTTCCATTAGTCTTTGGAAATACTGCCTAACCCAATCCCTTAAATGGAACTTTAGAACATGGCTTTTGCATTTTTCTCATACTTCAGTGTAATTTACTAGCACTTTTGGGGTAAATCTAGATAAGAGTAGGTCTTTAATAATTTTAGCACAATTGTCTTTGGCCCATGTAATTAATTAGTTTTATTTTCCACCTCAATACTAAATTTTTCCTCTGGGACACCTAGATCAAAGCAACTTGGGGAAAAGACACTACCTCTGCGTTCATGGTGAGACAGGCATTTTCTTCTGAAAAGCATTACTTTGGGGAATAGGCAGCTGTTTCAGGAAAACAAAACCAAATAAAATGATGGTAAAAACTTTCATCTCTCTGTGAAATTTCAGAGAATTGGAGCAGGAGTTAGGGAACAGGAAAGAATGTAACTTTGTAGTTACCACCACTTATTTTGCATCCTGATTACTGTTCAGTTTTTCTCTTCTATATGTGGTTTTCATATATCAGTTGACTACTGAACTTTCGACTGCAAACTTCTACAAGTTTATGTCTTTTATTAGTAGAGCCAATGTACATTATTCATTATCCTTAATCTGTATCTTTTTTCCTGAAACTTTTACTTAACAGCTGATTATTTAAGTCAGCTTATTCCTCAAGATGTTGCATTCTTAAAAACCTCTGGTAGTCTTTAACTACAGTAGTTAGGATTCCTATAGCAGTCTTCTAAAAATTTTCATTACTTCATTATATGACCTCTAGATAGGAATTTGTAGACCTCATCTGATGGGAAAGCCTGAGTCAACAGCTACTGATCTACTTGCTTTCTAACTACCACTGCTATTTTTTTGTCTTAGTTCCTTAAAATTTCTCTTGCCTTAAATTCTCACGTCAGAGAGATAGGTGAGCCAGCAATTTCTTTAGATTTAGGGGGGAAAGAGCTTAGGTGGAAAGGGGTGCAATTATTGAGTACGAAGTCTAGATGTACTAGACCCAGAAATAAGGTAGGCTTTATGAGTCGGCAGAAGAAGCTGGCTACCAACATAATGTCATCCTGACAATGCAAGGAAGGACCTTCTGTCCTTAGTAAAACTTCTTCTGCCGGAATCACTCATGCCTGAAATTCTGTAATTAGGTATTAATTCTTCTGACTTAATACATTATCCTCTGTTAAGTGGAAAGTAGCATAGAATATCATGAAATCAGAATATCATAGCAGAAGAAACCTCAAGTTATCGAATCTAGTATATATTGATCCTTTTCAAAAATAAGTGTATTTATATCTCTGGGTTTTTTCTTGCAAATAAAATTTTATAGAGGGGCAAGTAGAAAGCAGATCAAGATACCAGGCATCATAGTGTAGGAATAAAGGCAAGGGAGTTGTTGGTTTGGGCCCCCAAAAGCAACTCCATTGCTTCACAGTTTTGGGCTGTGTCTAAGTCCCATGGAATCCGAGAAGTCTATCATTATAATTTTTTATTTATTTTTTATTTTTTTGCGGTACGCGGGCCGCTCACCGCTGTGGCCTCTCCCATTGCGGAGCACAGGCTCCGGACGCGCAGGCTCAGCGGCCATGGCTCACGGGCCCAGCCGCTCCGCGGCATGTGGGATCCTCCCGGACCGGGGCACGAACCCGCGTCCCCTGCATCGGCAGGCAGACTCTCAACCACTGCGCCACCAGGGAAGCCCTATCATTCTAAATTGGATTAAAGATCCAGGAATTTACCGATTCATTCCTACCATACCCCTGCCAATCTTAAGCCATTTTCTTTTAAATTTATTTTGAATGTGTCATCCATTCTTCTGTAAAATGTAGATACTTTTTATCAGTTTCTCCTGGAAATACAATGTTATTATTTTCAAGGATTGTTTTTTTCATTTTTAATATTCCAACTGTTTAACATTTGAAATTGATTCAGTTAGACAGGAAGATGAATTTAAGTGGCAGCTATAAAATTTTAGTTGCCCCACCTCCATATCTACCATCGAGTTGTATATTTCTGTCTATCAAGTCACTTCACAGCTCTAGGACTCAATTTTCTTAAAAACATGGAAATTTTTAGCATCTGTCCCTACTTACTATTGAGGATATTGGGAGACTATTCTCGAACATGATGGATATTCCTTAGAGATTATTACTAATACAACTACAGAAATTATTTCAAAGCAGATCAGAGAAGACTTGGGTGTGGAAAGGTTAAAAAGAAGAGCAGCCAGTAATAAGCTAGGCTAATTGACGGTAATATGATAATGATTGGGGTCAAGTTGAGAGTGATGTTGAGCACTTGAG